>NC_071506.1:116036506-116339536 GCF_027887155.1 Malaclemys terrapin pileata | reverse complement strand
GCCAAGTATCCAGAGAATACTGCTGAATTTAGCCCATGCAGCATAAAGCAGTCACTCTCAGCTCGAGACAGCCAAGGACAAAAATAATTAAAAGCTGGATTCAAGACTGAGGTGTTTTGGCAGAGCAGTTTGGAGAAACAGCTGCAAGTAATGGAACTGCTACATGGAAAACAAAGCTGGGGAGGAATAGACAGACACAGAGATCTTGTCTCCACACAGACTTGCACTGGTTTAGTTAAACTGGGGCAAACCCCTGTGCGGACCCTCTTATTTCAGTTTAAGTTAAACCTGTTTCTAATTGACATATGCTAAACTGAAATAAAAGCTGGTTAAACCAAGATAAGAGTGTCTGTGGGCCTGTTGTGCCAGTTTAACTAAATCCATATTGTTTTTTAAAAATCATGCCTTAAATTAAGCTGGTGCAACTTTGTATGTAGACAAATTTGAGGACCTGATCATAATTTTATTGCAAAAAGCATGAAAATCACTGTGAATCTGAGCTCCCTAGTTTTCTGGGCAGACCACCCTTTCTGCCCAGATCTCTTCCAACCCTTGATTTTCCCTGTATTCCCTTTGGGTTGGGCTTTTCTGAGTGACTAGCAATTTACTCAATACAAGGGGAAAATCACCATCACGATGAAGGGTACAATTGTTTCCCCATACTCTTTTATTCCCAGTGTCGGATTCCCTCTATTATTCTTCCTGGGTCCACTTTTCCTGCCCCCACCCACTCTCTTACTTTCCAGAATGGTGCTGGCCATTTCTAAAATGGCAGCCACAATCTCCCCAGCACCTCATGGTCCTGTTTTGGAACTTCACCTCCCATTTTAAAACTTTCAGTTTGAGCAAAACATCCAAATGAGCAGTGTTTGAAACATGCTTGTAGGATATAATATATCACTATTTTCTATATACAAACCAAACCACCAATACTGCAAATATGGCCTCATTTCCTCCCCACACACACCCACCCCCCATGGCCCTATCCATTCACGGTGCCTGCCTGCACTTTAATTCACTCCCACCCATATTCTTCATTCCTAACATCCATGATTCCTCAATTAAACCACAAATTTAGAAAACAACATTTTCAAAGTGACTGAATATTGGGCAATACCCAAATGAGAGGCAATTGTGGAAGTTAAGAAACGTTGTACACTTCATTTGGTTGAAAATTAGGAGCCCATCAATACAGTTTTCAGGCCTGATTTTCCATTGCCTTCAGTAGCTTATTACGCCTGTAGGACTTCAATGTTCGATATCACTTTCACCCAAGTTCCACCTGTGTTTCACTAAAGGAAAAGGACAGCAAATGGTGCACAGCAGTGGAAAAAGTTGGGGCCTCCAGGTTTAAATGAAAAAATGAAAGCACATAACACAGGTACATGGAACAACCAACATGTCCATGAACAAAGAGCCAAGTGTTTGAGAGAAGTCAGGGGAAGAGAAGGAAAATCAACCCATGCAACTTCTCACAGGGAAATCAGTGTTTATGTTAGGAAAGTTCCATAATCCAGAACTATTTTTAAAAAAAATCAACAAATCTTATATTGGAAAAAGATTTAAGAACCCTCACAGCCTGTGTCATGCTAACGTGTGAGAAGAGAAGGCATTTCCACTGAGCTGCTAGAACTAAAGAGAAGAAGAGAAAAAGGTACAAACTATGCCTAGAATTGTATTAGACAACATTTGAGGGCTATTTAATTAAAAAAAAAATGCTTAAAATCACTGTCCCCCTTTTGTCTTGAGCCAACCGGCTTGATCCTGGAGAGGTAAAAATGCAGCAGAAGAAATATTGGTGCATTTCAGAAATGTCAGCTGATTCCTTTAATTCTCAATGGACAGCCTCTCAATATCTGAAATATGCCCCTAAAACTAGTCCTTTAAATATTAGATATTATGGAATTACTTGTCTGGATTAGGTATATACCCACTTCATGCAATATTAAAATGATGCCCACTGTGTTTCCCAGAAAGGGAGTGATAATGCACTCGAGAGCCTACAATCTGGTATCAATTAAACTAACTTGCAGAGTACTACTGGGGCCAGCCAGAGAAATTCTAAAGGGCTCACCTGACCATAATTCCAGCTTCTGGATTTTATATTGTTGATGTCTCCATGGAAAACAACACCAAGGTCATTCAGGACATACTCTTCCCTTTCCTTCTCGTCATCCAGAAACACAGAATCCTCTGCATCAGAATTTACACACAATAGCCATTAATACAGCCACTTTGTTTTTATAGTCGACAGATGTTAAAGCTACTGTATTCTAGTCATCTTAAGTGAAAAGTGTCTTTTGTTCACCAGGCATAACGTTATTTCTTCCAACACAATACAAATAACAACAATAATAATTATAGCAATCACGGTTAGAAATAAGACATACAACTTAAAGGTATGCAAGATGAAAAATGCTGACGACTCCTGACTGTTTTTAGCAGGATCTGTAAAGCATGATTAAAATGTCACATCTTATCAACCATTTTATGATTACTGTGCATCACTAATTTAAAAGGCTGATCGCCATGACGCACTTCTACAAAACAGATCAAAGACCAACAATTTCAAACCCATTAATGTTAATGGAAAATAGCTCAGTGTCAAGCGAGTTAAAGAAAAATCTGTACTGCCTTAAAAAATGATTACAGTATTTGGAGTGCAGGTTTCCCCTCATATTAGCTAAAGGGTTTGGATTCCTTTCCTGTAAATATGGGCGTGATTGTACATTTGGCCAGGAAATACTTACCTTTCCAAGAGGAAAACAAGTTGAAGAGTACTTTGTCAAAAATGTTTTAAGACATTTTCTAAAATGATCTCATGTCAATCAAGAGCAGATAGACCCTGAGCCTGCAAACACTATCTCACAGGTTTAAAACACATGAACAATTCCATTGAAGTCAATGGGACTCTCACATGCTTAAAGGTAAACATTGGCAGATCATCAGTGTAAACTGACTTAGTTCTGTTGACTTCAGTGGAGTTACCACACACCAGCTGAAGATCTGCCTCCCGTGTGTAAAGGCTTGCAAGATGAGAGGCTTAGCGACATAATGTAATGGCAACCGAAATCGTGTGTCGTATGCAATGAAGTAAAAGCACAGCCACAGATACTAAATGAAATGAAAATAATGGCTTGTGGTATTGTGATACGAGGCAAGTATGAAACTATGCTGTGTCACCACTGTGCCGGTGGCTCTCCATTGTGCCATCGAAAATGAATAATAGGGTAGAGTGGACTATATAGTTTATTTTAAATAGCCTACAGTTTTGAAGCTATTTAAATCTTCTTAAATATATTTAGAAATTCTTACTTTGTCCATAAAACTGTAGCTTGGGTTGAAACTTGGGATGAAATCTTGGCTCCCACACCTGCCCAGAGGAGCTCCGGGCTGGCTGAAACCCAGAGCACGCCCCTCACCTCGTCCAGAGGAGCTCCGGGCTGGCCAAAGCCCCGAGCCCTCCCACCTGTCTGGAGGAGCCCTGAGCCAGCTACAGCCTCAGCCGTGTCTCCCCTCCCCTCAGCTCCCCAGACCCAAGCCACCCAGATATGTTTTTCATTATTATTAGGATTTCTATTATGTCAAAGCATTTTTAAATTTACTTCATGATTGTTATACAGACAACCACTTTTACCAAAAAAGAAACAAAAAGAAACAATAATTAGAAAGACAAGAACGTGCAAAGCACCTTTGTGTTTTTATTCTGTTAGGTCCAGTAAAGAATAGAGATAACTGTGCATGATTTTTATTACTGAGTCTGCAAAAAAACCCCAAAACCGTACATAAATAAATTACAATGATTTGGATGTATATATGTGCATAGTACCTAATTAACTTTAGGAAAAATAAATAATTTTAGGAAAAAGTGTCAGTGCAGCCACCAGCAAGAGTTGGTAGCCGCACTCTGAGGCCACCAAAAAATGTGTTGTGAGAACCCCTGCGCTAATGGCTGGGCCACCCACAGACAGGTTTATGAACCTGCTACTGGCTATGCACTGAGGGTATAGTGACACTGCAAGTGAAGGTGTGACTGGAGCGCAGGTAGACACACTCATGATAGCTTTAATCTAGTGAGCATGACAGAAAATAGACATGAAGATATGGCTGCACAGGCTGCAGTGCAGACATGAGTACGTGTACCCAGGGGACCAGGGGGGCTTGTATGGGCCACGCCGAAACCTGCCCAGCCACATCTTCACTGCTATTTTTAGCATGCTAGCTAGATTAAAGCTAGCAAATTGTGCCTACCTGAGCTGCAAATCACACCTTTGAATGGCGTGTAAACATACCCTAACAGACCTGGGTCTTTTAGCTCAGGCGGCAGAGGATCACGTTTTTTGATTCCGAGGTTACTAATATAGATTTAAAAGTTCAAGACAGATCTTCAGATGGCATAAACTGAAACAGTTCCATTGTTTTATATGAGCTGAGACTCTGACCCTAGGGAAGTAGCTTGTCAAGTGAGTTTTTCCAATTTCTGATTCCTAGCTCTGAACAACTCCTGCATAGCACTTTGCCAATAATGTTGCAAACTTCACAGATCATAAGGTTTCTATAGCCTATTTGATTGGTGTTGATCTGCATAATTTGCAGCTTGAGCTACTGTATATATTTACTCACTGACCTTTGCATTTTATTAAAATACCTTTGTAAAAAATGGGTGGAGCGGGAACATTTAAGGGAATGAAAATTGCATTTTCTTCCATTTTTACTGATAATTTACCCGTTCAGTAGAGATAGCCTATGGTTTCATGACAGCAGATATTTCCTTTCACAGAATAAAAATATCCGTTGATCTTGTGGATATCAATACGACTGTCTTCGTTATTTGAAGATTATGTAATCGTTGCAAAAATCAGATGACTATTGATTAAATCCTTTGCCATTCTGTTTTTGTTTTAAATATTTGTATTTTATTAAACCAAAAAAAGAGAAAAGGATCTCTGCTTTCACTGGGAAGTGGAAATAAGGCCTAGAAACCAACTGCTTTGATTTTTGACAGCTTTCAATACCACTAGCACTGTTGAGAAGAAAACATGAGACATTTGTGAACTACTTTGATTCTAAGTCCTCTGCAGGTAGTACAATTCCACAATTATTCTGTGCTAGTGGAGGATCCCATTAATTCTGCTAATTAGGTTTTACCTTGGAAATAAATAATATTCTAGCAATGCTAGAAAAAAAAGTACTGTACTACATTTAATTGCCTGTATTTTACCTGTATGAAGATTAGAAAGGGTGAAATACACTTGGCCTGAATAAAGTAATGCAGCTAACGAGTCCTATCATAGGTTGTCTCCTTTGTGAGATCAAGCAAGGGAAGTCCACAGGAAGTCCCTCCCACCTTGCCCCCCTAATACACGGGCCACAGTAGCATACCCTGTACCCTCCTGAGCACAGGAAATGCCCTCTGCTAACCAGGGCTGGCTTTAGCAAGAGCGGGGCCCGATTCCTGGGGACGGGGCTTGCTGCAAGCCCTGCCCCCAGGAATCGAGCGCGCTCCGGCCGGGGTTGCCGGGCTTGGGTCCGACCCGGAGCCGCGCCGCACCGCGGGGACCGGGCCGGGGCCGGGCCGGAGCCGCGCCGCGGGGACCAGGCCGGGGCCGGGCCGGGGCCGCGCCGTGGGGACCAGGCCGGGGCCGACCCGAGCCGCGCCGACCGGGCTGGGCCGGGCTGGGCCGGACCCGAGCCGGGCCAGAGCCGCTGGGGCCTGCGTGCTCGGCGGGAACGAGCAGCGCCTCCCCGGAGCCCTTCTCGCGCCCCCACCACCCCAGCTTACCTTGTGCTGCCGGCCCGCCCCTGTTTCTTTTCAGACTCAGAGATTCGCGGGAAGCAGGGGAGGGGGCGGAGCGTTCAGGGGAGGGGAGGAGGGGGAAGTGAGCTGGGGGCGGGGTGGAGAGCTGCAGCGCGGGGCCCTCTTGGCGTGGGGCCCAATTCAGCCGAATCGGCTGAATCGGCCTAAAGCCGGCCCTGCTGCTAACACTTCCTGAGAGAGTCTAGTCTCTCCCAAGAGGGCAGGGAGGAGGTGGGAGTCGTCCCCCATGCAGCTGATCCACTGCACAAGTGAGAGCCTAGGTTGCCTCCCTTTATAGGGTGCATCAACACGCACTCTCCATGAGCACTGGGGAACTCTAGCACCGTTGTGCCTCCCTGTAACCAAATGGCCCCCAGGGCTTCTACTGTGACAGTATAACTCTGTGTCTTTCCTAAAGCCACAACAGGGCCCAGAGTAAGCAAGGGTTAGTATGTGTGCCTGCAAAATCTACCCAACACATGGCCAAGTGCAGTGCACCTCCCCATCCCCCAGGGCTGCTACTCTAACCTATGAGCTGGATTAGCAGTCAGAAGCCATCTACACCACTGGGGCAGTAAATTAGAGACTTCGGGTGAATTTCACCTTTCTGAAATCGATGACACTTAAGGTATGTCTACACTACATGTCACCACCTCTGAGGTGTATAGCTACACTTCAGTGAATGGCTCTGGGGGGGAGGGGAGGCAGTGGGGAAATGCCTGAGCCTTTTCCTCGCTGCCAGAGCCTTTCACTGAGGCAGAGAAAGGCTCCAGCAGTGGGGAGGAAGCAGGAGACTACAGGAAGCAGAAGACTAAAAATAGCAGTGTAGACATGGGGGGCACTGCTTGGTCACAGAGAGAGCAGTGCAGGGTATATACTAGGGCTGTCAAGAGATTAATTGCATGATTAAAAAAATTAATCGCGCAATTAATCGCACTGTTAAACAATAGAATATCATTTATTTTAAATATTTTTGGATGTTTACTACATTTTCAAATATATTAATTTCAATTACAACACAGATTTATTTTTGATTACAAATATTTGCACTGTAAAAAACAAAAAAGATGTATTTTTCAATTCACCTCAGACAAGTACTGTAGGACAATCTCTTTATCATGAAAGTTGAACTTACAAATGTAGAATTATGTACAAAAAAAAATGCATTCAAAAATAAAACAATGTAAAACTTTAGAGACTACAAATCCACTCAGTCTTACTTGCTTCTTGTTTACAATGTCACCTGAAAGTGAGAACAGGCGTTCGCATGGCACTGTTGTAGCTGGCATTGAAAGATATTTATGTGCCAGATGCACTAAAGATTCATATGTCCCTTCATGCTTCAACCACCATTCCAGGGGACATGCTTCCATGCTGATGATGGGTTCTGCTTGATAATGATCCAAAGCAGTGTGGACTGACGCATGTTCATTTTCATCAACTGAGTCAGATACCACCAGCAGAAGGTGGATTTTCTTTTTTGGTGGTTCGGGTTCTGTAGTTTCCTCATCAGAGTGTTGTTCTTTTAAGACTTCTGAAAGTATGCTGCACACCTCGTCCCTCTCAGATTTTGGACGGCACTTCAGATTCTTAAACTTTGGGTCGAGTGCTGTAGCTATTTTTAGGAATTTCACATCTGTGCCTTCTTTGCATTTTGTTAAATCTGCTGTGAAAGTGTTCTTAAAACGAACATGTGCAGGGTCATCATCCAAGACTGCTAGAACATGAATTATATGCAGAATGTGGGTAAAACAGAGCAGGAGACATACAATTCTCCCCCCAAGGAGTACAGTCACAAATTTAATTGACGCATTATTTTTTTAATGAGCATCATCAGCATGGAAGCATGTCCTCTGGAATGGTGGCTGAAGCATGAAGGGGCATACGAATGTTTAGCATATCTGGCATGTGAATACCTTGCAACGCCGGCTACAAAAGTGACATGCGAACGCTTCTTCTCACTTTCAGGTGACATTGTAAATAAGAAGCAGGCAGCAGTATCTCCCGTCAATGTAAACAAACTTGTTTGTCTTAGCGATAGGCAGAAGAAGTAAGACTGAGTGGACTTGTAGGCTCTAAAGTTTGACACTGTTTTGTTTTTGAGTGCAATTCTGTAATAAAAAAAATCTGAATTTGTAAGTTACACTTTCACGATAAAGAGATTGCACTACAGTACTTGTATGAGGTGAACTGAAAAATACTGTTATTTCTTTTATCAATTTTACAGTGCATATATTTGTAATCAAAATAATAATATAAAGTGAGCACTGTACACTTTGTATTGTGTTGTAATTGAAATCAATATTGAAAATGTAGAAAAACATCCACAAATATTTAATAAATTTCAATTGGTGTTCTATTATAATAACTGCGATTAATCACGATTAATTTTTTTAATCGCGATTAATTTTTTTGAGTGAGTCGCGTGAGTTAACTGCGATTGACAGCCCTAGTATATACCTTAAGGTTCTGGCATGTCTTTAATCTACTTGCCTAAATAGTGCTTTACTGTCTACGCTGCTATGTAGATCTGGGCTGGGGGGCATGCACAGTATGTACTTGACATACTGCTGCAAGGAGTAGACATAACCATAGTAGTTCAAATCTAACCCGCAATTGCAAATCTAGGGGAAATTTCCTATGACACAAAGTTGGATTCACAATAGTTTATTTGAGCAGTTCAGGGCCATCCATTTATACCTAATCCTCAAATTATATATTCAAGGATGAGTGGAAGAAATTTGTAATTAGAGCAGCAAAAATGTGTATAACCCCAACAGCTTAAATATACTGCTCAGTTAGCAAAAGGCTGTAATGAATGAAATGCATTACTTCAGCCAGGGAAGTTTTCAGCTTGACCGAATACAGTGTATAGCCCTATACGTAAAGCCTGAACCTGAGCTGAGCTCTCATTGCTAACTTAGACCAAGAAAAGTTATGGGAACTCAGCACCTCCTGAAATCAGTCTCATGGTATCCAGATCTAAGATTACTAAAGGCACATGGTTTACCTAAGTATGTAAAAAAACCTCTTAATCCTCTAGTGTGCTGAGAGCTTGAGTTGAGGGCACTCAACATATTGCAGGGTTAGGCCCTAAAGTATTGTAACTGAATTAGTAAAGTAAAGATTGGTGATTAGAGAGTCATATGAGAGAATCCAATGACTTTTAAAGCCAGCAGCTCCAGAACCTCTCTCTAGCTTGACTGATAAAGTATACATACTTGTCCTGAAACAGCAGACTATGCAAACCAGAAAAGTATATCAAAGCTGAACTCTTGTAACAAAAGATGCTATACAGGAAGAACACAAATATTTCACTTTTATCTTTGAGGGAATCTCATCCAGAAACACGGACGTTTCTTCGAAACAATGAGCTGGAAAGTTGCTAGTGAAACAGACAAAACTTGTCCTCTAATCAATGTAAAAACACTCCCATTTAATCAGAAGAACAGGAGTACTTGTGGCACCTTAGAGACTAACAAATTTATTAGAGCATTTAATCAGGTCATTCTTTTCTCATTTTAAATGGTGTATTTCACCCAAAGGTTATCTACTAACCTAGCAAGTCAGCCTATGAGATCTTCATATCACTGCTTTCTTTGCTAATCAAGGATTATATTTAAGCTGCTGAGTATTTATACACATTGTTTGATCCATTTCACAAGTATCTTTTGTCAGGGTACAAAGGAAGGAGGGGCAGTCTATCTCACTTGCTTGCACAAACAGGCTGGGGAGAAATAAGTGTAATAGTCAAAACTATTTAGAAACACGTGGCAAGAAACAAATAGAGATCAAAATGAAATCACGCCCTTGGATGTGCAGAAAACTGAACCTGTCACAGTCATCAGGGGCTGCAACTTGAAAAAATACATAGCGATATCCAAACAGGCAAAAAGGGTCAGCGGCTGCATATATAGTGGAGTACATGTAAGTAACAGACCAAAAAGAGGTACCCTACTCAGCACAGAGTCATCTAGGAAACTCTGGGATCAGCTGCTTCTTACTTGTTGTTCTACTCTTGTGGATTCATAATGGATCTGTGTACTTGCATGGTATTAGGAGTTTCGTTCCCCCATGGCAGAGCCTTATGTAACCTGGCCCATAGACAGTCATAGCTTCCAAGGTCAGAAGGGATCATTGTGATCATCTGGACCAGTGGTTTTCAACCTTTCTTCATTTGTGGGCCCCAAAATATTTTGAATGGAGGTGCCGACCCCTTTGAAAATCTTAGGCATACCTGTGGACCCCCAGTGGTCTGCGGACCACAGGTTGAAAACCACTGATCTAGACTGATCTCTTGTATAAAAGATTGTCAGTGATGGAGAATCCACCCCAACCCTGGATAAGTTGCTACAAAGGTTAATTAGTCTCTCTGTTCAAAATTTACATATTGTTTCCAATCAATTGGTCCAGCTTCAACTTCCAGCTACTGGATCTTGTTATACCTTTGTCTGCTAGATTGAAGAGCCCATTAATAAATATTTGTTCCCCATGTAGGTACCTTTATACTATAATCCAGTCATCCCTTAACCTTTTCTTTGTTAAGCTAATTGGATTGAACTCCTTGAGTCTATCCCTATAAAGGCAATTTTTTCTAATACTTTAATCATTCTCGCAGTTCTTCTCTGAACCCTCTCCAATTTATCAACATCCTTCGGGTGTCAACATTATAAGCACTAGACACAGGATTCCAGCAGTGATCACACCAGTCCCAAATGCAGAGGTAAAATAACCTCTCGACGCCTACCTGAGATTCCCCTGTTTATGCATCCAAGGATCGCATTAGCCCTTTTGGCCACTGCATCACACTGGGAGCTCGTGTTCAGCTGATTAGTCACCACAACCCCCAGATCTTTTTCAGAGCTGCTGCTACCCAGAATGGAGTGTGGACTCCATTTTGTAAGTATGGCCCAGATCGGTGATACTCAGACTGAGGCTTGCGAGTCGCAAGTAGCTCTTCTCGGCTCCTGCAGCTCTTTGCAGCACACGATATTAAAACCCTGTGTGAGTTAATTATTAACCAATCTAAGTTATTAAGCAATCAGGGGGCTTTTATTATGTTGTTAACCAATTGTAGTTGATAAAATAATAATACTTGGTTAGTCATTTTGCTGTAAATGAAACAATGAATTCACACTACTGTGGCTCTTTTGGGTAATGTGATTGCTTTGGCTTTCGAACCTCTGAGGTCTGAGTATCACTGGCCTAGGTCCTTTGTTCCTAGATGTACACATTTACATTTAGCCAGATTTAGGAACATATTATTTTCTTGCACCCAGCTTACCAAGAGATCCAGATTGTTCTGCGTCAGACAGTGACCTGGACTCTTCATTATTTATCACTCCCTGAATGCTGATGACTGCTTTTGAAGGCAACAGCTTCAGCACTTCATTGCAGTTTGCAGCATGTCCTACTGGTTTCCTCCACTGATCTATTTTTATCTGATTTTGGTCTGTTTGGTCATATTCAACAGGTGTACATAGCATGATAGCTGTGAGTTCCTATAGGGCTGGTTAAGCACGTGACATGAAATGGTTGTGCATTCGTCATGAGGATCTGCTCGATGACTTGAGTTCTTAGGAGGATTCTGCATTGGGTTTGGCTCAGGATGATTGTGGGATGGCTGTCATCTTGGCCAACACACGGGGCATTGAACCAGAGATGTCCAGAACTAAAAGCACGAGCACCTACAACTTAGGCTAAAGATCCCTAGCTGGGGCTGTAACAGACTCATATCATCTACAAATCAGGCATGGAGGGGGATCTGTTAACATCCACTCAGCAGTGAGTTATATTTGCATGCCTACATCTGGCTGTGACACTTCCCACTTTTCTCCTGGCTGTGCACTTAGTTTCTCCATGGAGCATCTTCTTACTGTGCAGTTTTAAGGAACACAACTCTACACTGTTTTTCAGTACAGTTCATGGTGCTGTAGCATCCTGTCCTAGCCAGGGCAGATTTACCATAAAACACACAGTGCCCTGGCACGGGACCCCCCAACAACAGGGGGGCCCCAGGGCTGGGCACTCAGGCAGCTCAGTACCAGCGCCCGAGTGCCCGAGTGCAGGAGGGCTGCTCCACAGGAGGGGAGCTGCAGGGGTAGAAGCTGTGAGGGGTAGGAGAGCAGGGAGGGAAGCTCACCCGCAGCCTCAGGGGAGCAGGCGGAGGTGCGGGTGGAGAGAACTTCCCGCACCTGCATCCCCCGCTCCAAATGAGAGCTGCCCCAGGTAAGTGCTCCACACCCCAACCCCCTGCTGCAGCCCTGAGCCCCCTCCCATACCCTAACTCCTGGCCAGACCCCCCATCCCCAGCTTGTTCCTGCACCCTAACACCCTCCCAGGCTCTGCACCCCCACCCCACTCCCACACCCTAACTACCACCCAGACCCTGCACTCCCAGCCCCAGCCCGCTTCCACACTCTAACTCCCTCCCAGACCCTGCACCCCGACCCTGAGCCCCCTCCTGCACCATAACTCCCACCCAGACCCTGCAACCCAGCCCACTCCCACATCCTAACTCCCTCCCAGACCCTGCACCCCCAGCCCTGAGCCCCACGAGGAGAATGCAGAAAAAAAAAGAAAAATGGGTGGGGGGGCAAATAAGAGAGAATGCTCCCCCCGTTTGGGGGGGGGGGCAAAAATGAAGCTGAGCACAGGGCCCCACTAACTCTAAATTCGCCACTGGTCCAGCTCCTTCTCTTCCCTCCTTTTTAGTCCTAATTCCACTTAACTAATGTCACTTTACTCAGGATTAATCATGCATCTTCCTAAACAATACATAAACTAATCATTGCCTATGTTCTCTTGGACCAGAGGCAGGTAATGAACTTGGGCCAAATCACTCCATGTACAAAACAAAGTGCTGCAGAGTACTCTATTAATAATGCCAAACATTTATCACAAAGTACGATGCTCCTTATTTGAGACTAAAGAAACTTATATAAATATTATGGGAAAGAGATTATATCTACCAAGAAGGAACAGTTCCAGGACTGCATTAAAGCAAAACCAAAAGTTTGAAGCCATTCTAGATTCTGGATCTGTCTATATTTCAAGTTTTATCACATTGAGGCATAGTGCTCCTAAACTGTTTTGAAAAGGTGCTGATCGGAACTTGCAACTTACTTGTACTCACTTCAAAAATACCTTGAACATAGAATTGACTTTGTAAAATGCATAGGTGAGCACAAATTCTGATTTTTATATGCACAAATGGAACACTGGTTTTAAACATTTAGTTCTTTGCACCCTGAACCAATGCCCACTGAAATCAGTGGAAAGACTCATTGATCTCAGTGGGCCTTGAATCAGACACACAGAGAGAGCAATCAAGCAGCTATCCAGGCTTCTAGGTACCTTTACCAAAAGTTAAAGTAAAGCCACCAGCTACTGCTGACTCAAACTAGAAAATAACCAACCACAAGTTAAAAAAATAAGAAGGCAAGCCCAGACAATAACCCCCCCCCCCATCACAAACTTTATCACACCCCTGCCTCCCCAAAAGCCTGGGGAAACAGATGGGCCTTGTCGCAGAAGTACGAACATCTGAATATTGCACACCCCTCACCTGGGCACCAGGGATTAAAGAGTATGTAGGTGTCAGTCTCTGGGTTTCTCTTTGTCCGGCGGATGCCATAGGGAGTCAGGACAGCGACATAGAGGCGGAATTTCCCCACAATGCAGGTCGGAGCAGACATGATGGACAGTCTAATGGAACTGTCCTCCTTCCAGGTAATCTTGGCTCCCCATGTCCCGCTTTGCAGTTCTTCAACCAAAGGGATTGGGATGTAAGTGCCTTTGTTTTGCTGTGGATAACGACCTACAGTAATGGAAAGAGAGGAGGATTCTTCTGTGAATGACAGGTTTCAGAGTAGCAGCCGTGTTAGTCTGTATCCGCAAAAAGAACAGGAGTACTTGTGGCACCTTAGAGACTAACAAATTTATTAGAGCATAAGCATCCAAAGAAGTGGGCTGTAGTCCACAAAAGCTTATGCTCTAATAAATTTGTTAGTCTCTAAGGTGCCACAAGTACTCCTGTTCTTCTGTGAATGTATTTGACAGCTTTGTAAATGCCTCAACTTAAGTCTCTCATCATTTCCTTGTGCTCCCTCCCCCCACCCCATGTGTTTGCTGCATCCACCAGTTGTCTCCTCTTCAATTTATATGGGACTGTCTTTGTTATGTGTTTGTACAGTCCTTAGCACAGCAGGGCCCTGGCCTGTAGGCATTGCTGCCATATGAATAATAGATAACACCACATCTCAGTATTGTTTAGATATTGCATCACACTTCTCCTGAACTCCAAACTGATCCTTGCCTTAATAAATCATAAGTCAGATTTTAGCAAGCTCTTATATAGATGACTGGAAAGCAAACACACAGGGACAGACAAGTCTAATAATAGTAGAGTGAAAATATAGCATTTATGTACTTTGAAGTGGAGTATGCAGGGCATGTAACTGATTTTCCTTTCCAATTATTTTTAAAATGCTGACGTAGAGATAGTCCCAGATCTGGACATCCCTACATTTTGGGATAACATAAATCCAGCTCTGGATCTGAACTTTATAACACAGCCCAGCCTCTGAGTTTCTACTATGCTTCCATCTGATGGATTGTTCAGGACCACATACATAGCCATTTTTGCCCTAAAGTCCAGGAATGCAGCAACCCAGATACCTTACATATTCTGTTTATTGGTGCATGCAACAGAAGTAAGAATCCTGCTAAAGAAAAAGGAATTAGAAAGAAAAAACAAAAATCAATAGCAAACATAGGAAGCTGAAGTGCAGGACGTCTTAAAAAGGCCATTAAAAATTAAGGTGTAGCGGGATAAGAAATGGCAGTCTTTTGGGTACTAACAATTTGGATCTGAATGTAGGATTGCCCTTTAAACTGGTGCTGGATTTGATCCTTCTTCCCTTTACAGTAAGTATTTTGCTTCCACTTTTGATGTACAGTAATTGTATAAACAAACAGCAGCCGATGACAGCAGAGCCAATCAACTAGCTTAACCTACACACTTGAAACCCACATACGTGTACGGCTTTTGAAAATACCTTTCTTACTCTTTTGTAGGGGGTTGGTATTAATACTCGAGTGCGCATTAGACTTAGGAACCAATTCTGCCATCCTGTATACACCAATGTGGTACCATTTAGAAGCTGAACAGGATCCACAATAAGGGAGGTGAGAATTCTACCAGCACAGAAGCAGCATGGGGCCTTTTGTAAGCCACCTTTGTCCCCAGTTCCCTGGATTCCAATGAGAAACTGCAGAACTGGAATTAATTTGCAAACTAGACACCATTACATTAGGCCTGAATAAAGACTGGGAGTGGATGGGTCACTACAAGAACTAAAAAAAACCAAACTAATTTCCCCATGCTAATTTGCCCCTACTCTTACTCACACCTTCTTGTTAATTGTTTGAAATGAGCCACCCTAATTACCACTACAAAAGTGATTTTTCATCCTGTTGATAATAGCCCACTTTAATTGATTTGTCTCGACCCCCTACTGGGTAAGGCAACTCCCATCTTTTCATGTACTCCTATACATATATCTTCCTATTGTATTTTCTACTCGGTGCAGCTGATGAAGTGGGTTTTAGCCCACAAAAGTTTATGCCCAAATAAATTTGTTAGTCTATAAGGTACCACAAGTATTCCTCATTGTTTTTGCTGATACAGACTAACACTCTGAAGCCTCTCATGAGTTACAGCACAGACTCTAGTAGCCCTTAGATTCAGATGATTAATAGGAAATCACTGGTTGCATGACAAGAGAGCTGGTCAAAAATCCTGACAAATCTTCTGATCTGTGCTGTAGTAGGAGCTGTACTACTGATATGAAGATTATATTTGTTAAAGTGATAATGGCTAGATATCTTCTGCATTTGAATGAACATATATTTTTAGAAGAGACACTATCAGGCACTTAAAGGACATGTTCAGCTTGAAGGACATGTGTTGTTCTATTGAAGTCAATGGGGCCACTCGTGTTTGAAGTTAAGCACATGCTGGTGAACTGGGTCTATTGTGAATAAGATTCCATTTATATATTAGAACTCAAAAGGGAAATAGTAAAGCTACATTACAAAGATATTAAGAATCGGATATTGCTCTGAACTTCATGAAGTGAATTCATTGAGTGAATTTGAAAGTAATAACAGAGTTCATTGAAGTTCAGAGACAAGGTCTCATAGCTGAGTGTTATTACAGAAATCCTTATAAACAAGTTGGATTATTCAATAGACATCACTAGCAACTTCCAAACCATCTAATCCCAAGGAGCAGGGTAAATTGCTTGGTTTATTCAATTAAAAAGATAAGAGGAAAGTCTGAACTTTGTGCTGCTGAAAGTTGCCCAGCTGACAGCCTATTAAACTAAGGGGCAAACTTTTAAAGGTGTTTGGGTGCCTATGTGCTTTTCAAAATTCCACTAGGTGCCTAACTGTATCTTTAGGCACCTATATATCTTTAAAAAATATCTGGCCCAAGTCTTCCATTTATCCATAGAACAGATACAGCAGTACAAGCTCCCTTGCAGTGCCCTGAGATGTGCCTCATCTTTGATCTAAAGGGTCCTCTAGAGATGGGAGTAGACATTAGTCCCTGGCCCCTCTGAGATTTCCAAAAGGGTGCTACTGTGTGATGATATTTTTTATGAGGTGGGCGTATGTCCACCCGAAACTGAGCTGTGGCTACAAATAGAGAGATAAACAATTGTTAAATGGTAATGCCTTTGTTCACGGGCCAAATTCAACCCCCCACACATCCCTAACAATCCCTTGCACTGCCTAGTCCTCATTTTTCTTAGGGTATGTCTAATAAAGCGGTGCTGCAGCAGCACTTTAATGTCGGCTGTGTAGTCGTGGCTCCAGTGCTGGGAGAGAGCTCTCCTGGCGCTGTAATAAAATCACCTCCGCGAGGGGAATAGCTACCAGCTCCGGGAGTGTGGCTACCAGCATTGGTGCACTATCTACACTGACACTTCACAGCACTGAAACTTGCTGCGCTTGGGGAGGGTGTTTTTTCACACCCCAGAGCGAAGAAAGTTTCAGCGCTGTAAGTGGCAGTGTAGACAAGGGCTTAGTCACGTTTGTCTAAAGACACCTGATCACAATGGAATTGTTCTTAGTCACTGGTTGTGTCCCCTTTGCTAACACTGCCATCAAAGTTGCTAATTATGGTGGTTTCCATAATGTGAACTTCTGTCCATTGGAACCTGGATTGACAGCAAATTCATTTCATACGAATCACCCTGTGTCCATCAGACAGTGACAAATTTTAGTGACCAGAGACCTGAACTGATTCAAGCCAACAACCTTGATGAGACTGGGTCTATTTTGTATCCTTTTACCAGTACGCTTAAGGCGACGGCTACACTGCAATTAAAAACCCAGGGCTGGCCCATACCAGCTGACTCAGAACTGTGGAGCTTGGGCTAAGGGGCTGTTGAATTGCAGTATAGATGTTCAGGCTTGGGCTGGAGCCCAGGCTGTAGGACCCTGCAAGGTGGGAGAGTCCCAGAGCTTGGGCTGCACCCTGAGCCTGAACATCTATATTGCAATTCAACAGCCCCTTAGCCTGAGCTCCACAAGCCCAAGTCAGCTGGCACGGGCCAGCCACGGGTGTCTAATTGCAATGCAGACATGCCCTTAGCCATCTCAGACCCGGCAGCGTATTGCTTTATTAAATGTAAACAAGTAGCAAAAAAGAATTGCCTACTAAACATTGCATTCCTTTGGTAATTTTTAAACTACAGCTTTTGTCATTATCTTTTATCTCTGGAAGGTTTTGTTCCCAACTTTATGCCCTTTCTGGCACTAGATGTTTTTAATCTAAGGTTGTATTTAGTGGCATCAAACACTGTCTGCCAGTCTAATAAATGAACTATAGTCCCTTCTGGTTGTAAAGCATGTCTTTGATGTCTACACTTCAACACAATGAGGAGAGCTCCTCAGAACAGCAATGCCTCAAGGAAAAGGGCAATCCTATTCACTAGCTTCAGAGTTAAGTAGAGTTTAGGCAGAAGCTTTTGCACCTGATCACCCCTCCCTTTAAACCATATATGTGAGTGTGAGTGTACGAGAGAGAGAGAGAGAGAGAGAGAATGAAGATGTGAGGAAAAAAGAAGTTGTGCAAATCAAAAGTTATGTATGGGTTCACTTTGACACTGTTTAAGATTTCTTTAGCAGATAAAGGCCTAATGTTAAATGTGAATTGATATAGTAATACAAAGTTGCAGGATAGAACTCAGTTACAATGTCTTTTTTTGGCCTGTAAGGCCTTCAGTTATTCTTCGTCATTAGGTACGATTTTTCCCACTTCCCTTCTTTTTTGGCATGATTATCACTCAATTATTAAATGCACAACACTGCCTTCTGCAAGAATTTCCCTGAAATATTGCTAACACATCTACCTAAAATGCTTATATGGCCCTCATCACTATAGTATCTGAGCACCTCATAATCCTTTTATCCCATTAGTCATATTTTAGCCCTTAAAAATGTTGCCTACTGCAATTTGTTGGTGCAGAAACTGGATGAATTTGAAAGTCCACGAGGAGAAACTTGCTTGAGGAGGGGTAGGAGTTACAGGTGGTTTAAACAAGTAGGAGGAAGGGTTATATATGTGTGAGAGATGAGAACAAGAGAGGTTCAGAAGGGTAGCAGAAAGGTCTGGATGGGTGTAATAAAGGAGGCCCCTATTGCTGGAAGTCAGTCAAGATTTGTTAGAGAAGAAGCAAGAAGGTTTAGGAGCGGAGACGGCAGAGACTGCCAAGCAAGGGATGCTGGGAAGGTTCTAGAGTTGGGAGTGGTTAGGGTGCCTGTGCTGAGTGAAAAAGCTGGGGTTGGTTTGTCATCATTTGCAATGAACTGAGGGCTTGTGGGAACTGACAGAGTGATTCTGATGGATTATGCAATGCATAGTATGAATTCAGTCTTCAATACACATTTACATACTATTTTTTCCACAGGACCCTGGCCTCATTCAATACACAGGATGGATGGTGCTCACTTCATGGTATTTTACTTTCTCCTCATTATTCAATGTGTGGCCACAGGCTTTATTTACTCCACACTACTCAAACCCTGCTTTGAAGACAGAATTATTGATTTCCTCATGCACTTTTCTATGGCACTCATTACTATAGCATCTGAGCGCTTCATTAATGAATGATCACAAGACCATTGTGAGGTGAGAGGTTATTATGCCCTTGTTACAGAAGGAGAACTGAGGCACGGAAATTAAGGTCAAAAGTATCCATTAATTTTAAGTGCCCAAATTGAGACCTAATTTTTCAGAGAGCTTATTATATAGCAAGTATCAGAGGGGTAGCCGTGTTAGTCTGAATCTGTAAAAAGCAACAGAGGGTCCTGTGGCACCTTTGAGACTAACAGAAGTACTGGGAGCATAAGCTTTCGTGGGTAAGAACCTCACTTCTTCAGATGCAAGTGAGGTTCTGACCCACGAAAGCTTATGCTCCCAGTACTTCTGTTAGTCTCAAAGGTGCCACAGGACCCTCTGTTGCTTATTATATAGCATTTTCTATGTAAAAACACAGCACCTATTGACTGCAGTTGTGAGTGCTCAGCAATTCAACAAATCAGACCATACAGTCTCAACTCAGGCATCCAGAAAATGAGGAACACCCAGTTAGTGACCAACTGTGAAAAGTTTGGTATAAGAGACTTGCCCAGCATCACAGAGGAACTCTGTAGCAGAGTCAGGGATAGAATCCAAGTCTCCAGGGCAGCATTCAACTGCCTTAACCATGGGACCGTCCTTTCTCTTCCTGCAATCCCCTGCCTCATTCACTACACACCTTCCAACTTCTGAAACAAATGGGGGAGGGGGAAGGGGGAGTATGTAATTATGTAATTAAAGTCTGTATCATAATACAAGAAGACCAAATTAAGGTTGCCCTGGCAATCTTAGTTCTGTCATATTTTAACTTTTCAGTGCGTGTCTTTGTAACCTTAATGTTCTTTTAACGTATTTTGTGTGTAAATTCTTAGTTTTTTTTTTAAAGAACCTAGCAAACAAACACCACACACCCAAAAAATGCCATCATGTTGACACCCACACTGGTCATCCGCAGGGCTGGAAGCTTTAGAGCCACCACACAAACTTCCAGCACTTGAGCTAATGGAATAACTGATAGCAATAGCAGGTAGTCATCCTCCAGGTGGATCAGCACTAGAGAGGGGTGTGCGTTTGGCAGTGGATGTCACAGATATTTGCTGACTTAGAGGAATGGTGAGACTCAGGGATCTTTGACTCCATTCCAGGATCTGGAGGGAGTTTGGTCCAAAGAGCACAGACTCTTCTGCCCACACCCCTTAAATGTGACCCCCCTTCTCCCCAATCACCTCCAATCTGACCTTATCCCAGTCTTTCCCACCCATGGTTTCTCATCCCAGTCTCCTTGCCCTGCTATTCCTGATCCTGCCTTCCTCTTTTCCCCCTCTCCACTAATTTCCAGTCCCAATCTCTCTCCCTAGACAACTCGTCCAATCTCCAAGCCCCTCACTCCTGTCACAGTCTCTTTGCCCAACCAGTCCTAGTCTTCTCATCTGTTCTCAGTGCCCAATTCCCCCTCTCCGCTGACACACCCATTTTCCTCCCTGGCTCCCATACCCAGTCACCTTGTCTAACCAGTCCCAGTGTCCTCTCCCCAAAGGCTCCTTGTTCCAATCTACTTGCCCCCAATCCTGCAGATCAGGCGCTTCTCCCTTCTCCATTCAAATCAGGCAGCTTCTTCCTCTATGCTTCTTGGGCCCAGCAGGAGGTCATTGAGAGCACAGTAGAGGTACTCCCAGCTCTCAATTCAGATGGCCAGAACTGGCCTGACCTGGCCCATAGCAGCCCAGCAGGGAAAGTCCTGGCTGGAGCATGCCAGTGGGGGTAGAATCTTCAGGGAATTAAGCTACTAAAATCTAAGACATCTCTACTGAACATGTCCAAACTATGATTCTTCAAAGGCTTAAAACTTGGGCAAATCTGGCAAAAGGCACATCCCTGACAAATTTCAAGTCTCTGCTCCAAAGCATATAGGTGCTAGAGCTTCACAAAAAAAAGGTCACCAGACTATTTTAACATGGGCAAAAAAACCCACGTACTTCTCTCTAGCCTCATTCTCAGAAATAGCCAAACCATTTTGGCTGAAATTTTCTGAAACAATTCAGCCTGAGGTAGACATCCACTGAGCATGCAAAATTTCAGCACAAATGGTTAAAATTTGCAATGTAATAAACAACTAATAACAGGGCCTTATAATGGGAAGTGTCAGGCAACCTTAATAATAGGTGATGCTACCAGCTCTGCCAATCATAAAATATTTTTCCCCTTAATATTTTTAAAAAGTGAATTTGAGGATTTGTGAAAAGCCAGATTGATCACACTGGAAGCTTAAATTGTTTATGTACAAAACAACCAGTGGTACTACTAGCTCCATCATCTCACAGTCCCACCGACATGCCTCAGGAATCACCTCTGGATGTGAGAGGCAAGAGAAGTTCAGTCTCCAGGCTCATTCGGTCCTTGCCCTTTCTGTGGCCTGAGACTGACAACAGGAGTGTCAGCGATTGCACTTTCTGTGATGCGAACATCTGCCTACTAGGGACTGGTCTGAAACCATCAACACATTTTACACAGGGCACCAAAGGGACACCAGACAGCAATAACTTTTGGTCACTATTGATCTGGTCTGAATTTAAAACAAGACTTCTAAACATGAAAGGCTCACTCATCAATTATTACCTAGAACCATCCAGTCCCCTCCTAACAGTGCTTTGAAGAACGTTTATGGAGTAGTAACTCATCGTAATGCCCCAGAATAATCCCTCATTATAAGGAAAGTGCCTCACTTCGATGCCAGCGTTGTCTCACTTCACTCACGGAACTCAGAAGGGACTACTCCTCTGAAGGCAAGTGGGATGTGGCCCATATTTGTACATTCAGGTCTCAATTGTGTGTGGCTTGTACAGGCTCAAGGGTTGGGATGGGGTGAAGAGAAGGGCATCGTTTGCCACTCCTATGTAATAGGGTAAATGATGCAGGTGTGGGGCCATGACTTCACTCAGTGTTCTCACCCCATTCCGATACATGTTCTTTGGGACAGCTAGTATGGACAGTAATACTCTGTGCTCTCCAGTGCTGGGAAATTGATTGTGCTTCTCCACCTCATGGGTGCACTGATGTAGGGCTATTTAAACCCTCCCCTGAGTCTAGCTCACTTACCTGACGGAGGCATGTGTAACGGGTTGGATCACAGAAACCCCCTTGGGACTGCCAACTGATGTGCTGAGACTACTTCTGATCCATTTTCCCTTCCAGCTTGGGATTCCAGAACCTTGCCAGTTTGAGCCAGACACACTAGCCTGCTACAAACCCAGACACAGGTCTAAACCATGTCCCCCAACAGCTGCAGGCTTAACTGAAAACAGCTTAAGAAATGGTCCTGTCTCTAACACTCAGATGCCCAGCTCCCAATGGGGTCCAAACCCCCAAAAATCCATTTTAGCCTGTATAAAGCTTATACAGGATAAACTCATAAATTGTTCACCCTCTATAACACTGATAGAGAGATATGCACAGCTGTTTGCCTCCCCAGGTATTAATACATACTCTGGTTTAATTAATAAGTAAAAGGTGATTTTATTAAATACAAAAAGTAGGATTTAATTGGTTCCAAGTAATAACAGACAGAACAAAGTGAATTACCAAGCAAAATAAAATAAAACACGCAAGTCGAAACCTAATACTGTAAGAAAGTGATTACAGATAAAATAACACCCTCAGAGATCAGAGGGGTAGCCATGTTAGTCTGGATCTGTAAAAAGTGACAAAGAGTTCTGTGGCACCTTATAGACTAACAGACATATTGGAGCATAAGCTTTCATGGGTGAATACTCACTTCATCAGATGCATGCCCTCAGAGATGTTTCAATAAGCTTCTTTCACAGACTGGATGCCTTCCTAGTTTGGCCACAGTCCTTTCCCTGGTACTGCCCTTGTTCTAGCTCAGATGGTAGCTAGGGGATTTTTCATGATTTCAGCCCCCTTTGTTCTGTTCCACCCCCTTATATATCTTTTGCACAAGGCAGGAATCCTTTGTTCCTCTCTGGGTTCCCACCCATCCTTCTAAATGGAAAAGCACCAGGTTAAAGATGGCTTCCAGTTCAGGTGACATGATCACATGTCACTGTAAGACTTCAAGCCCTCATTCCTCCCAGCCTGACTCACAGGAAGGCCTGCAAGCAAACAGAGCCATCCACAGTCAATTGTCCTGGTTGATGGGAGTCATCAAGATTCCAAACCACCATTAATGGCCCACACTTTGCATAACTACAATAGGACCTCAGAGTTATATTTCATTTTTCTAGTTTCAGATACAAGAGTGATACATTTATACAAATAGGATGGCCACACTCAGTAGATTATAAGCTTTGTAATGATACCTTACAAGAGACCTTTTGCATGAAGCATATTCCAGTTACATTATATTCACACTCATTAGAATATTTTCATAAAATTATATAGAGTGCAATGTTACAGCATGAATTTGGCCCATAGTTTACTGGGCCTGGGTATGCCAACACTTCTTAATTATTTGGAAGTAAACGAATACTTAAGAGTGAAATCCTAACCTGTTTGAAGTCAATGGGAGTTCTGCCATTCAATGTGGCTGGGATTCCATCCTTACTGCTGGCTTGGGGCTTTCTCCTGCTGGTGTCCAATATCTTATTTAGTAACAGAATGTGCATTAAGGTACTCCAAAAACATGAGGAAAGGCACCTACAAAAACCACAGCCCAGCCTTTTGTACAGGGAGATAAACTATGCCCATCCACCATGACATGAACAACTGCTACAAGCATATTGATTTAGAAGTAAAAGAATAAACAAGTTAAATTAAAACAAAGACCTGTGGTCACCTATACACGTATCCCACATAGAAATTCGCTCTGTTTAAAGTATGTCTTGGTTGCTTGGTATATCAGCATTATTACCTCAAGGTCCTGTTAGTTACTCTAGTATGCTAGGCTTAATGCTGGATATAGTTGTAGAGCATAAGGGAGGAATTTACAGTGATTGTGGGGGAGAGAGGAAGGAAGGCAGAATAAGGTTCAGTCAGCAACACAAGAGTAATCTTCCTCCAGTTAACAAGCTCTTTAAACAAAACCCTGCCAAATAGATACACCAATGTTGTTATTTTCAGCTTAACAAACATCAGGACAGTTCTGAATCAGGGAAAACTCTCATGGGCTTTCCTCCTCCAGCTCCATTGTTCTAATCAAGATTGAAGCTAACATGTAATTTTGGTTTAATTCATTGTATGTGCACCAGCGAGCACATACTGATATCAGTATTGCTCTGCAATTAGGGCATATTCGTTAACTACTGCTACAGGGCCAGCAGAGGGAGCGCAAGATGTTTTTGGACAGGTCCCGCAAATCAGTGGCGATACTTTTGTTGGCAGACAGAGTAATGGGATTTTCTTTTAAAGATATATTTAGAATCCAGAAGATATTCCCCCACCTGCGCCAGAGTGCATTAGTTTTAAGATCTATATCAAAATGTGGGGGCCCCACACTATTTCGCAGTATCCCTTTCAGCCACATTCTCATTAGCAGATATTTTAAAAAAGGGACCAGAATCTGTCTTCCTTTGGGAGACTTATTATATACATAGTGAGGTTAATATTTTTCCTGTTCCACTCATTCATTTTACCCAGATAGACCCTTCATACACAGCATAAAGAATCCATTTCCAAGCAGGTCCTGGAAGTATAATAATTGTGACAGGATGATAAATAAGTTGGAGCTGAGAGCCAGAGTATAGTAGCCTTGTAACAGAGGTAAGCCTTATTATAACAAACAGCCTGAGGATGGTAGGTGGGTACTCTGGGACCATGATCAGCTAACGTTCATGAATAATTTTTACAAACATCCAGCTGTCAAAAAAGCAACAAACAAAAACAAAAAACCAACCTTCCTGCCCCAAATGATCACAGCCTGTAAGAGGAACAAATCCTTGAAGATATTAGTCTCTCTAAGAGGCTGCCTAGTGTCACATCTGGTTCCCTCCTAACTTCAAACAGCATCGCCTTTAGCAGGGCTGCATGCAGACTTGAAAACATTTTGAAAAAACACACATCAGCACAACTTTACCCAGATCTGACCACATTCCCTGGGCTAAAACCTGCTAAACACCCACTGCAGTTACTAATTCTTAGTTATTAAAGGCATTTAAAAAAAAAAAGAAGCTAAGTTTTAAAAGTTACTGTTGTTGCATAGATGCAATTGAGCAACAGAATCTAGGTCTTTTTGCATAAAAAAATCCTGATTTTGTAAAAGGTCTCAGAGAATTCCTTTCCTATGCCTTTCTAGCCTTTGGCAAAGAACGCCAGGGTGAGAAAAATATACCCTCGACATTATTATGCAGAAAACAAACAGATTTGTTGTTCTTAGCTAGCAGCTGGCATGCAGTTGTTTTTATGTCCTGGACCAATTTTAGGAAGTGTGTTCTAATGGTCATAAATAATTCTGGCTCCAAAGAATCGGAATTTCTTTAGAAAATAGAAACAATATGGGACGTGACACGGACTCTCTGCTCAGCCCATCATGCGTTCCTGAATGTTTATGAGAATCCATTCTTTTTAAAGGGGGAAAATATTTACTTAATTAAACCATGGCCTTTGATTAAACAGGCAGACAATATGCTTTGCCACAATGTCACAGTGACCGAGGCAGTCCTCTTTTGCATATTGTCATAATGACTGAGACAACGTGCTTTACCAGACATACTGTCGAGAAAACAGACCATCCCAGGCAATGTTCTCAAATAGTCAGAAATCTTTTCTGAATCCAATGGGCAAAAATGACTCCATTGGCAAAGTTAATCTCAGAAAGCACAAGATTTACTGCTTCTGTATTAAATGTCAAAAAACGTTCTGATCAATTAAGAGTGACATTTTTTTTCTTTAAAAGTAGACTAAGGACCTGGGCTCTGGAAAGACTCCCATTGACTTCTGAGGGCTTTGGACCGGGCCACTAACACTGTAAGTCTTTCCTCATGCAAATACGCTCTTGACTTTTCTGGGAGTTTGGCCTGAATAAAGCATAAAGGATCAGGCCTTAGAATTCTTTACTCTTGACTGATTTCATATGAGTAACAGTCCCTCTGAGCATTGCCCTATAAGGCTACAGAAAAGAGAGAAGGAAGTTTCTGCTCTAGTTTCAGAGAAATATTCCATGATTTATAGATGCATGGGAAGTGGGGGTGAGATTAGCCGAGAGGTCTGGGATTTATGACCATTTCTGAAGTGTATTGATAAATTAGAGGTTTATGATAACATTTATAGATAGACCGATATCTATGGATTTATGAAGCAATTTAAGGAAGGTATGACTAGTCCTAAGATTTACAACAATGCATAGAAATATCTCATTAGAATAAGGATGTACCATATAAAGTCATCAACAGTTTTGGTAGTGTACAGGAAACTACTCCTGGGGGAATTCTATGTCAAAAATTAAAAGTTTTGCACCAAAAAATTAAAATTTCTGCAAAATTCTGCATATTTTATTTGTCAAAATAACACAATATAATCATACCAGTTTCAATTATTTTGGTAAATTATTTCAAAATACTGGTCAGCAAGTATGTCAGTAACAATACAGACAACAAGAAAGATTCCTCCAGGAGTAGAGAGGTAAAGAAACCTCTATGACAAATCAGTTCCTGTTTCTCTGTTATGCTTTTGTTGGGAACCTCAGTGTGGGTGTGTCACACATGCCAGCTGGGCACATCTTGGGGGAAAACTCTTCCCCTCCGGTCTCAGACACTCACTACCCGTTCCCCCCCTCCCTCAGAGTCCATCCATGGGGCACTCCCCCACTCGGCCCACACATCTGTACACACTATCTCCAAGAGCCCAGCCACGGGGCACCCTCCAAGCCCAGACACCCTCAGTCCCTACCCCCAGAGTCCAGCCACAGTGTGCCCCCCAGCCTAGGGTTACCATACGTCCGGATTTTCCCGGACATGTCCGGCTTTTTGGGCTCCAAATCCCTGTCCGGGGGGAAATCCCAAAAAGCCGGACATGTCCGGGAAAATCGGAGCGGGGCCGGGCCGGGGGCTCCGGGGCCGGGCCGGCGGTGCGCTGCCGGGGGCTCAGGGGCCGGGCCGGCGGTGCCGGGCCGGGCCAGGCCGGGGGCTCGGGGGCCGGGCCGGCAGTGCCGGGCCGGGCCGGGGGCTCGGGGGCCGGGCCGGCGGTGCTGGGCCGGGGGACTCGGGGGCCAGGCCGGGCCGGGGCCTCGGGGGCCGGGCCGGCGGTGCCGGGGCAGGCCGGGCCAGGGGCTCGGGGGACGGGCCGGCGGTGCTGAGGGCCGGGCTGGGGACCGGCGGTGCGGTGCTGGGGGCCGGGAGTGCTCGGCCGGGGGCCCGGGGGCCGGGCCAGGGACCGGCAGTGCTGGGCGGGCCGGGATTGCTCGGTCGGGCCCGGGGCCGGCACCCCAGGGCCTGAGCCGACCCAGGCTGGAAACGCCGGGGGGGCCAGCCTGGGCCGCGCCTCCTCCCCCCACACCCCGCTTACCTGCTTCAGGCTTCCCGCGACTCAAATGTTCGCGGGAAGCAGGGGAGGGGGCAGAGACTTTGGGGAGGGGGCGGAGTTGGGGCGGGGGCGGGGCCCCATGGAGTGTCCTCCTTTCGGAGGCACTAAATATGGTAACCCTACCCCAGCCCAGACATCTTCACCCCCTCCTCCATAGAACCCAGTCATGGGGTGGCCCCCCCAGCCAAGGCACCTTCACCCCATACACCCCAGAGCCCAGCTGCAGGGCGCCCCAGCCCACATACCCGCACCCCTACCAGACGTGCTACAGAATTCCCCCGGGAATAGAAACTACTATGAAAAGTGAGATTGAAGGCCATATTAGCAGACCTAATCATACAATCGTTTTTCAAAGAAATCACTGTTAGAACTACTAATTCTAAGTAAGCGCTCGTACTTGAGCTTTCACAGCACTGGTGCCAGCTTGGTTATCTGCAGCAATATGCACAGATGGACAGATTCACCACAAGCTCCCTCCCCGACTGTGAAAAATCTGCTGTGGAGCTTCCAGTAGCACAAAATACCTGCATTTGCCCCTTCACCAGGCTGCCAGAAAGCCAACACAGCCCCAACTTAACCAGAAGTGAATAAGTCCAGGATGTCTGGTGGAGTCCTTGATTCAGTGCATCCATTTTATACCCTCAGCCAGCAAAGCTCCCATCAAGCTCCTAAAACTAGAAGAACTTAAGTTGCTCTTCCCCTGGACAACCTATTCAACGAGGTGTTACATGTGAAACTTAATTACGACTGTCTAAAATGTTAACATTTACATTACTTCACTACTGATCATCTTAACAGAAACATTCTGCTAAGGTAGGGTTACCATTCGTCCGGATTTACCCGGACATGTCCGCCTTTTGTGTGCTAAAAATAGCGTCCGGGGGGAATTTGTAAAGCACTCACAATGTCCGGGATTTCCCCCCCGCAGAGCAGAGCGAGCGGCTGGGAGGGCTGCAGGGAAGTCCCGGGCTGGACTCAGGAGCAGCTGTAGAGGAGCCGGATCCGCCCTGCATTCTGAGCTGGCAGCTCCCTTGCAGCCCAGTCCGGCAGCACTGTGTAGGGCCAGACCGGGTTTTGTTGTGCAGGGCCAGGGACCGGGTTTTGTTGTGCTGGGGAGCTCAGCCACGTGTCTGGCTCGGCTGCACAGAGCCCAACACTCTGTTCTGAGCAGTAGGGTAAGGAGGTCAGGGGGCAGGAAGGTTCTGGAGGTGGCAGTCAAGAAACGGGGGGGGGGCTTTTTGGGGGGAGTGGAGAAAGTTTTGGGCAGTCAGGGGACAAGGAACAGGGGGGGAGTGTTTGGGAGTTCTGGGGGGGGCTGTCAGGTGGCAGGGGTGGGGAGATGGATCGGAGCAGTCAGGGGACAGGGAGCAGAGGGGTTTAGATGGGTTGGGAGTTCTGGGGGGGGGGCTGTCAGGGGGTGGGGAGTGGTTGGATGGGGCGTGGGAGTCCCAGGGGTCTGTCTGGGGGTGGGGGTGTGGATAAGGGTTGGGGCAGTCAGGGGACAAGAGGCAGGGAGGCTTAGATAGGGAGTGGAGTCCTGGGGGGCAGTTAGGGGCAGGGGTCCCAGGAGGGGGCAGTCAGGGGACAAGGAACGGGGGGAGGGTTGGGGGTTCTGGGGGGGGCGGGAAGTGGGAGGGGCAGGGGCGGGGCTAGGGCAGGGCTCCTCCCGTCCTCTTTTTTTCTTGCTGAAATATGGTAACCCTAGCTAAGGTACTGTATTCACTAGGTAGCTATGTGGTACAGTGTTGTGAAATGATGTATTTTTAAATGGAGCTGCATGAACTATTTGTAATGAACAATGTATTCAGTTAACTTCACTCTGCTTGGGAGTTGTTGGCAATCAGACTGAGTTTTTGCAAATTTGTTATTCATGAAATGTCTCTAGAGAACAAATTTCAGGCTATTGAGGGTAGCAAGGAGACTTTACCCCATGTGATTCATTACCAACTAAAAGGATTCTGCAATCCAAATTTAGCTTAGCTCACAGTCCTGTTAGCAATGCACAAACCAGACTGGAATCCAGTTCACTCTCCCATAGCGGCATTAGGTCTGCAACATTAGCAGGACTAAAGAGTAGTAAACATTTATTTTAGCCAGGAAACTAAAAACGATAACTCTGAATACACGCAGGGGCCAGTTGTCTGGAGTATACCAATGCCATTGTTACTCAGTCATTTCAGTGGCGCTGGAACATTTTTAATGGTGGGGGTGCTGAAAGCCAGCCCCCTTACCCCTGTCCACTCTCCCCAGCCTCCGAGCTGAGGCCAGAAGAAAAGCCCCAGGCATGGGGTGGCCTCAGAGCACCGGGCCGGCAGCCAGGACCCCGGGTGCGCGGGGCCGGCAGCTGTGAGCCTGGGGGTGCTGCAGCACCCCCTGCACTAGTAATTCCTGCACCTAGGAGTCATTTTTAAGAGCAGAACTGGTCTTTAATCTATTAAACCTCCATGCTGAATTACTGTCAGCAAGAATCATCTTTACTAAACACTAGGGTGACCAGATAGCAAGTGTGAAAAATTGGGAAGGGGGTAGGGGATAATAGGCAGTTATATAAGAAAAAGCCCCAAATATCAGGACTGTCCCTATAAAATCAGAACATCTGGTCACCCTACTAAACACATACGTTCTATGTTGGTATCTACACAGCACTCACTAAGGGCTTGATCCTGCAAAGAGAACCCCCTGCAAGGTGCTAAGTATCCTCAACCTCCACTGAATTGACTGGGAGCCAAGGCATCTGCTCCTGCTGAGATACTCAGCATCGCACAGGATTGAGAGTTAAACATCTCAAGCCCCATCCTGCAATGCATTAAATCTGCTGTAAAACCTGGGATGGGTTCTTTTGTGATGGTCTCTTATTTGATTATTTTAAATTACATGTTTGTGAATAGAGGAGAGGAGGATCTTTGCAGGTCATTACAGTCACCTGTAAGGCTGCTTAATATCCATCAACTTAAAAACTTTCAAATCTACAACATTCCTCTGAATCACCACTTACTGTCATGCAATACCTTTTACATTCTTATCTACCAAAGCTCTGGCTTGGGTTGCAATGGTTTGCTGCTGCTGTCTGCCAAATTCCTTTGCAAGTACCGCTTTCATTTGGTAAGCCAGGTGCCTGCTTCCCAGGAACATGACACTAAATGCAGACAGAGTGGAGTTTCCTCATGGCAAACAAAATGCAGAATCTTTCAGCAGTCTCTGTTTGTTCCTAAGTATTTGTAGAGAAACCTCTTCCCCATCCCCTCAAGATCATTAAATATTGAACATTCCACTAGAAGGAAGTAGCAAGAGGCAAACAGACTGCCAATAAGAAATGTCAACTTAGCATTCCTACATGACTTCCTCCTCCCATGTGTACTGTTCTGGTTTTTTGTTGTTGCTGCCCACATAAAACCCCACCCCCACGTGGTTATAGAGAAACATTTGTCGGAGTGCAGAGTATTAAGCAGTGCTCTGGATTTCAGCTTGCTTAGTGCTGGCAGTGAGTTCAGTAGGGCTGGAAGCTTATCACAAGATAGAGTAGCAGCTCCTTGCTTGCCTTTTGGAAGCTATGTCCTGGACCATGATCAGAAAATGTGCTGCAGATCTGACTGCAGCCCAACAGCATCAAGTATTAAACAGTGTACTGCCATCCAGTATTTCACTAATCAAGGGATGCTCACTACTGTAAGTATTGTGAAATTCTGTCATCTCCTCAGGGAAAGACATCATGCGGGAAGAATGGCGACTCTGAAACACTGCACTCTGAATCACTAGGAGAAAAGCAGCTAAGTCTTCCTTCATAAAAACTAGCTCCTTGTTCTCCTGCTTACCTACAGCTGAGTGCTTCCTAAGAGGTGCTCGAGCGCTTTCAGTTCCCATTGCACCCTACGAACATGAGACTGCAAAAAAGAACGACATACGAGATGCTCAGCAAGAAATAGCAGGATGACTGAATATGGATTTAGATTTGTGGAAATAATTTGCCACTCATCGATAGGGCCGCACTGAGCAAGTCTGTCTCTGACTGGCAGAAGGTAGGGCTTTGTCCCACTCAACCAGGCAGACCACATACAGAGACTAGCATGAGCTGCTGCCCCTAAGCTAAAGGACTAGGTCCATTAGCTCATCCCTCTAAATGTTTGAGGTCACTATCATTTCCCATTGGGCTCCTGTTTAATGAAAAGGTTTGCTGTAGCTATTTGCTGGTGACTTCTCTCTGGGCTGGTCCAAACACAGCACTGGAGGGACTAACTAGGGTCAGGATGAGAGAGGCCAATGGCTGGGCTGAGCATTTGGAAGTTGGGAAATGCAATGTTTGTGTCTGACTTACACAGAACACGCACTAGAATTGAGCCCAAGCCCCAACAGATGGATCTGGATTTCAAACACTCCAAAACTTTAAAAAGAAAAAAAAAGTTTGGCTCTGGGGTTTTGGTTTGGTTCATTATAAAGAAAGGAGTCGATTGCAAAGTTATGATGTGGAACTGGGTTTGTATTGCAAGCTTCTCCACAGTGTTCAGATCCATCTCTAATGTGAACGAGGGGGAAATCTTTCCACTGACTTCAATGAGCCCTGGATCGTAGATTCTTCTGCAACCACTGAAATACCAGACAGTGCCCCTTGCATACCTAGGGTTACCATATCTCATAAATAAAAAAAGAGGACCCTCCACGGGCCCTGGCCCCGCCCATTTCCCCACCCCTAGCCCCGCCCCAACTCCGCCCCCTCCTCCCTTCCACTCCCAGCCAGGGGGAAAGGGCTGCCCCAGTGCTACCGGCTTCAGGTTTTGCCGGGCAGCCCCCAGACCCTGCGCCCCCAGCCTGCGCTTCCCCAGCGCGGCTGGAGCCCGGGAGGGGAAGCGCCCAGCCGGGGGCGCAGGGTCTGGAGGCTGCCCGGCAAACCGTGAAGCCAGTAGCGCTCGAGCTTTGGGCAGCCCCTATGCCTCCGGACCCTGCGCCCCAGCCGGGCACTTCCCCTCCCGGGCTCCAGCGGCGCAGGGTCCGGAGGCACGGGGGCTGCCCGAAGCCAGTAGCGCTCGGGCAGCCTGGCTCTTAAACAGAGCCGAAGAGGAGCAGAGCCTCCAGCTGCGGCGGCTCTGCGTAACTTACACTGTGTCAGTTACACAGAGCCGAAGAGGAGCAGAGCCGCGGCGGCTGGAGGCACTTCCCCTCCCGGGCTCTGGCGGTGCAGGGTCTGGAGGCACAGGGCTGCCCGAAGCCGGTAGTGCTCAGGCAGCCCGGCTCTTAAACAGAGCCAAAGAGTCGGGGAGGAGCAGAGCTGCCATTTTCCCGGACATGTTCGGCTTTTTGGCAATTCCCCCCGGACGGGGGTTTGAGTGCCGAAAAGCCGGACATGTCCGGGAAAAAGAGGACGTATGGTAACCCTATGCATACCAGTACACTATGCATTCCCATGAAGCCATGGTGTGAAACTTGGAAGATGTATGCTGGGAAAGAACCTTGTCGATGCACATGTATACTTTATTTTATTGCATTGTGTAATGTATGAGAAATGAATCTAAAAAGTTTCAGAATTCTTCAATAAAAAAATTAAAACAAATATCACTTTTAAAAAGAATTCTGAATTTTGTTTTATTCATCATACATTACACAATGCAATAACAAACAAACTTTCCATTTTTCACTTCTTCCAACTATAACTGTTTGTTTTAAAGATATAAAGGTGAATTGGAAAAGCCTTGAATTTAATTAAATCCCCCAAAGAACTAATAATCTTTGTGCATATTAAATTTTAAGGCACTTAGGGATGTTCTAGCCAATCAGCTCACTAGACTACCACAACATGCCTCCTAACCCTAACTGAAATGAGAAGTAACGAAGTGGGAGGGGGCGGCGGAATTGCAGACTGCACCTTCTTCACCATGTATATGTTTAAAAGATAGAGTATGTCTATCATAAAAAGGTAACACATCTAATAAGTGGATACATGATCATAATCCAAGAGCAGAAAAAAATCAGTAATACAAGTTTCAAAATGCAGTTCTCAGGAAGGTAAAAGATTTATACGATCTGACGAGAAACCAGAGCATTGTCAATTCAAACCAATTTATACATAATCTATAACAGGAAGGAACAGAGACGTCTTAAAAAAAATTCAGAGAGAACTCAGGGTGAAATTGTGACTTTACTAAAAGCCCTCTGTATGGGGCGGTGTACGACTCCGCTGTCCCAGAAGCAGAGTGGGAAGCAGTTTGTGACTCAGACCTGCAGTCTGCTTTCTCACTTTCCCTCTTCTTTACCAAGGACATAACCGGCAGCCTATCCCCTGTTTGCACTGGTTGGTGCATTGGGGGAGGGGATCATTTCCTCTCCCTGTGATGGAAGTATCTGGTGCAAGGGATCACCATATGCCTGCTTTTATTCTCCTGAGTAGTCATGCAGGATGACTCATGATCTGGTCTTTATGATTGCAATACCTTTCTGATTCCAAGGTTGCAATCTTTTTTGCCCTTGCCTAAGAATTTTCCAGTTTAATATATTGAGCAGTAAGTACACATTATAGAAATTCTCACAGTTCTATTGATCTGCTTTTCCCCTTGTGCATAGAACTATTTTTTATATTAACACACACATTTCTGCCATTTCTCCTGACTACGATCTCTTCCTCTTTTCTCTAGATCCTCCGAAATTGCAAGTACAGTAACTCCTCACTTAATGTCCTCCCGGTTAACATTTCGTTGTTACGTTGCTGATCTATTAGAGAACATGCTTGTTTAAAGTTGTGCAATGCTCCCTTATAACGTTGTTTGGCAGCCACCTGCTTTGTCCACTGCTTGCAGGAAGAGCAGCCCATTGGAGCTAGCTGGTGGGGGCTTGGAACCAGGGTGGGCTGGCAGCCCCCCATCAGATCCCCTAAGTTCCCTGTGTGGCAGCCGCCCAGCAGACTATTAATTGCCAGGCAGTTCTGGTGTCCCTCCCCCCCACAGCTGTGTGCTGCTCCTGCCCTCTGCCTTGGAGCTACTGTCGGGAGCCTCCTGCAGGGGGTGGAGGGGAAGGTGGGTGCTGATGTCAGGGTATCCCCCTCTCCCGCTCCTGTACCCCATCTTCACAAAGCAGGGGGGGAAATGACAGGGCTCAGGACTGAGGGAGCTTGCTGGCAGCAGCTGCTGTCTCAACTTGCTGATCTACTTAAAAAGGCAGTGTACTTAGACTGGGGTCAGCATACTTAAAGGGACGATGTGCGTCTCTCTCCCTCACACACACACAGTATGTCTGTCTCTCTCTCTCACTCACTCTCTCTCTCTCATACACACACACACACACACACACGGTGTCTCTCTCTCTCTCATACACACACACACAAATGGGGTATGTCTCTGTCTCACACACACATGCACCCTCTGGCACTTTGGGAAGTGGTGCACTCCAGTGGGATAGCATGGATTCATCATCACATTCAGTTTCCACAGGGAATGTTTGCAGCCACTGCCATGCGTCTATTGTATCTCCTCCCCCCAATCGTGTTGCCTTGTAGAGTGTGAGGCTACATTAACAACAACGTGTTAACCCTTGAGGGCTCAGCCGAGTGCTAGTTCATCATTTAGCAGCAAGGCATTCCCTGGGAAATATCCCACCCTCTGACTGCACCACCTCAACCAAGCTTCACAATCATCATTGCTGTGTACAGAATTAGTTTGTTTAAAACTTATACTCTGTGTGTGTGTGTGTGTATAATGTCTTTTGTTTGGCAAAAAATATTTCCCTGGAACCTACCCACCCCCCATTTACACATTTACATTCATTCTTATGGGGAATTGGATTCGCTTAACATCGTTTCACTTAAAGGAGCATTTTTCAGGAACAGAACTACAACGTTAGCAAGGAGTTACTGTAACAAGTTTTTCTAATCTGCCCACCACCACTATCATTTTGCTCTTAAACATAAACTAGTGATAACATTGGCAATCCAATATAATAAAGTACAGCTTTTGAATATACATAGAGGGACAAACCCTGCTCACCTTTCTCATACGAGTAGTTCCATTGACTTATATGAATGAGTAAGGCTAGCCGGATTCAGGCCCTGTTTCAGCAAGGCATTTAATGCATATGCTTAGCTTTAAGCACATCCTACTGTCTCACTGACTTTAACTGAAGAAGATCAGGCCCTTAGATACTATATTATTTGGGACTGATATAGATATTCTATAAACTTTACTTTGCTAATACTACATAGCTCCTGTTTGGCACTTACCTATAAGGTATTCCACCCAGAACTGGTCCTTTTCAGGATTGTAAGGACGGTTGAAGTCAATTTGGATAAGGAAAGGCTGTCCACGGCGTACAATCAACTTAGGGTGGTAGTACTTGTCAGTATGGTGCTGCTGCTTGTTAACATCCTGGTCACTCTTGAACATGTGAACTTCCTTAACTTCCAGAAAATCTATGTAGACACACAAAGGGGGGGGGGGGAATCAATTTCTTTGTTTCATACTGATACCATACCACTTATGGGCTCTGATCCTACTCACTCACTCACATTGAGTAGTACTTGGTAATAGCCCCACTGAAGTGGAGAGGAAAATTATTGTCCGATTGAGTTTTATACCCACTTGGCACATGTGTAAATGTCTTGTGGGGTTCAAGAGAGAGGAGAATCAGGCCCCTTATGTGAAATGAGTTACATAATAATCCAGTGCTCTTGGGATGAATCAGGGCTGTTTCACAAGTGAGGCTGTTGACTATATAGGTTCCCTGCCTCATTGGTTGCAGAAGCTTGAAGGTGCACAGTGCAGGAGGCTAGGGATTGCAGGATGAGAAGCGGGGTGTGGCAGGGGCAACGGATTCTTCCTAAAAGTGGGGGGCCAAGAGGCCCCTTCCCCTCTGTGGCCCCGCCCCTGCTCCTCCTCTTCCCCGAGGCCCCACCCCTACTCAAGCTGGAAGCCAGAGCTGGGCTGGGGAGCCCAGGCCCCTCTAACTGCCCGGGGTGGGATGGATCCGACAGCTAGCCCACGGCCTGTGTCCCCGCCACCTGTGTCCCCAGCCCAGGGCAGGTGGAGGGTCTGTGGCTCCCCACAGCTGCCCGTGTGGCTCTTACCCCAACCTGGACCCAGCTTCCACCCTAGGGGTGGGGCCTCGGGGGCTGAAGAGCCACAGCCGGGCCACATACGTACGGATAGTATTTAAGGAGTTGTGTGTCTATGCTGAAAATTGGGTCCTTAAGGTCTTGGAGTTAAGGTAGATCACCAAAAGATCCCTGGGAACCATCCCAGAAGAGACATTCTCCAGAACTTGGGTTGAAGGAACAGGCTGGCTACATAGGGAAGCGGACCTCCTCCTCCTGGTGCTCAAGATATGAGCACCTGGATACTGGGCTCTTCTGAGCAGATGTCACCACAAAGTAAATATCACATCACAACAAAACAAGGCTGCCCAACCTGAGCTTGCTGAAAGTCAAGCTCCTTGTCAAATTGGAACAGGGATGGTTCAAGTGAATTAGGAATTCAACCTGAGCCCTGCACTACTCATATTTTCTAATGATCAGAGTGTTTGTTTTTGGCACAGCAGTGAGATGGTCTCCTCTGTTTAATTTCAGTCCAACAAGTTTCAAAATTGCCTCTGATTTTGGGTGCCCAACTTGAGACACCTTGGTCAGCTGAAGGCACGGGTGTTGCATGTGGTCAGCACTTCTGAAAAGCAGGCCAAAGGTGGACTCTAAATTGGGGATCCAAAAACTGATGTATCCAGAATCAGAGGCCACATCTGAAATTTTTGTCCTTGCTTCTTTTGACCCATTTGCTTGGTTCATGGGGCAAAAATTCACTATAAACAATACTAACTTAATTAAATCGTCTACTCAGGTAATTATATCACACCTATCACTGGGATACCTGAACTCCTTGCAGAAAATTTTCATGCTATTATCTCTAATTGGCTCACAGCAGTAGTTTGTTCCTAAAATGAGCCCTGGGCTAGAACAGCTGCAGCATTCGTATATACAGGTGTATCTATCCCAAAACATTGGTGATCCTGGTAATTATAACAATGTATCTGAGTGGTGACCCTTTGGGCACAATACGTTAGAAATTTTCCCATGCCTGGATGAAATCCCAATAGCTGAAGTTAAGAGACTTAAAGGTGGTCTCATGAATGATGCAGATACATAATGCATACTGGAGGCAATTCTATTGTCTCTGAATTAAATTTTAATTCAGCAACACAGAGAACTGTGGTTACCCAGTTGGGATGGGGGGCGGAGGGGGAATCTACTGCCTCAGATGCTATCATATTGGCCTATTATGGAAACACTTTAATAAGTTATATCTCTGAGTGCACCAGAGTGGAACATACTGGTAGTAGTCAGAGGGTTAATCCTATCATTATGGTAAAACTATGTAACAAGCTGTTTCCCCATGTTAATTTTCACCATGCTTCACAGCACGTATCCCCCACTGAGCACTTCCATTCAGTTATGCTGTGATCTGAACTTGCATCATTCTGTCGCCAGTTGTATGAGTCAACTTTTCAAGGGCTCCTTTTGTTCTATCTAAAGCGCCACTGTGAGAGGGAGCTTACTAGGACTTTATGACAGAGGGATCCATATAAATACCTATTTAAGCTCCCATAAAGCTAATATTTTTTTCTGTCCCATTTGCCTGCTATGGCTTGCTTGCTTTCAACATTCGTGCCAACAGAATCCTCTGTATTTTCCTTAGAAGGCAGATACCCTAAGTATATTGGCTTGTTATGCACTCAGCTAGTGCCCTGCAACATAGGCGCTGACTCCGTGACAGGAGCTGGCTGCCAGTAGGTACTAAGCACCCACGGAAAAAAATTAGTGAGTGCTTAGTACCTACTGGCAGCCAGCTCCCCCCTAGACCGCTAGCGCCTCCCATCCGCCAGCGGCCCTGCTGATCAGTGCCTCCCCTCCCTCCGGCGCCTCCTGCCCACCGCGATCAGCTGTTCCACGGCGTGCAGGAGGTTCTGGGAGGGAGAGGGAGGAGCAGGGATGGGGTGCGCTCGGGGGAGGGGGCAGAACTGGGCGGGAAGAGGAGGGGCGGGGTGTAGGGGGTGGGAAGAGGCGGGGCACAGGAGTGGTGAGCACCCCCAGGGCATGGAAGAAGATGGTGCCTGTGCTCTGCAAGATCTTTTCAAAAACTTGGGCAGATTCATTTCTGTGTCTACACTGCAGGCATAGGCCTTGGCACAGAGCCCCAGCAGCAGAAAGTCTGACAGGAAGAGCAATTTCAGCCGTGGAGAATGGTAGCCTAGAGGGGAAGATGAGGGGGACCAGCTCAGCTCAACAAGTGGACAGAGCTAGCCAGGGAGGATGTGGCTAGGGCATCTGGAGGATTTGCTGATAAGCTTATCCCTGCTGTAGCTTCCTCTAGTTTTGGAGCCTCTGGTGAAATTTAAAGCTGCTCCCCCACCCCCTTCTGAAACCCCTTTGGGTTCCCCCTTTCCTGCCCTATCTTCCCTCAAGGATATCTCCCAGGCAGGGATGAAGCGTTTTTGTAAGCATACAGCTTTAAATTAAGCTAGTGCATGGCCTGCGTAGACATTTATTGGTAGAGCAGAGTGAAATTTTGATTTCCCATATAGATGACAATGGGTTAACTGTCACTGTTAGACTGTCTGATGACAAGACGGAAAAATTGGGGGTTTATCTGGGGTTGTTTTGTGACTTGTGATAAACGGACAATAATTAAAGTGGTTCCTTCCAGTAAAAACTGCTTTTTGCCAAGCTAGTCTGAAAGCTGTATGTATTGTAACTTGACGGAGCTGAAGGTCAAAGTTCAAGTTCAGCTTGCAGCCATGTCTGGTCCCAAATCCTGCCTCCAAGCTGAAAGTAGGGAGGCATCGGTGCCTAGTCACCAGAGTATCTGGCTAGGGGTCTGCAGATCAGTGTTCTATTTCTGAGTGCCACTAATTCCCTGTCTCACTTCTGTGTGTCAGTTTCCTCCTCTGAGAAAATATGGTTAATACCACCCACCTTGGTAGAGTGGTTTGAGATGCTTCGGTGAAAGGCACTATATAAAAGATGTGATTTTTGTTAAAAAAAATCAAGCTCACCCCACCCCTTAAAGTCCATCTGGTGGTTGTTCTAAAGCAGACACCCACACCCCATAACACAGAACATCAGCAGTAAATGCTTCCAGTTACTACAACTCAATTTAAAAATGTTTGACATAAGGGGCAGGGCTTTACCTCACCACCACCCCATATAAGGAAGTTTTGTCTGCCTTCTTTCCACTCTGGATGTGCCGGCCCTTGCAAAAAGATCGTGGATCAGATCCTCAGTTGGCATAAACAGATGTAGTTTGAATGTCGCTGCAGCTATGTCAGTTTACACCAGCTGAGGATCTGGCCCTCTCTTTTGTAGACCTTTAACAAAGGTGGATTTGGGGAAACTGAGGCCCAGAGACATGCAAATGGCTCTCGCAAGGTCACCCAGCAAGTCAGTGACAGAGTCAGGAATTAGGCTTCAATGGAGCTATGCACATTTGCACCATCTGGGTAGCTGACCCAGAATTTTCTTAAGCTTTCTGTGGGTGCTTTTGAATAGGGAGTGCCAGAACTGAACCTTAGACAGAAAATAGGGCCAGTTCATCCATTGATGTTAATGGAGTAACACACAGGATATATTTGGACTAATGTTTCATTATCATTTCATGAAATAACTGGCAAGATGAATACCCTTCCTTGAATAGTCTATTTTAAACTACAGAAACAAAGTTCTGAGAATTATAATTAAAGAAATATTCTCCAGCTGACATTTCCTGCTGAGATCAGCTATGTCATATAGACCCAGCCTGTTTGAAAAATACCAGAGATACTTGTGGTTACAGTTAGATAAATGACTATGCAAAAATGGCATCGTCTCACACCACTATACACAGGGAACAGACTTAAGTTAGCTAACTTCATAACAAAACCATCCCCCCAGCCACTCCTGCTAGCATCAATGCAACTATGAAATAGGGTTACCATACGTCCTCTTTTTCCCGGACATGTCCGGCTTTTCGGCAGTCAAACCCCCGTCCGGGGGGAATTGCCACTGTGTCAGTTACACACAGCCCCGGCGGCTGGAGGCTCCAGCCGCCCCCGCTCTGTTTAAGAGCCGGGCTGCCCAAGCGCTACCGGCTTCGGGCAGCCCCGTGCCTCCAGATCCTGCGCCCCCAGCCGGGCACTTCCCCTCCCGGGCTCCGGCGGCGCAGGGTCTCCAGGCACGGGGCTGCCCGAAGCCGGTAGCTCTGGGGCAGCCCGGCTCTTAAACAGAGCCTCCAGCGGCGGGGGCGGCTGGAGCCTCCAGCCGCCGGGGCTGTGTGTAACTGACACAGTGTCAGTTACACAGAGCCGCAGCCGCTGGAGGCTCTGTTTAAGAACCGGGCTGCCCGAGCGCTACCGGCTTCGGGCAGCCCCGTGCCTCCAGACCCTGCGCCCCCAGCCGGGCACTTCCCCTCCCAGGCTCCGGCGGCGCAGGGTCTGGAGGCACGGGGCTGCCCGAAGCCGGTACCGCTCAGGCAACCCGGGTCTTAAACAGAGTGGGGGCGGCTGGAGCCTCCAGCCCCCGGGGCTCTGTGTAACTGATCCAGTGTCAGTTACACAGAGCCAAAGAGGAGCAAAGCCTCCAGCCCCCTGGGCTGTGTGTAACTGACACAGAGGCTCTGTTTAAGAACCGGGCTGCCCGAGAGCTACCGGCTTCAGGCAGCCCCCTTGCCTCCGGACCCTGCGCCGCCAGCCAGGCACTTCCCCTCCCGGGCTCTGGCGGCGCAGGGTCCGGAGGCACGGGGGCTGCCCGAAGCCGGTAGCGCTGGGGCAGCCCGGCTCTTAGAGCCTAAGAGGAGCAGAGCCTCCAGCTGCGGGGGCTCTGCTCCTCTTCGGCTCTGTGTAACTTATACAGTGTAAGTTACGCAGAGCCGCCGGAGCCCCGGAGGGGAAGTGCCCGGCTGGGGGCGCAGGGTCCGGAGGCATAGGGGCTGCCCAAAGCCCGAGCGCTACCAGCTTCACGGTTTGCTGGGCAGCCTCCAGACCCTGCGCGCTGGGGCTCCAGCTGCGCTGGGGAAGCGCCGGCCGGGGGCGCAGGGTCTGGGGGCTGCCCGGCAAACCGTGAAGCTGGTAGCACTGGGGCAGCCCTTTCCCCCTGGCTGGGAGTGGGAGGGAGGAGGGGGCGGAGTTAGGGTGGGGGAAGGGGTGGAGTTGGGGCGGGGCTAGGGGTGGGGAAATGGGTGGGGCCATGGCCCGTGGAGGGTCCTCTTTTTTTATTTATGAGATATGGTAACCCTACTATGAAAGAAGGAGCTGGATTCTATTCCACCTTACACACCCTCAGTCAAAAGGTCAACAGGATCTGCCCGTAGGATCTTTATTACTGGTCAAGATTGGACCCCTTGATTATCAGCTGTCAGCATGAGTTTCCAATGCTGAACTAGGAGAAAAAAACCACACCCATCTTTCATTGTAGGAATTTGTAAGCTAATGTTTGCACTTTCCATTGAAGACTACAGGGCCAAACTCACAGCTGGGTAAGCAGGTGTGGCTCTGTTCTAAACTGACTTGTGCTCCCTTACAATCATGTTGCATTGGCTTGGAATGCATTATATAAATTGCCAGGTATTATAATCTGATGAACAAATGTGATATGTAAGTAATTTGGGGCTAAAACAGACCACTGCTGTACGCTGCTCAAGTAAATCAGGTTTGCACAGAGGTTCTTCTTGGAAGCAGGGAGGCACAGAATCCAGCCTGCCCTCGCTGTGGGTGAAGGAGTTGTGGTCAGAGGATCTGTGAAGTAGCAGATTCAGAGTTCACACACTCATCCCTCACCCATTTTGCCCCAAGTCTCCCTTTCCTATCCTGGCACAAAAGTGGGGAGATAGGCGCTGCTCTGCCGGGCAAGTGCAGTCCCCATTCATGACCTTCCTGCAGCCGAGAATCCTACCATGAGCTACTTCCTATATCATTGATCCGCTCTGCATCCCCCATTGCTCAGGCCACTGAATAAAAATAACTGTAGGCCCTCACAGTTGCATTAATGAAGGCCATGTACCTGACTTATTCCTTTTATAAGATTATTATTTACCAGGTACCGATTGATGAAGCTGTTTAAGTGTAGTTAAGGACTCACAAGTAAATCATAAAGATGCCGGGCTGAAAGGGGCCTCAAGCACTCATCTAGTCCAGCCCCTGCACGGAGGCAGGACCAAGTATTCCTTAAGACCATCCCCAACAGGTAATTGTCCAACCCGTTCTTAAAAACCTCCAATGATGGGGATTCCACAGCCTCCCTTGGAAGCCTATTCCAGAGATTAACTAGCCTCACAGTTAGGAAGCTTTTGCTAACATCTAAACTGCTGCAGATTAAGCCAATTACTGCTTGTCCTACCTTCAGTAGTTATGGAGAACACATTGATCACTGTCCTCTTTATAACAGCCTCTAACATATTTGAAGACACATCAAGTCCTGCTCAGTCTTCTTTTCTCAGAGGTAAATATGCCCAGTTTTCGTAACTTTTCCTCATAGATCAGGTTTTCTAACCTTTTTATCATATTTGTTGGTCTCCTCTGGACTCTCTCCAATATGTGCACACTTTCTTAAAGTGTGGTGCCCACACCTGGACACAGTACTCCAGCTGAGGCTTCACTAGTGCCAAGAAGAGTGAGACCATTGCCTCCCCTATCTTACATATGTCATTCCTGTTAATATACACCAAGGATTAGCTTGTCTTTATTTATTTATTTTTGCCACTGCATCATATTGTTGACTCGTATTCAATTTGTGGTCCATTATAACTCCCAGCTCCTGTTCAGTATTATTAGTACCTAACCAGTAATTTCCCATTTCGTAGTTGTGACTTTAATTTTTATAGTGTAGTACTTTGCACTTGTCTTTATTGAATTTCATTTTGTTAATTTCAGACCAATTCTCCAATTTGTCAAGGTCATTTTCAATTCTAATCCTGTCTTCCAAAGTGTTTGCAACCCCTCCCAATTTGGTGTCATCCACAAATTTCATATTTTCCACTCCATTATCCAGATCATTAATGGAAATATTGACTAATACCAGACCCACCACTGACCCCCGTGGGACTGCACTCGATACACCTTCCTGGTTTGACAGAGAACCATTGATAGCTATTCTTTGAGTATGATCTTTCAACCAGTTATGCACCTACCTTATAGTAATTTCATGTAGACCGTATTTGCTTATAAGATTGTCATGGGGGACTGAGTCAACAGCCTTACTAAAGATCAAGATAAGTCACATTTATAGTTTCCCCCCATCCACTGGGCAAGTAACTGTGTCAAAGAAGTAAAATACGTTGGTTTGGCATGATTTGTACTTGACAAATCCATGCTGGCTATTCCTTATAACTCTATTATCCTCCAAGTGCTTACATATTGTTTAATAATTTGTCCAGTATCTTTCCAAAAATCAAAGTTAGGCTGACTGGTCTATAATTCCCAAGGTCTTCTTTGTTGCCCTTTTTAAAAGAGAAGTACTATGTTTGCCCAGTCCTCTGGGACCTCACCAGCCCTCCAGGAGTTCTCAAAGATAATGGTTCCAAGATTGATTCAGCTAGTTCTTTAAGTACTCCAGGTTGAATATTATCAGGCCTTACTGACTTGAATACATCTAACCTACGTAAGTATTTTTTTAACCTCTTCTTTCCCTATTTTGCTGTGCGTTCCTTCCTCCTTGTTATTAATATTAATTTTGCTATGTATCTGGTCACAAGTAACCTTTTTGGTGAAGACTGAAGCAAAAATAGGTGTTAAACACCTCAGCTTTCTTGGTGCTGTCTGTTATTAGCTCTTGTTCCCCCACTAAGTAGAAGGGCTATACTTTACTTTGTCTTTCTCTTACTCCTAATGTATTTATAGAACCTCTTCTTATTGTAATATATTTCCCTTGCTAGATGTAATTCATTTTGTGCCTTAGCCTTTCTGATTTTTCTACTACATACTTGTGCTATTCTTTTATACTCATATGAATAAGGGTTGCAGGAGTATATCCTTGTCTTTTCTCATCAGCAGCTGTATGCTGCCTTGTGGGAAACCAATCTAGAACAAATCAGAGAGGGAAATGTCTGTTTGATGTAAAAATGCTCAAAATATTTCTTACTGCAGCCCTTATGGAAAAGTCCAATGGAATTTAAAAGGGATGAAACTTTCGTAGCAGTTACTCAAGAAGCCTATAGAATTAAACAGAGAATAGTAAACTTGCTCTAGAGTTTTTAAAACTGCTGATCGATCTAATAGGGAGTTGTATCCTTTCTGTGGATGGAGTTAAGACAAACGTTGGGGTTTAAAATTGTATATAAAGAAAGTTTATCATAACCCCACCCACAGAGAGGATACATGATAAACATTCTCTATAAAGAATTTTAAATCCCGCCCATAAAAAGGATACAATTCCTGATTAGAATGATCAGCAGGTTTAAAAACTCTAGAGCAAGGTTGCTATTCACTATTTAATTCTACGTGATTTTTCCATTTGGGGATCCTGAGTTCCCCATTTCCCACTATAGTTTGCTCTAGATCATTTTCTTACAGGCAGAGGCATACAGCCAATGGTAAACTAACAGAGCCCTGGTGGGGGAGGACAATATTTTGTCAGAGCCAAAGCACATTTTTTTCCTCGTGCCTGGAACATCTGCTCACCTCACTCCCTCAGATTTACCAACACTCCATTTATAACAAGGCTAACAAGATCATCATTAACTTATGTGAGGAAATCTCATGAGTTTCCAGCGGAATGATGTTATGCAAAGCTGCTCTCTCATGGCATCTCCTCAATTCCCTCCCAATACAGGAACACTCCATATAAAAGTTGCAGCACCCCCTATTGACAGAAATTACATGTGGGACTTCTGTGGAGTTGGAGGAAGAGTGGAACGTGATGCATCTTTGTCTCAGCACTCTGATTCCTCTGACAAAATTTGGGAGAATTCAGTGGGGAGTTTACTCCTATTTTCACCCTGCTTTCAGAAATAAGAGGCCAGGTCACTCCTTCTGTTATTTTCAGACCAGCACCTTCAAGAAACTAAAAAGGAAATTCATCCTATAGCTCCAGTATCTGTTTGCTTCATCTCAGGTCTTTATGAAGCTTGTGTCAAAGTGCAGCGATCTATGGCTGCAGAATTCCCCCCCGCCTCCTTTCAACATCAAAAGTGTTTAAAATTAACAACTGTACATTGACCGTATGCAGCTGACCTGTGCCTTTACAACAAAAGTTGTTGTTGTGTTAGTTGCAATGGCCAAAATATCTGCAAGGCTCCTGGTAATTGTATGCTTTAGACATCAGCATTAACAGAAAATAAAACTAGGAAAGGGTTACAATAAAAAGCACAGGGATGTTTAGAGCTTTCTCCGGACCCCCTTGAACAGCTGAACCTCTTTGTTCAAAACAGATAGCAAGCAGCGGAGGGACAGCCTTGAAGCAAAATCCTCTTGATTGGCAGACATCAGTGTTGGACCAGACATTCAGGGCAAGCTCGTTTCATGCGCAAGAAGGAGCAATTTGGTGACTTAAAACATTTATAAAGGAAGAATTTTAAACTTTCATGGCAACACATTAGCACAAGTTAAGGTGCTTTGTCAATAAAAGAAAATAGCCTTCAAACTTCATGACTTCCTAAAGAACAAGACAAAAATGGCTCCAGACTAGAAGAATTGTGGGGACTTTATTGAATTGAATCTCAGGTAGTTCTAGTCACAAAGGCACGGATCACTGGTAAGTCCTTGGATGGTGCAAAGGAGGGTGAGCTGGGTGTTTCCTGTCCAGTGCTAGTAAGAGTGGACACAAGTAAGGATAAGTATTGGGCATATCTTCCACAATTGAGCAGCAGGAAGTTTCAAGCCCCCCCAGACATTTCTGCTGAACTCACCTGGGTAAAAAAGGGGCATGATATGGATGAAGAATGAGTGTGTCTGGGGAGATATGGACATCAGACAAATTCTTAGCTGGTTAATAAAGCACTCAGCTATTAGCCCACCATAAAGCCTTATTCCTCCCACTAAGTAGGAGTAACTTGGCAAGCAGAGCAAAGGAAGGATGGTCCAGTGGTCAAGGTGCTGACCTGAGAGCTAAAAGTTCAATCCCTTCCTCTACCACAAACTTCTTGTATGACCTTGTACAAGTCACTTAGTCCCCCATTTGTAAAATGGGGATAATACCACTTCCTATGTCACAGAGGTGCTGTGAATATAAAATCCTTTGGCGACTGTGAGGTGCTCAGATATTGGGGTAGCATGGGCATGGAAGCAGCTTAGGCAGAAAGCATGCTCATTGACGCAGGCCTCGGCTTCCTGGCAAATTCTTACCTTGTGCTTGTCTGCACAACACTGCACCTGCTCTGCGCAGCAAGCACCAACCCCAAAATGCAATACTCAGCCAGAGTTGTGTGTAAGACATGCTGGTCTAAAAAAATAAGAGGCCAGGTAATTCCTTCTGTTATTTCTGAAAATATGGTGAAAATAGCAGCAATTCCTCCCTCCCCCCAGTCACCATCACACACCCTGCAGATCCTTTTCAAAGTGTATTATCCTGGCTATGCTAACTGCATTTTCCTCAGTTCTGCTGGGATAACATTGCTACGGAATAATGTGGGGCAAACGAGTCCCCTCAGAAACAGTGAATCGTTCCAGGCAGATTCTCCCCTTCAGCACATTATGACACAAAAAAACCTCTACACTTATCTATTTAGAGGCAGAGTTCTAGGCCATCAACTTCCTTGCCTTGTACATTAATAATCTCTCGGCCTGCCAGCGAGGCAGGAGGCAGACATTTCAGACTTCTCACCACCTTTTACTTGCCCTGAAAGCTTTAATTTTGTTGGTGGAAAAACCCCATAAAAATCTCCCCCAACTCTACCCTTATACATGGGTTCTGATCCAAAGCTCCTCAAAAGTCAGTGGGAGTCTTTCCATTGACTTCAGTGGGCTTTGGTTCAGACCCACAACACAACTTCTCTAATCTTCCTCTCAGGCTTCCAAAGACCTTAGGCTTCCCTGCTTTTACTAATGTTTCTCCTTTGAGATCCTATGTATCCACGGTAGTCTGAGCTGGACCTTCCTATGTCATGTTGCACTGTGCTACATTATATCAAAACACAAACCAACATACAACAGCAAGGATGTTTGAAAAGCATAGCCCATGGTTCCACTCTTAACACAACAGTTGCTTGCCTGTTTTTAAAAGTGATGTTTATTAAAGAAACATTTATGTATTAGGATGGGAAGGGTGGGTGAATTTGTGGTTAAGGCACGGGATTAGGGTGAAGGAAGTCAAGGCTACACAGTCTTCAAGTGCAACTAAAGCTCTCCATTCCTCAGTTTCTTCATCTGTAAAATGGAGATATTACTGCTTACGCACTTTTGTCATGTGTTTGAGATCCTTGGCTGAAAATTGTTGTAGGAGTTTCATGTATTATTATATCATACTGCCCTGGTTGCTTTGTAGAACTAGATCACCTATTAATTTCTATAAATTTAGCCTCTTAAGCTAGTGAATCATTCAAGCGTCAATCCTGATTTCTTTAAATGTATGTTATTTATAAGTATTATTTTCATATTATTTTCAGCTGGCATGTGAACCCGTTTGTTCCAAAGACTTAGAATTGTTACTCAATGTTGTTTGACATATAAGTCACATGATATCAGTTCTGATCCCTGATTGTAAGCTTTGTAACCAGGAGCATAACAAGCAATTTCTGGTAATTTTAAAGACTAATTCAAGATTTGCAAACATTTTCAGAAATAACCCACAATCATCTGAAAGCTTTTGAACAACAAATAATATGATCCCCACAAGTCACAATGAACTGAACTCAGTGTTATAGTTGTCAAAATATTCCTGAATCTGCCTCCTCTATCTACTATTTGACATGGTCAACCTGGAGCAGTCCACTTAATTTCTCTGTGCATCAGCTTCTCTGCCTGCAAGACAGAGAACTTCCTTTCCTCTTTCTGACAGGGATGGTCATTCATTAAACCCTGTAAAGGCCTTTGAGATCCTCAAATGAAAGGAGCTACAGAAGTACAACAAATTATCATTACCTAGCTTTGTTATTACAAGTGTTTTTGTTTTACTTCGTAGACATAAACAGAAGTAGGTACTGGAAATATAGAAAGGGTTCAACTCTTAAAATGTGCAGTACACTGTACCTTTCAGGTTAACTCCCCTAGGTACCAAACCAGTCATCTCCATGACAGGGACCTCATCTTCTTCAGCATTAGAGACGTTTGGGGGGAGGGCTCTTCGGCCACTCAGGCTAGGGGGAATTGTTTTTTTCTTCTCTTTGTCAGCCTGCGTTGGTTCAGACATTGTAACAGTGTTGCAATCCCCTAAAAGAAAAAAGGAGAGCAAGAGAAAAGAAAAGTGAGCTAGAGCCCCACGTCTAAGAGGGAAAAACAAATAACAGTGTGCAATGCCAATGAGCTACACATTTTCAGTCTTACATAAATAAAACAAAAGCAGAAAGCATCAGTCTAACGATGGATTACAATCCCCTGAGGCTTGGAAGGTATTTTGTGATTGTCAAAACATATGAAAAAGAGAAGAAAGAATAAACCCAAACACAAAAGGGTTTGTCTGGGAATAGCAAGACTTTGAAACATTTGGGAGATTCCATGAGTTAGGATTAAATACATACATAACCCTCCAAAAAGGCATCACTGCAGATTAAGTGGTGAATTAATATCACTGATGAGTGAATCTCACAAATTCTCAACCCTGATTTAATACACACACACAAATTATATTGCATCATGAGTCCAAAACACTACAAAGTGTTTGAAATGAATGCTATCATATTTTGTATAGGGCTTCTACATATTTTACACAGACAAAATATCTGAAGATTTGCCCACAGACACCCAGACAATAAAATGACCTCCCACACCCTGCAGGTTGCAAGAAAAAGGGGAGAAAAACTTTCCCTCCACTTACTTCTCTAGAGTAAATCAATTAAAGGGAAATTGCAGATATTGGATGATAAGAGATTTCTCTTTGAGGTAGCATAAAGCTGATTTCACATCTAGTGTGTGTGTGTGTGTGTACACACGCATGCATGCATGTGGCAATGACAAAGACACTGCAGCCTGCTCAGAAAAAATACTCAATGCTGAGAACTCAGCTTCTTCCAAATACCCATTCAGGCAGCATTTCAAAACGTGGCAATTATTTAATAGCATTAATCTTTTAAAGAAAGTGTTTAGCTAGCCAGGGTACCTTCTTTTCAGATGTTCTCTTTCCTGTTTCTGGTAGACTTTCTCAAGTGCAATGAAATCTGGAAATAGTTGGGGGCTCTTAAGTAACTGCAGTATATCCCCTTTCCTTCCCCGCCCCCCCTGCAGGGCTGGGAGACTTCCCTTCTTGGCAAACTGTCCCCACACCTCCTCCAGGCAGCAGCAACAGCTGCTGGAGCCGTGGGTGTCTCTCGCTCTTCTGCCCCACCCCCACCCCCACACATATACATCAGAAGGATTTCAATATACAGTTTTCAGTGTATATGGTAAAAGAAGTTTTGCCATGCTGCTCCATGTAGGGGTCTCACGCCTTAGCTGTGGCAAAGCAGGCCTCAGCAGCACCTCGGGGGGGGGGGAGGGGTAGCTATAAGCCACCTTTACTGCTCCACACTCCTGGGGCTAATTCTGGAACTCCTCATTGCTGCACAAAGTTCTGCCAGGTGCACAGCCCCCAAGGGGATATTATGCCATCTGGGGATTGCCAGATTATAAAGGGGCATTCCCCTTTCCCTTGAGCATGCCCCTGAAGACAATGGCACAGATCCGGTCGTGCTAGCTCTATGCTACTTGGGCTCGCCACACTCGGGAATTTCAACCAGCTGGTTAAACTTGCTGTATTGCCCCTTTGCACCACTAGAGTGGTGCACAGGGGCCATGTGGATCTGGCGCAAAGCTGGGTTATTTGTTTCACTCAGGCTACGTCTACACGACCCGCCTGAATCAGCGGGTAGAAATCGATCTCTCGGGGATCGAATGATTGAGTCTTGTTGAGATGCGACATTCGATCCCCGAATCGACACTTGTACTCCACCAGCGGAGGTAGGAGTAGGGTTACCATATTTTGTGCCTCCAAATGAGGACACCCCCAGGGACCCCGGCCCCGCCCCCAGCCCCGCCCACGCCCCCGCCCCAACTCCGCCCCCTCCCAAAGTCTCCGCCCCCTCCCCTGCTTCCCGCGAACATTTGAGTCGCGGGAAGCCTGTAGCAGGTAAGGGGCGGTGTGGGGGGAGGAGGCACGGCCCAGGCTGGCCCCCCGGCGGCGGGCCAGCCTGGGTCGGCTCGGGCCCTGGGGTGCCAGCCCCGGCCCACCACCCCTGGCCCGCCCAGCACTGCCGGCCCCCCGAACCCCCTGGCTCGCGGCCCCGCGGCCCCCCCGGCCCAGCGGACCCCGCGGCCCCTCCGGCTCGCGGCCCCGCGGACCTCCCGGCCCAGCGGACCCCGCGGCCCAGCGGACCCCCCGGTTCCTGGCCCTGCGGCCCAGCGGACCCCCCGGCCCGCAGCCCAGCGGCCCCCCCGGCCCAGCGGACCCCGCGGCCCCTCCGGCTCGCGGCCCCGCGGACCTCCCGGCCCAGCGGACCCCGCGGCCCAGCGGACCCCCCGGCTCCTGGCCCCGCGGCCCAGCGGACCCCCCCGGCTCGCGGCCCAGCGGACCCGCCGGCCCAGCGGACCCCGCGGACCCCCCGGCTCGCGGACCTCCCGGCCCAGCGGACCCCGCGGCCCAGCGGACACCCCGGCTCCCAGCCCAGCGGACGCCCCGGCTCGCAGCCCCGCAGATCCCCCGGCCCCGCGGACCCCCCGGCCCCCCCGGCTCATGGCCCCGCGGACCCCCCGGACCCCCCGGCTCCCGGACCGGCACCGCGCCCCCGGCTCCCCGCCCGACCCCGCACCCACCCCGGACCGGCACTGCGACCCCGGCCCGGCACCGCGCGCCCGGCGGGGCTCGGCACCATGCCCCCGGCCCCGCGGCCCCGGCCAAAGAGCCCTCCTGATTTTCCCGGACATGCCCGGCTTTTGGGGATTTCCCCCCGGACGGGGATTTGAGCCCCCAAAAGCCGGACATGTCCGGGAAAATCCGGACGTATGGTAACCCTAGGTAGGAGTAAGCGCTGTCGACTGGGGAGCTGCGGAGATCGATTTGCCGCCGTCCTCACATCAGGGTAATTCGGCTCTGATACGTCGAATTCAGTTTGAGTATCTTAAATCGACCCCCTCCCCTCCCCCCCCGTAGTGAGGACATAGCCTCAGTCTTTAAATGCAGGCCAGATCCTTAGTTGATGTAAATCCACACAGATGCATTGAAATCAATTTACACCACTTGAGGATCCGGCCCAGAGCCTCTATACTGTGCATGAACCAATTTCCGACATCCTGTACATTGAAGTTTTGTGCATGCAAATATCTACATGCACAAGTTTGCAAGTGCAAAATTAAAGTCACATTTATCAATCGGGGCCTGTATATTTGCAGTTAAAGGGCCACAGCTGGGGGAATTAAATCACCCTTCTGTCTCAACACGTATTAACTGCTCTTTTACAGATAAATCCTAGTAGCAAAGTGTGCTCTGATCCCCTCAGCACCAATGTAACCCCCCCATTGCCTCCAGACACAATGATACCCCCCCTCCACCCCACATAGTAAGAGTTTGTGGGAAGTAAAGGGACAGAGAAAATGCATGAACTGAAGAGCAGCTGTTTTGTATGGTCAGTGCTCTTGCTCTTCACATGCATTACAAGCAGAAACTCTCCTGGGATTTAGTCCTGATTGAATCAGCAGGACTGCCCATGCCTCACAATGGTATGGGTGTCGCTGACACACCGCGACACCCGGAGAGTTGCTTACACCTAAAGAGTTGTGCAGAGGTCCCGGCTCAGGTGAGGCCAAATGGAACTCCACAAATGACAATTTTTAACTCTAGCGCTTTTTCCATGTAGGGAGAAGCCTCTGCCAAACTGCCCTGGAGGAAAATTCCTTCCCGACCCCAAATATGGCGATCAGCTAAACCCTGAGCTTGTGGGCAAGACTCACCAGCCAGACACTCAGGAAAGAATTCTCTGTAGTAACTCAGATTCCACCCTATCTAGTGTCCCATCACAGGCCATTGGGCATATTTACCGCTAATACTCAAAGATCAATTAATTGCCAAAATTAGGCTATCCCATTATACCATCCCTTCCATAAACTTATCAAGCTTAGTCTTGAAGCTAGATATGTCTTTTGCCTCCACTGCTCCCCTTGGAAGGCTATTGCAGAACTTCACTCCTCTGAAGGTTAAAAAACTTCATCTAATTTCAAGTCTAAACTTCCTGAGGGCCAGTTTATATTCATTTGTTCTTGTGTCCACATTGGTACTGAGCTTATTCCTCTCCCACCCTGATATTTATCCCTCTGATATATTTATAGAGAGCAATCATATCTCCGCTCAGCCTTCTTTTTGTTAGGCTAAACAAGCCAACCTCTTTGAGTCACCTTTCAGAAGACAGATTTTCCATTCCTTGGATCATCCTAGTAGCCCTTCTCTGAACCTGTTCCAGTTTGAATTCATCCTTCTTAAACATGGGAGACCAGAACTGCACACAGTATTCCAGATGAGGTCTCACCAGTGCCCTGTATAACGGTACTAACACCTCCTTATCTCTACTGGAAATACCTCGCCTGATGCATCCCAAGACCGCATTAGCTTTTTTCACAGCCATATCACATTGGCGGCTCATAGTCATCCTGTGATCAACCAATACTCCGAGGTCCTTCTCCTCTGTTACTTCCAACTGATGCATCCCCAGCTTATAACAAAAATTCTTGTTATTAATCCCTAAATGATTCACTATTGCACTTTTCACTATTAAATTTCATCCTATTACTACTACTCCAGTCAGGTCCGGCTTTAGGCCGATTCAGCCGATTCGGCTGAATTGGGCCCCGCGCCAAGAGGGCCCCGCGCTGCAGCTGTCCACCCCGCCCCCAGCTCACTTCCCCCTCTTCCCCTCCCCTGAACGCTCCGCCCCCTCCCCTGCTTCCCGCGAATCAGAGATTCGTGGGAAGTCTGAAAAGAAGCAGGGGTGGGCCGGCAGCACAAGGTAAGCTGGGGTGGTGGGGGTGGGAGAAGGGCTCCGGGGAGGCGCGGCCCGTTCCCGCAGGCCCCAGCAGCTCTGGCCCGGCTTGGCTCCAGCCCGGGCCCCGCGGCCCGGCTCCGGCTCGGCCCCCGCGGCTTGGGTCTCCCCCCGGCGCGGCTTCCGTGGCGCGGCTCGGGTGTCCCCCCCCGGCGCGGCTCGGGTCCCCCCCGTCTCCTCCCCCGCGGCGCGGCTCGGGTCCCCCCGTCCCCCCACCCGCGGCGCGGCTCGGATCTCCCCGTCCCCCCGGCGCGGCTCGATTCCTGGGGGCGGGGCTTGCAGCAAGCCCCGCCCCCAGGAATCGGGCCCCGCTCTTGCTAAAGCCGGCCCTGACTCCAGTTTACAAGATCATCCAGATCTTCCTGTAGGATATCCCGGTCCCTCTCTGTATTGGCAATACCTCCCAGCTTTGTGTCATCCGCAAACTTTATTAGTACATTCCCACTTTTTGTGCCAAGGTCAGTAATAAAAAGATTAAATAAGTTTGGTCCCAAAACCGACCCTTGAGGAACTCCACTAGTAACCTCCTTCCAGCCTGACAGTTCACTTTCTTAAATCCAGCTCCAGCAGTAGGGGAAGAAGGAGCAGAAAGCCTGCTTAGAGTCAGCTTTGCATCCCTTCCCCCACCTCTCACTCAGCTGTACTGAGCTCTGCTCTGGCACAGCTGAAGATTAAGAGGAGGCCTAATTCTGATATCATTGGCACCTGATGTGTCAGGAATAACTCCATTAACTCAATGGAGTTACAGGAGGGTAAACTAATGTAAAGGGAGACTCAGGCTCAGTGTCCAGCTAGTGGCTGCTAGTTTAGGGTTACCATATCTCATAAATAAAAAAAGAGGACCCTCCACGGGCCATGGCCCCGCCCATTTCCCCACCCCTAGCCCCGCCCCAACTCCGCCCCTTCCCCCACCCTAACTCCGCCCCCTCCTCCCTCCCACTCCCAGCCAGGGGGAAAGGGCTGCCCCAGTGCTACCAGCTTCACAGTTTGCCGGGCAGCCCCCAGACCCTGCGCCCCCGGCCGGCGCTTCCCCAGCGCAGCTGGAGCCCCAGCGCGCAGGGTCTGGAGGCTGCCCAGCAAACCGTGAAGCTGGTAGCGCTCGGGCTTTGGGCAGCCCCTATGCCTCCGGACCCTGCGCCCCCAACCGGGCACTTCCCCTCCGGGGCTCCGGCGGCTCTGCGTAACTTACACTGTATAAGTTACACAGAGCCGAAGAGGAGCAGAGCCCCCGCAGCTGGAGGCTCTGCTCCTCTTAGGCTCTAAGAGCCGGGCTGCCCCAGCGCTACCGGCTTGGGGCAGCCCCCGTGCCTCCGGACCCTGCGCCGCCGGAGCCCGGGAGGGGAAGTGCCTGGCTGGCGGCGCAGGGTCCGGAGGCAAGGGGGCTGCCTGAAGCCGGTAGCTCTCGGGCAGCCCGGTTCTTAAACAGAGCCTCTGTGTCAGTTACACACAGCCCAGGGGGCTGGAGGCTTTGCTCCTCTTTGGCTCTGTGTAACTGACACTGGATCAGTTACACAGAGCCCCGGGGGCTGGAGGCTCCAGCCGCCCCCGCTCTGTTTAAGAGCCGGGCTGCCCGAGCGCTACCGGCTTCGGGCAGCCTCCGTGCCTCCAGATCCTGCACCCCCAGCCGGGCACTTCCCCTCCCGGGCTCCGGCGGCGCAGGGTCTGGAGGCACGGGGCTGCCCGAAGCCGGTAGCGCTCGGGCAGCCCGGCTCTTAAATAGAGCGGGGTCGGCTGGAGCCTCCAGCCGCCGGGGCTGTGTGTAACTGACACAGTGTCAGTTACACAGAGCCCCAGCCGCTGGAGGCTCTGTTTAAGAGCCAGGCTGCCCCAGAGCTACCGGCTTCGGGCAGCCCCGTGCCTGGAGACCCTGCGCCGCCGGAGCCTGGGACGGGAAGTGCCCGGCTGGGGGCGCAGGATCTGGAGGCACGGGGCTGCCCGAAGCCGGTAGCGCTTGGGCAGCCCGGCTCTTAAACAGAGCGGGGGCGGCTGGAGCCTCCAGCCCCCGGGGCTCTGTGTAACTGACACAGTGTCAGTTACACAGAGCCGCAGCCGCTGGAGGCTCTGTTTAAGAACCGGGCTGCCCGAGCGCTACCGGCTTCGGGCAGCCCCGTGCCTCCAGACCCTGCGCCCCCAGCCGGGCACTTCCCCTCCCAGGCTCCGGCGGCGCAGGGTCTGGAGGCACGGGGCTGCCCGAAGCCGGTAGCGCTCGGGCAGCCCGGTTCTTAAACAGAGCCTCCAGCGGCTGCGGCTCGGGCAGCCCGGCTCTTAAACAGAGCCGCCATTTTCCCGGACATGTTCGGCTTTTTGGCAATTCCCCCCGGACGGTGGTTTGACTGCCGAAAAGCCGGACATGTCCGGGAAAAAGAGGACGTATGGTAACCCTATGCTAGTTGGCAGCAGACACAATAATGTGCATCCAAAAAACAGACATACTTGTGCACCAACTGGCTGGTGGAGATCACCCCTTACTTACAGCACAATGTATGTGATCATTTAATCAGACCAGACCACTCATCATGTTGCAGTGTGGATTAGAGACTGAAAAGATGGGCAGTTGGCATTCTGTCCCCCACACAGAGAGCTATTGCCTACAGTCCAGTAATGTAAATTAAGGATCAACCCTTCTGCTGGCATAACTCCACTGAAGTCATGCCTTGAGTTACAACTGTAGAGAATTTGGCAGTATTCCTACCCTAGCTCTTAACATAGCTAAGTACCTAATGGTAAAGAACTGGCGTCATCAGCCTGTTCAGCTGAAAATGGGAATTCCCCACTCCCTGGATGCAAATTGGAATTCTCAGCTCCTTGCTTTGCACCTTGTGTCATCATGTACACTGCATGCAATGTGGGTGTAAAATGCCAACTAGTCAGAATTCTCTGCCGACTTACATGAGCGGTGGTGGCTTTACGCCCACTTTGCACAGACGTAAATGACAACACAAGAGGAGACAGGATACAATCAGGGCCGAGGGTCTTTTAGTTTTATAAACTGCAACAGAATCCCCTTTCTCTGTCTCCCCCACATGAATAATGGGCATCATCCTAACAGTATTAGGAACCGGTACGTGCTGCCATTGCCTTGGGACAACAGAGGATTGTCTGGGGATGATTGCATTTGTTTCTAGTCTATGATTTCTGTATACTATGGCTCAAGATCCAGCATTTCAGTTCCCTGAATTGTGGCTGCTGCAGTGACATTACAAAAGCTGATATAAATATTGCTGATATGCCATGTCTATCAGGGGCCTGCAACACAAATAAAAAATTCAGCCCCCAGAGGAAGTCATGCACTTCCCCAAGTGGCTGTGGCGCTGTCAGAGCTGGGAGGAAAGCTTTCAGTCACAGAGGGTGAGCAAACGGACGGAGTGGCACAATCACATTCAATCCGTAGTGCTTAAACTCCTGGTGGTTGCAATACCCCTCTGTGCCCATTCCCATCTTTCAGGAGACCTCTGGGGAGCTTTCACAAGACTGGTAATGACACTGACAGCAGAGGACCACATTTGCAACAGCAGTGGGGCTTTGCATCCAGGGAGCGTAATGTTCTCTAGATTGCAATTTATTTATTTTGGGGAGAGTGATGCAAATTCATGCTTATGACAGCTCCAGATGGCAGGTGTTTTCTCCTTGCCGCGACTTCCTAGGAATGACTCTTCCTCACCTATTAGCCTGTACTGACCTTAATTTACCTTCCTGTGGAGCAGCAGCTGGATGGCTCAAATCTATTGACATCAGGGGTGACGCAGTAGGGTAAATGGAGAACAGAAAGCCCTGGTTTTCATTTACTGCCATTAAATGTAATTAATGATGCACTGTAAAGTCTGGTGATAGAGCACTCTTCTTTGTGAAGTTGTTACTCCACTGTAAACTGCTGGAAACCAATGAGTCAATGGCAGTTTCCCAGGAGCAGCCTTCACAGGCCTGATCCAAAGCCAGGTGAAGTCAATGTGACTTTTTTCCATACAGAGAAAGAATTTTTTCTTCATTTTTAAAGTTAAGCATGTGAGTAATCCTCTCCCATGCAGGGTAGGTCTACACTGCAAAGTAAGTCCAGGATTAGTAGAACTCATGTTAGCAGACCCTGGATTTGTTAATCTAGGGTTTGAGCATCTATATTCATTTGTAACCCCAGTTTAGGAATGGTTGAACCCTGGGTCCCAACGTGAGGCTCCAGCATTTACACTGCATTATGAAGGCCCAAGTCCAACCACCCATATCCCAAACTTCCTTGCGCCCTCCTAAAATGTGGCTGCTTTAGCCCTTTGTACATAGTGTAGCATGAGAAAACTTGACTATCCACCAAACTTGACTTTCCAGAGGACAAAGACAGTTGGCCCGGGGGATTGTGGGATGCTTTTGGTGGACTCCCAGAGCACAAATTCAGTGGGGCTGTTTGTACACTGCAAAGAAATAGAGCTTGGACTCTGAGTCCTGGCTTGACTTAAGCTCAGACCATCCACCCCAATGGGGACCTGGGTCTGAGCCCTGGGTTAACATGATTTGTGTGTAGATGGAAGAGGAGTTAGGCTTGAGTCTGAGTTCAGACCCTGGGCTTACACTACAGTGTAGACATACCCTTAAACACCTGCTTGAATCCCATTGATGTGCTTAGCTGACTCAGGGCCATAAAATGTACATGTCTGATGGAAAGATGGAAGCAACCTTTGCTGTAGCTATCTCTACACACTCCAACTATATTATGGAAGAGTCTAGTGAAACTGCTTCTTTGGCTTCTCCTGAGGACAGTTATCAAAGTGGGGGTTGACCATCTTCCTGTTCCAGCACTGACCAGCATCTTTGTACAGAGTAATTTATTAATTAAGGAAGTGTGCAGTTTAAGAAGGAGGTGCAAGGGTGAGTTGTAAACATCCCAATTGTAACATCTGAGATAGTTGGTTTGTTGACGGTTGTTGATCTGGAGGGTTGTTACGTTTTAGTCATGGGTATTTTTAGTAAAAGTCATGGATAGGTCATGGTTGACCTGTCCATGACTTTTACTATATACCCCTAACTAAAACTTGGGCCGGGGGGCTGCGGGTGTTGGGGTGGGAGGCGGGCGGCAGTGTGCAACCCGGGCCCCCGCTGAAGCTGGGAGGGGGGCGCGCAGCAGCACACAGCCTGGGATCCCCACTGGTGCTGGGGGGGAGGGTTGGCAGGGCTGGTAGGCACCCTACCCAACTCCAAGCGGCAGGTTCCTGTAGCTCCTGGGGCGGCTAGGGGGGCTCTGCACGCTGCTCCTGCCACAAGTGCCATCTCCATAGCTCCCATTGGCTGGGAACTGCAGCCAATGGGAGCTGTGGGGGCAGCACCTGTGGGCGTGATCAATGCGCGGAGCCCCCCTAGCCCCTCCACCTAGGAGCTGCAGGGATATACTGGTAGGAGCCGGGGAGCCACCCGCCCCCCACGTAAGCGCTACTATGCAGCTCAACCCTCTGCCCCTGCCCTGAGCCCCCTCCCACACACCCAAACTGCTGCTGCTGTCTCTGCAGAAAGTCACAGAATCCGTGACCTCTGTGACAAACATGCAGCCTTAGTCATAAGGAATTGAAAGGAGGTGCTGTTTCACTGTTGTGTAATTTTTTTTTAAACTATGAACTTTTGAATCATTATCCACATTTTTAACAGTTGTTTCATAATTATGGATGTGTGCAAGCTGCAGGCTTTGATTTTTACAAAGTCAGCAAGTTCTTTCCTGTTCCCACTGTAATCTTCTGCACTTTGGTTTGCGAAGGATAATCTAACAAATGTATCCTAAACTCTCCCCATGTACCTATTTCTCAAAACTGTGCTGCAGTGCTTCCACAAATTTATTGACAAAATACACAGTAGCATACAAACTACATCACCTTTATATGACGGGGTTATTACAATGAGTCAGTTGTTTGATTAACTGAAGTTCATTCCTTCACAAAGCTGTTTGTTTATGCTCCAACTCTCACGGTTGGCCCTGTATACTTTGGTGTTTTAAAAAAAGAATGCATTTTTCCTCTTACCCTTAGGTGCTCCTCTTTTCATCACCCACCTAGCTCTTTCTATATCATTTCTTCATCTAAAAGGCTGTCTCTGAGTTACCTGCAGATGGTACTTCAAATGCCCTCCCTCATCTCTTTGCTACAGTGATGCAGTGTTGCCCACTACACACAGCTGAGACAGAACAAAAACACATTCTTTATGGAGAAACAGGCAAACAGAACCCCTACGGGTGAGTATAAATGGTTTCGGTCAGGGCAGTTAGTTCATGGCACGGTCAGCACTTCTCCTGCGAACCTCCATTAAATGTGGTGCCCTAAATGGGCACTGATTGTATTAATTAGCCCATACTAATGACTTTGCATTTGCCTACACTTCCAGTAGTTTATGATTTCACTGTTCAGCATTTTTTGGCACACCTCTTCATTTTGAATCACCATTTCATTTAGAAAATGCTTCAAATCAACATTGTGTTTTGAAATCTTTATTTGAAATGACAATTGAAATGTTTCGTTCAACCCAAACAAAACTTTCTTTTTTGGTTCAGCAGGAAAAAAAATCAGTTTCGGTTTGAAACAAATCATTTTTTTTTTCAGATTTTTCAGTTTGGCCATCAAACTGAAAAATCAATTATTGACTCAGCTGTATAATAAGCCACCAAGATGTGTAAACAACAACCTCAGTAACTTAATAATCTCACTACTATAGCCCTTGTCCTTACAGTGCCCTGCTCCAGCCCTATTGTTTGTCACTATCTCTCATCATTTCTTGCCTAAAGTTTTAGGCCCCAATCCTAGGGTTACCATACGTCTGTATTTTCCTGGACATGTCCAGCTTTTTGGTTCTTAAATCGCCGTCTGGGAGGAATTTTTAAATATCTAAAAACATTTGGGATTTTGCCACATTGGTCGGAACGTCCTTTGTCCCGATATCAGGGACCACTCACCTCACCGCGCGCACCAAAGTCCCGGGGCTCGCTGGCGGCGCTTCCTGGGACAGCTCCCGGCGCCCGCCTGCCGGCAGTGTGGGCAGCCCCTAGGCACAGAGGCCGAGGGGGTCTCCGCATGCTGCACCGGCTCCCTCCTGCCCAATCAGAGCTGCAGGGGCGGGGCTTGCAGGCGCTGGCAGCGGGCAGAGAGCCCTCCGCCCCCCCACCCGACCCTAGGAGCCAGAGGGACCTGCTGGATGCTTCCTGGGAGCCGCCCCAGATAAGCACCGCTGGGACTCCCCACCTCGCCCCCCCGGCAGGTCCCTCTGGCTCTTAGGGTCGGGTCAGGGGGGTGGTGGGCGGAGGGCTCTCTGTGCGCTGCTGGCGCCTGCAAGCCCCACTCTGCGGCGCTGGCAGCTCCCATTGGTGATTTTCCCAGCCAATGGGAGCCACAGAACTCACGCCTGTGGCGGGCGCAGCACGTGGAGACCCCTCGGCTGCCCCTGATCCTAGGAGCCAGAGGGACCTGTGACAGGAGAGGTGAGTAGGCGAGTGGGGCAGGGTGAAGAGGCAAGCGATGAGCCAGCAGCGGGTGGAGGGGTGAGTAGGCGAGCGGGGGGGTGGGTGGTGAAAAGGTGAGCAGCGAGGGAGCCAGTGGCTGGCTGGCTGGCGGGCAGGTGAGGAGGCAAGTGGAGAGCAGGGAGGATGAAGAGGCGAGCAGCGAGCCAGTGGCGGGTGGGGGTGGGCGGTGAAGAGGCGAGTGGCAAGGGAGCCAGCAGCAGGCAGGAGGGTGAGGAGGCCACATAATTTTTTCTTATATATACTCAATATAGACGACATGTAGTGGACAGAATATATAACAGTATAATAACACATTAATACAACACGAGTTGGTAGCTACTGGTGTAAATACCATTCTCCCTCCCCCCGCCCCAGAGTAGTGTCCTCTTTTTTGAATGTTCAAATATGGTAACCCTACCCAATCTGGCAATTGAACCCACCAGCATGGATACATGCCCAAATGTGGATTCCCCCCATTGACTTCAACAGGACTCTTTCCAGGCACAGAGTTCCATGCTGAAAGTCTGTTTCTCAACTGTAAACTCAGTATTAATTTTGTGAACTTTCACTGATACTATTTATCATAAATGCAATTTTTAACTATTTTCATTTTAAGCCATTTTATCCCATACGCGTAGGAGTACCCTTATATTTCTTTCCAAAATGTTATTGTTTTGTTTTTATTATTTCAACAATACGTTAGAAAGTCGTCAGGAAAACATCATTGTATTAATTATGTGAGCAAAGTAGGAAAGGCAACTGACATATCTTTTCCTAAAGTTCCCTTCAGTTGTTTCACATACCTCTGTATTGTTCTTCCAGACTCAAGAACATTGGCTGGTGGCTCAGCATACACAAAAGTAAGGATCATCAAATGCATGGATAAACATGATAAACATGGGTTGGATGTTATGTTTGCTTGCATCTTCACCAGGTGCTCCAGTAAATGAAGGTGACTTATCTGTAACCAGAGTTCTTCGAGATGGGCTCTGCATAGTCACACTCCTGGGGTCCTCCAACCAGTACAGGCTAGATGGTAGAACCTTAGCTAGCAGTGCTTGTTGGCGCACTCAGGTACCCATCCCACCTCTTCCCTCAGCAAACATTCTGAGGCTGGAGGTATAAAGCAGCATGGGGCTGTGGTCACCTTAGTCGCTTCCCTCCTGATCCCACGTCCTTTGTAGTGTTTAGGATCCAAGGAAGAGGGGAAGGTGGATGGGGACCATGAATATGCAGAGTCTGTCTTGAAGAACTCCAGGTAACAGGTAAGTAACCTTCATGTCTTCTTCAAGTGACCTCTCCATATTGCCACTCCTGGCAGAGATTGGCTAGCAGTACACCTATCCTAGGAAGGTGGTCTGTGAAGTCCTAATATAATAAAGATTGGAGAACTGCTTTACCAAATTGTGCATCTGATCTAGACTCTAAATCTAAAGAGCAGTGTTTGGTAAAAGCACAAATGGAGCTCCATGTAACTGCTCTACAAATCTCAACTAGCAGAATGTCTGCTGAATGCCATAGTGGCTTCCTTTGCTCTAGCAGAATGAGATCTCATTGTTTGCAGGGAGCAGAGACTAATATGCCTTCTGTATCCAAAAGGATAACTCGTTTAGACAATGTTTGTGTAGCGATAACCAGACCTTTCCTTCTCTCTGTGTAACAAATGAAAAGGTTGGGCGATAATCTAAACTGTTGGATTCTCTCTAACTAATAGAGTAAAGCTCTCATCATCAAGCATGTGTACTTGGGTCTTTCCCATATGACTACGTGGTTTAGGAAAGAATACCAGTAAATTAACTGTTTGATTAATATGGAATTTAGAAACTACCTTAGGTAAGAATTTAGGATGAGAGTGTAGCACTACTTTGTCTTTATGGAAGATAGTAAACATTGGTTCAGACATTAGTGCTTGTAGCTCATTTATTCTCCTTGCTGAGGGGATAGCTATGAGAAATGTCATCTTAATGGATAAGTGGAATAGCATAAATACCTCCAAAGGGTGTTGCATATATATTGAGTAAGCACTATATTTAGATCCCAGGATGATACAGGACATTTAAGTGGTGGATAGAACGTAAGCTCTCTTAAGAATTTCATTACTATATCCTGAACAAACCCTGGTTTATTATCAACAGGGACATGGTGTGCAGAAATAGCTGAGAGATGAACCCTTCTGGACGACAATGAGAAACCAGACATTTTAAGATGGAGCAAATACTCTAAAATATACTAAATAGCTGCTGTATAGGGATCTACATATTACTACTGTTTGCCCATAATAAAAATATTTTCTGTTTATGTGCATAACATCTCCATGTGGATTCTAAGGAACAGGACTATTTCAAGTGTCTCAAAGTCCTATTGCCCATGTTGTTTGGTGAAGTGACTGAGAATCCAGGTGAGAACTCTGTCCCTTGCTGTTGTGACAGTAAGTCTGGGGATAGTGACAGGAGTCTGTATACTTCCCTAGACAGGTGAATGTCCAGATACCACTCTTGCTGGATCTAAACTGGGATTATTAAAATTATCTCAGCTCTATCCTGTTTTATTTTTTTCATCACCTTCAGAATGAGAAGGAAAGGTAGAAATGTATGTAGGAGATCCTGTCCCTAGTCTATCAGAAATGTGTCTGAGATAGATCCCTTGTCTCTCCCTGCCCTTGAGCAGAATCTTAAACATGTCTCATTGGTTTTAGATGCAAAGAGGTCGATGGTTGGTTGTCCCCACAATTTGAAGTTTTCTTTCACCACAGTAGTTTTCGTGCATTTGCAAAGGTTTTCAGATTAGATGATCCACAAGAATGTTACTTTTTCCTTCTAGATGAATGGCCACCAGGTAAATATCATCGCTATACACCAATCCTAAAGGCCTATTCCTCCTTGCATAACTGAGGGGAATGAGCAACCCCTGCTCATTCAGATAGTATGGCAGTTCGATTGTCTATTGCTACCTGAACTGTAATGGATTTGTGGCAAAAATGACTTTAGAGCCTCTCTGATGGCTCTCATTTCCAGTACGTTAATATGCATCTTCCTCTCTGAGGGAGGCCGATGACCTCTTATTGTGACACTGTTGCTGACATGGACACCCCAACCTAGACTGGATGCATCCAAAGTGACTATTATTGAAGGTATCAGAGAATGAAAAGGTATCCCCACCATAACATTCTGATATAGTGTATACCACTATTAGTGTTCATAACGCTTCCCAGGAACCACCAATTTTTGACACATGCTGTATATGCAGGGTCTGTAATTGCTTGCTAGCCATTGCTGTACAACTTTCATTTGTTGTTGAGCATAAGGAGCCACAGACACAGTGAGGCTTTGAGACCCAGTAGTCTGCAGGAGAAGATTATCTGCTCCAGGGATTGTGGAAGTAGAGATATCACCCACTTTATTTTTACCTCTCTCTCTTGTGGGAAAAAAAGCTCGGCTGCTATCAAGTCCAATGTAGCCCTTATGAATACAGTCGTCTGAGTGGGTTCCAGGAGCAACTTTTCCCAGTTTATTCACAAGCCCAGATTGACAAAGAGGGAGCATATTTGCATTATCACTGATAATAACATCTCTCTGAGTGATGCATTCGACTAGTCAATCATGTAGATAAGCACAGATGAAGGTCCCTTGCTTCCTCAGATATGCAGCAACTACAGAGAGGTACTTTGTAAAAACCCGCAGGGCAGTAGAAAGACCAAAGGGGAGGACCTTGTATGGAAAGTGGTCCTTTCCCATCATGAAATGTAGGTATTTTTGATGGGGAGGTCTTATTGAAATATGAAAATATGCATCCTTCAGATCCAGAGTTGCAAACAAGCCCTGTATAGAAAAGAAAGGGATTATGAATGATAGACACAACATGCAGAGCTGAAACTTGCTGATTAATGAATTTAGTTTCCTGAAAACTAAAATGAGATGAAAACTCCCATCCTTTCTTGGTATTAGGAAGTATCTTTAAATAAAATCCTTTCCCTCTGTACTCACGTGGAATTTCCTCTATAGCCCCTGTTCTTATAACAGGCTCTCGTGAGATGGGTCCTTGAAGAGGGATGGTAGCGGGGGTTGGAAGGAGGAAGGTTTTGAATTTGGATAGAGTATACACTGAGAACAATTTCTAGAATCCACTTGTCTGATATTATAGATTGCCAGTGGTGACAGAACTGGAACGGGTGGTCCCCAAGTGGAATAGGACTGGTGTAGCGGATGGTTACCCTGCTCCTGCCCTGAAGGGCTTAAAACAGCCCTGGGAGAGGGCTGTGGCAGGGAAAGCAGCTAATAGGCTGATTGGGGAAGCAGCCGAAGCTGGGCCACGCCCCAATCAGGCCTAACTTGCCCTATATAAGAGGCTGGGAGCCAGGAGCTCAGCAGACTCCCTCTAGCTTCTGAGAGGGAGGGACCTGGCTGCAGGGACCTGAGCAGAATACCTGAGTGGAGCAGGGCAGAGGAGCTCGGGAGCTCCAGCCTGGAAAGCCCCAGGCTGCAGCCTAGCAGAAGGCCAATGGGTACTGGGGGTTGCAGAGGTCAGCCTGGGGTAGTCAAAGGCAGCAGGTCCAAACCCAACCTTGCCGGTGATGAGTAGGCTGATACTGCAGTCTGCCCCAGGGCGCAGAGGCTAGACAATGACTGGCAGTAGCCTTATACTAAGGCGAGGTGGGGATAGTGGGTGGGGGTTCCCCGGGGAGGGGAGACCCCGAGACTGAGGCGTGTACGGCCAGGGGGCAGCACCCCAGATAAAAGGGCACCGGGGTCCTGGGAGGGACACGGGGGCCAAGCAACAGCGGGGCACCGGCCTGCAGAGGGCGCTCCGGAGGCTGGATGAACTAATTCCCAGAGACAACCAGCAGGAGGTGCTGCAGGGGTGAGTCCTGCACCGTCACAACTGGATTGTATCTCTCTGTCCTCATGTCAAATGTGAGCCTGTAGTTGAGGTCCAGAAGATGATGTGGTTGATGATTTTCTCCTACTATGGAGTTTAAAGAGTTTCTCTTCAATTACTGTTGCTGAGAAGGATTATGGTGCTGATAGTAATGCCACCTTTGATAAAAATAGGCTGAGGAGGAAGAAAGAGGGTATTGTCTTTGATCCCTAAATACAGGTGCTCCAAAGCTCCTTCTGACAGACTGGAAAAACCATTAAGGACATTGCCATAGATTTAGTATTCTTTGTGCATTCTAGAATCATATCTGTCTTTGAGCTAATTAGCCTGCTGCGTCTCAAATGGGAGATCCTTAGTTTGCATCCTGGTCTCTGGTGGAAGTCCTGCTGAACTCAGCCATGTGAGGCATCTCAAAGATATGGCTGAGGCCACAGTTCTGGTGGAAGTGTCCAAAGAGTCAAAGGATGCTCTTAATCCATGTTTGGCAACATTGTGCCCTTTCCCCCAAGATTGCATTTGCTTGTTTCCTCAGGTCATCTTGGAAATTCTTTATAAATGTTGCCATTTTTCTTCAGGGAGGGTACTGTTAGCATGCCATAACTGCCTAATAGTTTGATACTTTTATGTCAAGAGTAGCTGACAAAAAGATTTTTTCTTCCCCATAATCCAGTCTTTTACCTTCCTTGTCAGCTGGTGTAGAATGAAATTGTTCCTCCTTTGATCTCTGAAGTGCAGTTTCTACCACCATTGGATTGGAGAGTTCAAAGATCCTGCTGGCCTCTAGCCATATTAATGGTCCTCCTCTGGAGAAAAGGAGGCTGGAAGAGATATGAATCTCACCTCTACCCCTCCACTCCAAACCCATTGGAATCGCCAAATAAAAATGTTCCACCTATCTCATTTATTCAACCACGACTTCTGATTTCTCGGATACTGTCAGAACCAAGAATGGATCCACAATTGGACACTGAACCAGAACCGGGGTACTTAACCACAAGTACGAACTTTCTTCCAGACAAGGATATGCTCAAGATCTAGACACACCAGGTTTTACAACCAGAGCTAAATATGGGATTTTGGTCGAATGGCAAGCTTCACCATGGGTAAGCCTTCCCCAGTGCAATACCAAGACTGTCCCTTTTATTTGAGGAAGTCTTCCCCAGCATGGCTCCAAGAAGGATTCCAGCCCTCAGATCCAAAGAAAATGGATCTGGTGCTACAACACAGAGAAGAGACCGGTCCCCGATGACTGTGCAATACACTTTACTGAGAGAGAAGGAACAAATACACAACCTCAGGAGTCTGATCTGAACTGAGGAGAAGTAACATCAACAGAGGAAAGTGTAGGGGTGACATCAGGTTCTTCTCCTTGTAGCGGGGCGGCCTGGCTTCCAGGCGCCCCAGGAAGGGATGAGCCAGAAAAGCCGCCAGAGTGGGCAGAGCCACCGCGGCCTGTCCCCACCCCCCGGAAGTCAAGGGGCAGGACAGGAAGTATAAAGGCCAGGCCCCAGCGCTCAGTAGCTGGCCGGCAGCGGGAGAGGACAGACGCTGGTGCCCGAGCTCCCGCGGACCTGAGCCTGCCGAGAGCCCGGTACCCTGAGGAGGACTGGCCGAGCCTGCCGAGAGCCCGGTACCCTGAGGAGGACTGGCCGAGCCTGCCGAGAGCCCGGTACCCTGAGGAGGACTGGCCGAGCCTGCCGAGAGCCCGGTACCCTGAGGAGGACTGGCCGAGCCTGCCGAGAGCCCGGTACCCTGAGGAGCAGTCTGAGCTTCCCCCCGCCGAGGGCCCAGAGGGAGTGACAGACCTACCTGGTGCTCGGGGCCCGGAGGAGCCCATGATCTGTGACCCAGCAGACGGAACTCAGGAGGAGCAGGTACCCATGGAGGAGGAGATGGGAAGTGGCCCGGGGATAGCAGACCCCGAACCCATGTCAGTGTGTTGCGGTCAGGATCCCCACTGACTGCGCGGCAGACGGACTGCTGCGGATAGGGCCCCGGGCTGGAACACAGTGGAGTGGGCGGGCCTGTGTTCCCCCCTGCCACCCCGCGCCGGGTGGCAGTCTCTCCTCCTCCTTGTCCAAGGGGCCTGGGCCCGTGACAGACTATCCGTTGGCTGCCCTGCCCTGACCTAGGGCCTGGGCTAACCCAAACTGACCCAGCCCCTGCTACAAGGCCTGGGCCTCTGACTGACTATTGGTTTGCTGCCCCGCCCTGACCCAGGGCCGGAGCTGTTAATTGTCTGCTCAGCCCCTGCACAAAGGGCCTGAGCTCAGAACTGTTAATTGTCTGCTCAGCCCCTGCACAAAGGGCCTGAGCTCAGAACTGTTAATTGTCTGCTCAGCCCCTGCACAAAGGGCCTGAGCTCAGAACTGTTAATTGTCTGCTCAGCCCCTGCACAAAGGGCCTGAGCTCAGAACTGTTAATTGTCTGCTCAGCCCCTGCACAAAGGGCCTGAGCTCAGAACTGTTAATTGTCTGCTCAGCCCCTGCCCAAAGGGCCTGAGCTCAGAACTGTTAATTGTCTGCTCAGCCCCTGCCCAAAGGGCCTGAGCTCAGAACTGTTAATTGTCTGCTCAGCCCCTGCCCAAAGGGCCTGAGCTCAGAACTGTTAATTGTCTGCTCAGCCCCTGCCCAAAGGGCCTGAGCTCAGAACTGTTAATTGTCTGCTCAGCCCCTGCACAAAGGGCCTGAGCTCAGAACTGTTATTCGCTTTGTAGCGGGGCGGCCTGGCTTCCAGGCGCCCCAGGAAGGGACGAGCCCCACCCCGGAACTACTACACTCCTCCATAAGATGCTATACTATTCCATAAGATAGTGGATAGAACATCACAAATACTGAACATTCCTTCAGTGTCCATAGAAAAAGCAGTGTGCCCAATATTAGTCATTCTTGGGACATCCAGGAGGCTTCTTTCTTACTGTACAGCCACACTGAAATAAAAATCCCGCAGCACTGAGTCTCAGAGCCTGAGTCAATTGGCTCGGGCTCACAGGGGTTGGGCTGTGGGGCTAAAAATAGAGGTGTAGATGTTCGGGCTCGGGATGGATTCTGGGCTCTGAGACTCACCCCCCTCACAGTGTTTCAGAATCCGGGCTCCAGCCCAGTCTGAATGTCTACACAGCAATTTTTAGCCCTGCAGCCTGAGCCCTGAAAGCCCAAGTCTGCGCACCTGGGCCTGCCACGGCTGTGCCGAAGGCATTTTATTGCAGTGTAGATGTAACCTTATAATCTTGCTGGACTTTTGCAACCAGCAAAATCATTGTGGTTGGCACCATCTGAAGTGGTGGAGATGGATCTGGGTGATGATATCATCTCTATCTATTGGTGCCAACCCTCAGATATGAGGTGGGTGGATCCTTCCTCTTAGGCTGGGAGGTTGGCTCCTCGCATTTAGCTTTTGGATCCAGTAACTTAGATTCCAAAGCAACTGGACCCAAGATATGACTCTTGCCAGGGAATCCTTTCCAATCTCGTTTCTTAGATAAGCCAATCCACAAGAAAAAAAAAGTTCTTGGATCAGACCTGACAGCCATGTATTTGAAGGAAAACGAATTAGCTGAATTTTTATGCTTGCTATGAATTGTTCACCTAACTACAGCTAACAACATGGCAGCACAAACAGGCCCAGTGGCCAACTAGTGCTATCCTCAAATGCTGAATTCATGGCTGTCAGGTTTCACACTTCTAAGCTCTTTCTACTGATTTCAAAAGTAAATATATAATTAGCCATGCATGCTACTTGTAATGCAAATGTTTCAAGCACTTCTTTCAGAAATATGCACAACAAAAATGAGAGCTTTGTGGGCACTGACAATATCAAATCCTTGGAAAGGGTATAAAGGCCATTTTTTGTTCTCAGTAAAACATAGCTCTTCTGAAGATGCCTTAAATACATGGAGGGAAACATCTGGAATAATCAAAATGATGGTCTAAACCTAGTATCAGAGGGGTAGCCGTGTTAGTCTGTATCCACAAAAACAATGAGGAGTCCGGTGGCACCTTAAAGAGTAACAGATTTATTTGGGCATAAGCTTTCGTGGGTAAAAAACTCACTTCTTCAGATGCATGGAGTCACCAAGATATCTTAACAGTCTTCACACCTGAGAGCTCTGAAAATATTACACATTTTCAGGACTGTAAACATTCCAAAAAAAAGACGTGATCTAGCTGCTATAACACTGTCTTAATTATATACAGTGCTTAGCACTGGCTTTACAGCATATGAGTCATGGTATAAGCTTGTACTCTGCTGCTCGGCTAAACCCCACAGTAATTAGAAATCTCTGCAGTGAATACTCAGAAAACCACACCTTGCTATACTCCCAGTTCATGTCTGTTGGATTCATTAGGGGACAGAGGGTTGAAGGGTGCTACAACAGGATGAAGGGAATTGTGTTGGAAAATAAGAGCTCGGAATTAGTAAGAACATATAGTAGAAATGTCTTGAAATCTTGTGCTTCTATAGTCGCATTCATTTAAATTTACTTAGACGCTGGAAATAAATAGCTGTTTTCTTGTTGTTGTTGTTGTTGTTTTAAGAGAGTTTACTTCTAAATATAAAGGGGTGGTTTCCTCTAAAGCTTAAATCTTCCACTGTTTGTTAAGGCTTTTAGACACTTATGAACAGGCAATTGAAAGAACTGTGCAATCGTCTCCACATCACAGAATCTTGTTCTTAAAAAAACCCTCACTTGTGAGCAAACGTTTTTTAATTGTATGGAGCATTTTAGCGGTGGATTCCCAGACAACGTGGCACAGGCTGCTTGCCATCTCTTCATCTTATGTCACACTGTATGTTGAGCTCAGTGAAATTAAGGGATGATAATAAGCACCAGATGCCTGATTTCCCCCATGCCCCAAAGGATACTAGTCATTCTCACTGAAGACAATGGAGATGACTTGTGTTCTGTGGGGGGGGAGAACAAGGCCCCAGGTAGGCAACACTGCAAATAATTCTATTTTTTCCATTGTGAGTAGTCCAGATACGCTCTGGAAATCCAGCGCTTTCCAAAGAGTCTATTTTAAGAAGTACAATTGATCCCCAACTACATGTGCCTCAACTGATCGAATATATCTGAAAGACTGCACACGTGCCTTGTTCATAAACGCCTAGGAAACGAGCTCATTCCCAAATGTATGTATGGGGAATAACTATTATTAAAGGGCTTTCTGTGGCAGATGGACTGGGGGAAGCAGGAAGGTTTCTAGTTATGGAGGGGGGCTGAGAGAATTAATTCCCACCACACCTGCCCCTCTCCAATCTGGAACTCCTTCCCTCTATGCATCCTTCTAACATAACTCCCCTGTGCCCACCAGGCAAATTCCTAATAATCTTGTTGGCCAGCAAAAAGCAAGATGGGATTAGACTGGGAGCTGAAAGTAGGGATGAGGAACAAGCAGCATGGAGATTTCTTTGGAGAGGGAAGAACAGGTGGGAGGGGTGCTAGCAGAGGAAAGGGCGCTCATGCAAACACAAATGGCAGCCCTTCTTCTGGTACTTAATGGGGACAGGATAGTAGATTCATGCTAGATGCCTCATTTGGGGACAGATCTCTGCAGTCTAGAGAAATGAGCTCACAGCTGGGAGTCAGGAAATGTGGATTCTATGCACATCTTCCAGTAACTTGTATAACCTTGGATGAATCAATTAATCTCTCAATGCCTCCATTCCTTTACCTGTCCAAAGTGAATTAATAATGCTTTGCAACTTTTGTAAACAGCACTGAGATCTCTGAACAAAAAGCATTATCGGGCAGATATTGAAAGGTATGTTGGTGCCTAAGGATGCAGATAGGAGCCTAGTTGGATTTTTAAAAGTGCGTAGGCACATAACTCTCATTGGTGGGCACTAGGCACTTTTGAAAATCCTGCTAGTCACTCATCTGTATCTTTAGGCACCTAATACCTTTGAAAATCTGGTCCTATGTAAATGAAAAGTATAATATGCATTAAAAGTTTCTAACCACGGTAAACATCCATATAACAAAGGTCTTACTACAGTGTTTCAGAAAGGCTCTTGATTGATTGAAAGAAATACAAATCATTTATGATATAATAATGTGTTGTTAATTTCAATGAGCATGTTAGCAGACAAGAAAGACACTATTAATTCTGAAGATGTGTATTTCATTGGAGAGTTATTACCTGCATGTGTCATTTAAACGGAAATTTTTTTGATGAGTTAACACTTCTGTAATCAAATATCAGTGCACTGTTATACTACAGTATGTTTTTAATTAGCAGTTGGTATTTATTTAAAATACAATAACTGTCTTATTAAATCAAAATGAAATGCAGATGAGGGAATTTTAATGTAAAGTATCATCCAGAGAACACTATGAGTAATGATGCTTGAATTCTACTGTTGCGAAACAGCATCTATCCAGACTAAAAGCAAACAAAACCAAACTCTTTGCTCACAGAATCATATCTTTTAGTTTTTACCAAGAACAAATGAAATAAGGGACCAAGCTACATTAAAGATCAAATTCAGTCTGTGAACCTCCATGACAGCTGTGCTTCTCTGGGTTAATGCAGATCACGAAGCCCCTGGACTAAGTGCATGAGAGCTGAGGACAAAGCATTCTCTGTTGAGGGGATCTGGTTATGGAAGAAACTCCCAGAGGAAATCAGGTGAATGCAGAGTCTAACTATCTTTAGGAAACATTGCAAAACCTTCCTCTTTGAGAAAGCCTTTCACCATCAGGATGACAACCACACAGAGCCATAACTTGCTATATTTGCGCCCGAGGCAAGAATATAAAATTGTGCCCCCCCCCCTCTGGCTTTGCCACTACCCCCCTTGGCTCCTCCGGCCACGCCCCCCCTTGGCTCCTCCAGGCGTGCAGCAACCATGCTGCGACCCCCCCCATGCTCTTCCGGCCACGCCCCCCCCCCCCAGCTCCTCCCGACACGTCACGGCCATGCTGCGCCCTGCCCCCGTTCCTCCAGCCGCGCTGCAGCCCCTTGGCTCCTCCAGCCACGCTGCAGCCATGCTGCGCCCCCCCTCGCTGCTCCAGCCGCGCCGCCCTCCCTTGGCTACTCCGGGCGCACCACGGCCATGCTGCACCCTCCCCCCCACGCTCCTCCGGCTGTGCCCCCCTTTGGCTCCTCCGGCCACACTGCGGCCATGCCACGCTGCCCCCCCCTTGGCTTCTCCGGCCGCGCCACCCCCCCCTTGGATCCTCCGGCCATGCTGCAGCCATGCTGCGCCCCCTCCTCGCTGCTCCAGCCGCACCGCCCCCCCTCTTGGCTCCTCCAGCCACACTGCGGCCATGCCACGCTGCCCCCTGTTGGCTCCTCCACCCGTGCCCCCTTTTGGCTCCTCCAGCCACGCTGCCCCCCCCTTGGCTCCTCCAGCCACGCTGCGGCCATGCTGCACCCCCCCTCGCTGTTCCGGTTGCACCGCCCCCACTCCTCCAGCCGTACCGCCCCCTTCGTGCCTCGCTCCTCCGGCTGTGCCGTACTGCCCCCCGCTCTGGCTGCACCACCACCCCCTCGTGCCTACCTCCTTTGGCTGCACCGCGGCAGTGCCGCGGCAGTGCCAGCTCCCTCCCCTTGCTTTTTTTTTTGCTTGGGGCGGCGGCAAAAATGTTAGAGCCAGCCCTGCGCTCCCCGCCCCAGCTCACCTCTGTTCCGCCTCTGCCTCCCTGGGCCTGAGCGTGCCGCCAGTTGCTTCTCTGTGCTCCCAGGCTTCCCGCGCAAACAGCTGATTTGCAGGAAGCGGGGGGGGGGGCGGAGAAGCAGAGCGGGGTGAAGCGTTCAGGGGAGGAGGCGGAGACGGAGCAGAGGTGAGCCCTTGCTCCCCTCCCCTTTGTGCGCCCAAGGCAAGTGCCTCACTCGCCTCGCCCTTGTTACAGCACTGCACCCACAATACTGTTATCCCTTTCTACCCAAAAGCCCTCAACTGAGCCCCCACCCAAAAGAGAAGAAAGTAAATTAATCAGATCTAAAATATAAAAAACCCAAACACCCTATCCCAACCAAGTTTTGACCCCCAAAAGGGAGCAGTGCCAGAGACTCCATGAAGTCCACTAGGGATATTGCTATTGATTTTACACTAAAGGAGCACAGAAACTGTGGTGTTGGATGGCAGAATAGAACCCTAAGATAAATAAGACAGAATAAAAGATTCCCCCACAAAAGTTGTCGTACATATCTGAGTGCAGCATTAGCGCTACTAAATGCTTTATCGACAACTTAAAAAGTAGGGTTCACAAAAGAGCTATCTCAGTGATTAGACAGGGCAGCAAAGAGCTAAAAGTCAGTTATGGGCCCCCCGCAAACTTGAAGAGATTTTATGAAAAATATATGTGTGGCAGAAGCGAGGGCGTATGACCCACCGTTGTTAAAGATGGGTGATAAACTCTGAGTTCTAGCAGCACGGTGAAGTTGACTGAAAGAAGCTGGTGGCTGCTGTTAGATCTTGGTTAACAATGGGTTCGCAGATACATTTTGTGAACAAACACCAGAGAGCGGGAGAAAGAGAGAGAGGCTAAATTCTGCTCTCTGCTATCCTGTTTTGAAAGCAGAGGAAGTGGGGGTCTGTCCACTACAAATCTCCACTCTCTTTTCCTCCCTTCCCCAGGGGTGTTGGGAGGTGAGGGTCCTCAGCAGCTCGTAGAATTGGGCCCATGAACAGGAGCATGGTGTACCCTATCTGCTGCTTATTCATTAGCCAGCCCTCTCGTCTATCACTCTCTTCAGCCCTATGGAGAGGATCCAGGGAAGAGAGGATTCTCAGCACCAATGTGGGTCACACTTTAGAGGCACAGCAAGGTCTGCTCCATAACACTCCCTTCTGAGATCCCACTTGGGCATTGTGTCTCCTCCAGCTTCCTGCACCAGCCACAGTTGGCTTTGGTCTCTTACTATTATTATTTATTTATTTGTGCCACAGTAATGCCTAGATATGCAAACCAAGACTGCGGCCCGGCTCTGCTAGGTGCTGCACAACCAGATAGTAAGGGATAGTCCATGTACTAAAAGATTTACAATCTGAGTAGAAAAGGCAGACAATAGGAGGGAGAGAGGAAGTATAATTATCTCCATTTTACAGATGTGCAACTGTGGCTCAGAGAGAGAGTTTAAGTGACCTGCCCAAGGTGGAAATGAGCCCTAATCTGTTGAATCCCAGTCCAGTACTTCAATCACAAAGCCATCCTTTCTTTCATTGTGTGCCCCTTCTTTGAAGAAATGAATAAGACACTACAAGCCATTTCTAGGAAGTTGCCACTGCTGTTATCTCAACATCTGAATCCTAGATTTACATATCTGAAAGAAAAATACAATCAACCCATTAGCCTTCCAGATTAGGATAGTAAAACCAAAATGGTCATGGACATTGAGTTAAATCTGGGGAAAGAAATTGAAGGAAAATGTCATATAGGTTAGCAACCCCCAAAAGCATGTAAATAACTGCACTGCAATGTTCTATATAATAGGACATGCCTGGTCCCAGTTTTGGAGGAAAGGTGTGCCAAACAATGTACTGTTTCTGGAGGTTTGAAGGTTTCTCTGTCATATCAAAGCAAATCTTTTTGAAAGACCTCATATACAGCTTGTTTTATTTTCACTATATTTAGAGCAAAAGATGTACTTTCAGTCCAGATGAGTTGTATTTCAGATGAAGGAAAACAATATAGCAACTAAGGCCCTAAAGTTATGAGTTCTTACTATTTAAGAATTGCCCTAGCACTAAGGCCTTTTAGAAAAGATAGAACATTGGGCTAAGAGAATAAAAACCCAAGATCAAACAGCAAATTTCTTCAATAGTCGGAGGGAACTCAGAGTGGCTGCAGACTCTCGCAAGAGTGTACCACCGGTGCAGATAAAGAGACTTCTCCCTATTGCCTGTCTGTGAATTAATTAATTAAACATTAAATGAATATGGAATATAAATATTATATGATGTGCCAGATACAGCATTAATATAGGGAACTTGCTGGAATCTAACATTATTCTTAAAATGGGCATAAAATGGAAGTCAACTGGACAATCCTGTTAAGAAAGAAAGGGCTTGTGTTCATATTGATTTCTTTTAGTTTAAGTGGTAAAGTGAAGAAGGCTAATGTTTGCAATCAAGCATGCTTATGCTATCAAGTTAGTGAAATACACCTGTGCTGAAAGAGGCAGTAAACAGAACTGAAACCAAATAGTGTGTGTATAAGGACACTTGATCACAGAATGGAATAATCAGAAATGTTACTGTTTGATTAATAATGCCCAGACTGAGCTCAGCCATATATACCAAAGTCCACCATTGTTGTTAAAATGTGGAGAACAGAAATGGAAAATTTATACAGCTGTTCCGGTGTACTGGAGAACAGCAGCTCTTTAAGTGACTTTGCGTTGTATAATGGACTGTTAAAACAAGTTTAAGGAGCATCAGAGACTATGGAGGGACTTTGTATATATTACATGAACTTTCAACTGGACATTTCAGCAGCTAGCAGAGTGTTGATGAAGAATCTGCAACTTGTGCATGCATAACTGCAAAGCTGGCCCAGGGATGCACCACAAAAGGGCCACGGAAAGCGGTTTGCAGAGGTAAGTTGCTGACTGGATCAAACCAGCCAGCGTTCAAGGTATGTCCCAAGATTGTTGCATCAATAGATATGGCCTACTTTGTCTTACACAAGCTGGTGAGACAAGATGTGCTCCCAAAAGCCAAAGACACCTGGAAGGGAGAATACTGAGGTCCTCGGCCTGCCACCCAGGAGTCCTCCTGGTGACATCAAGTGCCTATCTCAGAGACACACCTTTAACTGTCTCTTCCTATTTTCCAACAATACAGGGTGCCCACTAGCACACCAAGAAAAGAGTATAGTTGTGTCCATCCTTCGCTCCCCCTGTGTTTGCAGCATCAACTCCTGTTGTGAACAATAACAAAGCTGTAAGCTGACAGCTGAGCAAAGATCTGGTGATAAGTAACACACAGACTTTTTCTTGGGTGATGACTCAAATCTGTCAATTGACCATTTTCTGAAACTGGGTATCTAATTAATAAGGAAGTGTACATGCTTTTGCATGTGTGTTAAAGATTGTCACAGAGTTATAGTGTGTGTCAGTGTTTTGTAACAGGTTCCAATCAAGATTGTTGTAAGATAACTTTGAAACTGAACTCGGATTGTGGGACACTGTACATGTGTCTACCATAATTAATGGTTTCATACAGCCTTTCAGCTTCTAGGTGCATACGAACATAAAACAGATCAAGTGTACAAGCCTCTTGAACTGCACTCAGTCTATACAGTCTGTCATAAATGTAGGAGTTTTAGGTAGTTGGGAGCATTAATCAGATCCTGGGGCTAATATCATTCATCAGGAAATAGGTAACAAGGGTTGACTACTAAAGGTCCATTGGGAAGGAGACCTTGGTGAATTGGCATGTAAGTAATTGATCAAATTATCTTGTGATTTAGCTTTGGATTGTTTTTTCTTTGCAGCTTGGATAACCAACTGGCACATGTGAGGCCATATTCTGAGGGACTCAGTGAAAAATTTTAAACAAAGTCACCTTCCCAAGACCCGAGATCGAGTATAAGTGTTGTTTTCTATTGTGGTTGTATGATTAGATTCCAAAAACCTGAATGATTATATCAACCAACTTTCTAGCTGGTTCAATACTATTTTTGCCTTCTTATAGCCTACACTACTAGTTGCTGTTGTTAAGGATAGTTAATAAAACTTAATATAACTAAATTAAACTCTCAATTCCTTTTCTTTAGTTAAGCAATTGAAATTAAAAGAACCCTAAGAAAGATGATACAGATAATCAGTTAAATAGTCGCTTAACTAAGGTTTGTTTTACACCCTTTCTTTCTTACAGCAAGAAAAAGAAAAATCACAGATAGAGCACAGCATGTTACTCTGTAAGAGCCATCTTGAATTGCTGCACAGGAACCCTCCCGCCCCCACACACAGACAACAACCTGGGCAACTCCTTACTTTTAAAGGTATAGCACACAAGACCAAAACCACTCTACATTCACCTATCCAGATACACTAATCATCTTTTTCTTTCTCCAGCAGCACGTTTAAAAAAAAAGCTAGATTGCTTCCTGAGTTAACTAAAATGCAAAAATGTCCATGGAGCAAATATCTAAGTGGAAATTTATTCCTCAGTGAAGAGGGAGCAGCATGATCAAATGCTCTTTCAGTTTTTCCACTCACCCACACACCCTTATAGCAACATTGCAGGACTACAGCTGTGACACATGTCAAAATCCAGGAGGCCAGGATAAATGCAGTAACAGTTCCAGGATGCTGTGGGAGTCATTACTATCAGCTGCTATTGTTTTTCTCTGGAAACTATAGTTCACGAGCCAGTACAAAACCATATGCCATGTGGCGTAAGTCAGGAAAATAGCATGCCACCACTGCAATAATGTATGGACACTGGCAGATGACAGACACTGAGGTCAAAAAAATAAAGAGGGGCTAGTCCATGAAAGTTCTTTGAAAAGATTTCATAGCGTTTTTTAAATGAATCAAAAAAATGTTACGGGTAACCAATGTAACAACTTTAGAACAAGGGTAATTGAAATTATAGCAGCAACATGAGAGACTCAGATACAGTGATGGAACTTTATACCTTATGGTCTTTACACTCACAGTGTCTGCAGTTGCTACCCTGGTTTTCTCCCTGGCATGACCCACAGAAAGAGCAGTGGCCCCAAACCCTACATTTTACAACGAGTGACACTGCAAGATTTGGTGATGACTGTAGCACAGTTTATGTTGACCCTGGGCTATTAAATCCCACTGTCCTAGGTACTGTACCCAGTCAGTTACTAGATATCCCAAACTAGGAAGGGATACAGCTGGTATTGCTTTGATCGTCTAGCTCAGTGGTTCTCAAACTAGGGCCACCACTTGTTCAGGGAAAGCTCCTGGCGGGCCGGGCCGGTTTGTTTACCTGCTGCGTCCGCAGGTTCGGCTGATAGCGGCTCCCACTAGCTGCGGTTTGCTGCTCCAGGCCTATGGGGGCTGCAGGAAGCGGGGCCAGCACATCCCTCGGCCCACGCCACTTCCTGCAGCCCCCACTGGCCTGGGACGGCAATCCGTGGCCAGTGGGAGCCGTGATCGGCTGAACCTGCGGACGCGGCAGGTAAACAAACCAGCCCGGCCTGCCAGGGGCTTTCCCTGAACAAGCAGCGGCCCTAGTTTGAGAACCACTGTTATAGCTCATTCACACTGCATAGTTCCTTTAAAAACTGTGATCATGGAGCAACCTAGAAATAATTCTAGCTATAATTTTTTGTTGTTTTGCTAAGCCAGGAATAAAGATGGTATCCCAATGTACTGACAAATAATCCACGATTTCCTACCAATGCCAATGAATTATACTAACCTGTATAACTAAAGAAATGTGCACCTCCTAATACCAAGTGCTGTCAAACAGGAATTTGAATTGTATATGCTTTGCACCTGCAGGCCTATCCATCTATTTAGGGCTTTGAAACGGCTGTACTTTTGTGCTTTACCTGCAACATTGTGAGGGCTTAGAGCAGTTTGTTTTCACTAAGTTGCTTCCTGGACTGTTCTTTTCCCCTAGTTACTTGCAAATGAGTCACTTATCTTCTTTGGAAAAACAAATCATTCTGAGCAGGGAAGGCAACATCCATTCAAGACAAAGGTTTCTCTTTGACCCACTTTCAGAGTTCTTCATTCTGGACTTTCATATTTAATAGCCCAGTTAAAACACACACACGCATGCAAACCTCTCTTTGATTACATGTGGACGATAGCTTTTCCTCATATTTTGATAACCTAACTAAACATCTCCATGATGGCAAAGTTTCAACGTATATTTTAGGAGGTTTTTTTATGCATTGAAAAAAAAGGGGGGATTCTTTGCTGCTGTTTAGATTCCTCCCTTTGTGCTATCATTTCTATTAACTGGATCTGGGGTGTGTAATTTTTGAAGCTATAGTATTAAAACATTAGTAAATAAGCATTTTTGCAATGAATAAAAAATGACTAGAAATACATATTCAATTTTAAAAAGTAAGGTACATTTAAAAACATGTGGATAATCTTGTATCATAAAGAGGGGTTCTTCTGGCCCTCCTTATTAATTCAAAACTCTCATTGATGTAATGGGAATTTTGCCTGAGCAAAAAATGCATGATCAGATCCTCAGCCAGGCTGGATTAAATTTTCAGAGTGGTGCTTGCATAGTTAGGATGGATGTGCAACATTGTGCTAACATTAATGGGAATTGCAGGCATAGTTCCCCAGGCACGTTGCTAAAAATGTCCTTCTGTAAGTGCTACAACCCTTTTTTTAGCTTAAAAAGGGTACTGGCTGTCCTACAGAAGGGAAGCATCACGCTTGGTTGAGGTTGCAGAGCGAGCGCTCCTCTCTCTACAGGAAGAACAGCAAATGTCAGCTCCCCACCTTCATTTACACTTTGATCAATAAAGTTGCTGGCAGTGAAAACTGTCGTGCATGTGTGACGTTATTGATATAATCTGGGACCGTATAGATCATTGTTGCAACCAAGGTCTGGTAGTGGCACCCAGATCTTGTATAAAGGGGGTCAAATGGGGTGTCTAAGACACGGTTATGGTTTACTGGTTATAATTATGCTGTCTATATGTATGTATCAGTTTTGTAGTTGAAGTTAGGAATATTGGCTCTATACTGTCTGTATGGCAAACTTAGGCTATGCTGCTGGGTGACATCCCAGACAACATGGTGTTAGCTCTGCCTAGCCTGCTTGATGGCCCATTAAAGGACCATCAGCTATACAATGGACCCATTGAGAGAAGGCAGATACGCCTTGTACCTCAGCAAAGTATGCAGGGACTGGCCCATGTGACTCCAGACTCCATCTTGCTGTAATTTTCCACAGTAAGAACAAAGGTGTTCTTACACCTGGAAAAGACTATATAAGGCTGATGCCTCATCTCCATCTTGTCTTCAATCCTGCTTCTTACCTCTGGAGGGACTTTGCTACAAGCTGAAGCTTTGAACAAAGGACTGAGGACCCATCCCAGCGGGGGATGTTCCAGAGACTTGATTTGAACCTGCAGTTTATTCCATCGCTGCTGCAAGCCTGAACCAAGAACTTTGCCATTACTGTATGTAATTGATTCCATTTAACCAATTCTAACTCTCATCTCTATCCTTTTCCTTTTATGAATAAACCTTTAGATTTTAGATTCTAAAGGATTGGCAACAGCGTGATTTGTGGATAAGATCTGATTTGTATATTGACCTGGGTCTGGGGCTTGGTCCTTTGGGATCGGGAGAACCTTTTTCTTTTACTGGGGTATTGGTATTCATAACCATTTGTCCCCATAACGAGTGGCACTGGTGGTAATACTGGGAAACTGGGGTGTCTAAGGAGATTGCTTGTGAGACTTGCGGTTAGCCAGGGGGTGAGACCGAAGTCCTCCTAGTCTGGCTGGTTTGGTTTGCCTTAGAGGTGGAAAAAACCCCAGCCTTGGGCTGTAACTGCCCTGTTTGAGCAATTTGTCCTGAGTTGGCACTCTCAGTTGGGTTCCACCAGAACCGCATTGTCACAGTGGCGTAGTCGTGCTTGGATCCACAGAACCAGGTCAATTAAGCTTTGGGTCAGAACCCCACGCTGTCCAAATTTGAGTTTTGGGATTGAGAGTTTTGTTGGTTAAAGAACTGCTGCAATGGCTGAGCAAAGAGCATATGAGGGACTTGGCAAAAAAGCCCTGGAAAATTTGTGTTCAGAAAAGAGGATAAGCTTTAGAAAGAAAGCTACAAATCAAGAACTGAGAAACCTGTTAATAGCCAGTGATCAGGGGGCAAGAGCACAGCCCTTACCTGAGGCTGCAGAAGAGGCAGAAAAAATTAGAATGCAAAGGGTGACAAGTAAACTGCAATTTGAGCATGAACAGAAGCTAGCAGATCTTCGATTGCTGGAGAAGCAAAAAATAGCAGAATTAGAAAGAGAGAGAGAGAAGGAGGCTGCTGAGAGAGAGAAGGAGGCTGCTGAGAGAGAGAAAGAAGCCGATCAAAGAAAGAAGGAGGCTGATGAGAGAGAAGAGAGAGCTCGTAAGGGACGTCTAGAGCTGCTCGCTGCTGAACAGGAGACGGCCAGACTTCAGCTCCAAGTACTGGAAGAGCGGAGAAAGTCATCCCCACCTGGTACTCCACCTCCCCCCCGCCATGAGAAAAACTGGGAAAGGATGTGTCCCATTTACAATGATACTGAGGATATAGAGGAGTTTTTGTCTACCTTTGAACGCCTCTGCAATCTGTACCAGATCCCCGAGGGTCAGCGAATGCCTGTCCTGCTGACCAGACTGACTGGAAAAGCCAGGGAGGTATTTAATGACTTGGGGGAACAAGAAGCCTTGGATTATGGGCAGTTTAAAGATTCTGTGTTAAGGCGATTCAAGGTTACTCCTGAATCTTACAGAGTTAAGTTTAGAGAGTTTAAAATGCCTAAGGATTGTACTTTTGTAGAATGTGCTCATAAGCTGATGGGTTTTGTTAAAAAGTGGGTTGTGGGGGCCAAGGCGCATGGGAGTTTTGAAAAACTGCTGGATTTGATAACTTTGGAACAGTTCTTAGATATCGTGCCTGACCATGTGAGAGCAGCTGTGTGTGACAGGGACCCTGAGTCAGTCCTACGGGCAGCAGAGATTGCGGATGCCCACACCCAGAACAGGGCTCGAGAAGGGTGTAAAACCCCGGGGAAAACTAATCACCATTCTCCCCAGTTCAAGAGGAGGGAGGGATTTAAAAGTAAATCTGTCCCTGACTCTTCTAGAGGAGTTCAAGGGGGCCCGGAGGGTAGGAACTCTCATCCCAGGACGGAACAGATTACATGCTATCACTGTGGTATGCTGGGCCACATGAGACCAGATTGCCCGACCCTGAAGGGCAGCCCAAAGCCAGCAACCCCAAATGCCACGATAAATGCCAACTCCATTACCCTGAGCACTCAGGCTGAACCAAGCCACAACAGCTCCACCTTAAGTTCAGGTGCAAGCACAGCAGTAGCTAATGTTAACCCCATCGTCTCCAGTGGCATGGGAGGAGGTGATAAGCTCACCAGTTATGTCAGGACTGAGGCATGGCAGGGGAGTGAGAGGTTTATCATGGAGGCAAAGGTCAATGATGTTGAATGCACGGGATGGCGAGACACTGGCTCGGATGTAACTATAGTCAAGGGACATCTGGTGAAGCCGGAGGACATGCTGCCGGGGGAGTATGTGACGGTAGTGGCGTTATCCGAGTATTCTGTGAACCTGCCGATGGCCAGAATCCACCTGGAGTGGGATGGCTTTAAAGGGGATGTGAAGGCTGCCGTCCGGGATTTGATTCCGGCTGATGTCTTGGTAGGAAATAACATATTGGGGGTGCCTGGCCAAGTTAATGTAGTGACCAGGTCACAGAAAGAATTTGGGGCTGGGGCAGATACCCTGACTAATGGCAGTGAGGGGGGCAGCAACCAGACAGAGAGTGCCTCTCAAGATGGATCAAGTGAGGGTTTATCTGAAATATCAGAGATGATTCTGAATCCAAACAAAACCCAGAATGAATTCATTGTGGCTCAGCAGAGTGATGTATCTCTAGAGAGGGCCAGGAATGATGCTCAGAGTCAGGTCCCAGCCTGTGAAGAGAGAGGCAGGTTTTTTATGCAGGATGGGCTGTTGTATAGGGAACCACCTAGGGGAAGGAAGAATTCCCAAGCAACAGCTCGCAAACAGCTTGTGGTACCTGAGAGTTATCGCAATGATTTGTTGAAGTTGGCTCATGATAGTCCCTTTGCAGGACATCTGGGTATAGGCAAAACGTGTGACAGGCTAGAGCAGAATTTCTACTGGCCTCACCTTTCGGGGTCAGTGAGAGATTACTGCAGGAGCTGTGAGCTGTGCCAGAAGCGTAAGGGGTTAAGGGGGCCTAGCAAGGTGCCCCTCCAGCCTCTGCCCATTATTGGGGAAGCTTTTGCCAGAGTAGCTGTGGATATTGTGGGGCCACTCCCTAAACCTTCCAGAAATGGGAAGAAATACATCCTGGTGTTGGTAGATTTTGCTACCAGATATCCGGAGGCTGTAGCCTTGGCTAATATCGAGGCAGAGACAGTGGCAGTGGCCTTGTTCTCTATTTTCAGCAGAGTGGGTTTTCCCAAGGAAATATTGTCTGACCGTGGGTCTAACTTTATGTCTGTGGTTTTCAAACAGTTGTGGGAGTTATGTGGGGTGAAGCACCTGAAAGCCGCTCCCTACCACCCCCAGACTAATGGTCTAGTGGAGAGGTTCAATGGAACCCTGAAGTCTATGTTGAAAATGTATGTGGATAGACGCCAGAATGACTGGGATGTTATGCTGCCGTATCTATTGTATGCATACAGGAGTGTGCCCCAAGAGTCTACAGGGTTTGCTCCCTTTGAACTGCTCTATGGGAGGCAGGTCCGGGGGCCCCTAGATTTGGTTCGTGACTCGTGGGAAGGTAATGTGGAGGAGGCAGAGCAGCCGGTGGCCGAGTATGTGGCTCAATTCAAGGAGAGTTTGCAGGAGATGATGAAGTTGGTTGAGCAGAATCTGAAAGAGAGCCAGGATACGCAGAAAGCCTGGTATGACAGAGATGCTAAAGAGAGAGCGTTTGAAATAGGGGACATGGTGTTGGTGCTAGATCCTGTCAGGAAGAACAAAATGAAAGATGTTTGGTCTGGACCCATGGAGGTAGTGGAAAGGATTAATGAGGTTACCTATGATGTGAGGAAGCCCCAGGTCCAGGGAAGTGTGCAGACAGTGCATGTGAACAGAATGAAGGCCTACCATTCAAGGGAGGTAAATGTGAACACAATCTGTTATGCTGAGGAAGAGGCAGGATCTGCCCCTTTAATTGACATGGTTGCTGAAAGCCAGGAGGAGACGCCTCTTGAGAGCATTGAGATGGGGAAGGATTTAACCCCCCCTCAAAGAAAGGAACTGCTGAGGCTGTTAAAACACCACAAGCAAACATTCTCCAATAGGCCAGGGCTCACAGATAGGATGACACACTCCATTCAGACGGTGGGTCCCCGCCCAGCCCCTAGCAGAGCTTACAGGGCCAAGGGAGAGATGCAAAGACAGATCCAGGAAGAGGTGGAGAGCATGTTGACAATGGGAATAATCACCAGATCCCAGAGCCCCTGGGCCTCTCCCATTGTGATGGTGCCAAAAAAGGATAAGACCATGAGGTTTTGTGTGGATTACAGGAAGCTAAATGCTATCACCCAGCCTGACCCTTACCCCACACCCAGAATAGAGGATCTACTGGATACGCTGGGAGGGGCAAGGTTTATAAGCACCCTGGACCTGACTAAGGGGTACTGGCAAATACCCCTAGATGCCGAGGCACAAGGAAAATCCGCTTTCATAGTGGAATCGGGCCTATATGAGTTCAAAGTGCTGCCCTTTGGGATGCGAAATTCAGGGGCTACGTTCATGAGACTTATAAATGAGGTCCTACGGGGATTAGAATCTTTTGCGAGGGCCTATATAGACGACCTGGCCGTATTCAGCAGTTCGTGGCAAGATCACCTGAACCACATAGGGATTGTGCTGCACCGGCTCAGGGAGGCCAATCTAACGGTTCAGGTTTCTAAATGCAGAATGGGAGCTGCTGAGGTGACCTACCTGGGGCACAGGGTGGGCAATGGGCAACTGCGCCCAGAGCCTGTAAAGGTAGAGGCCATTAAAAACTGGCCAACCCCTAGAACTAAAAAGCAGGTCCAATCCTTCATTGGTCTGGCCAACTATTACAGGAGATTTGTGCAGGGATTCAGCGACATTGTTGCTCCCATCACAGACCTGACGAAAAAGGAAAAACCAGACCGGGTGCTGTGGACAGAGGCCTGTAAGCAGGGTTTTCAAAGCATAAAGAGCGCTTTGGCCAAGGAGCCTGTTTTGGCCAGCCCAGATTTTGAAAAGCCCTTTTTATTATGTACAGACGCTTCCAATATTGGGCTGGGGGCAGTGCTGATGCAAGAGGGGGAAGGAGGGAAGAGACATCCCGTGGCATATCTAAGTAAGAAATTGTCCCCCACTGAGCAAAATTACGCTACCATTGAAAAGGAATGTTATGCCGTTGTCTGGGCTGTCAAGCAACTTAAGCCCTATTTGTACAATAAAAAATTCACTGTGTTGAGTGATCATGCCCCTCTGGTCTGGCTGCACAGGGCCAAGGGCAACAACTCCAGGTTGCTGCGTTGGAGTTTAGCCCTTCAGGAGTATGAAATGGATATAGTCCACATAAGGGGAAAGGAAAATATTGTAGCTGATGCATTGTCCAGAGTGGAGAGCTCTTAGGATGCAGTCAGTGATGTTTGTGACATCCCTTCCTGCATCAATTTTGCGTTGGGGGTGTGACGTTATTGATATAATCTGGGACCGTATAGATCATTGTTGCAACCAAGGTCTGGTAGTGGCACCCAGATCTTGTATAAAGGGGGTCAAATGGGGTGTCTAAGACACGGTTATGGTTTACTGGTTATAATTATGCTGTCTATATGTATGTATCAGTTTTGTAGTTGAAGTTAGGAATATTGGCTCTATACTGTCTGTATGGCAAACTTAGGCTATGCTGCTGGGTGACATCCCAGACAACATGGTGTTAGCTCTGCCTAGCCTGCTTGATGGCCCATTAAAGGACCATCAGCTATACAATGGACCCATTGAGAGAAGGCAGATACGCCTTGTACCTCAGCAAAGTATGCAGGGACTGGCCCATGTGACTCCAGACTCCATCTTGCTGTAATTTTCCACAGTAAGAACAAAGGTGTTCTTACACCTGGAAAAGACTATATAAGGCTGATGCCTCATCTCCATCTTGTCTTCAATCCTGCTTCTTACCTCTGGAGGGACTTTGCTACAAGCTGAAGCTTTGAACAAAGGACTGAGGACCCATCCCAGCGGGGGATGTTCCAGAGACTTGATTTGAACCTGCAGTTTATTCCATCGCTGCTGCAAGCCTGAACCAAGAACTTTGCCATTACTGTATGTAATTGATTCCATTTAACCAATTCTAACTCTCATCTCTATCCTTTTCCTTTTATGAATAAACCTTTAGATTTTAGATTCTAAAGGATTGGCAACAGCGTGATTTGTGGATAAGATCTGATTTGTATATTGACCTGGGTCTGGGGCTTGGTCCTTTGGGATCGGGAGAACCTTTTTCTTTTACTGGGGTATTGGTATTCATAACCATTTGTCCCCATAACGAGTGGCACTGGTGGTAATACTGGGAAACTGGGGTGTCTAAGGAGATTGCTTGTGAGACTTGCGGTTAGCCAGGGGGTGAGACCGAAGTCCTCCTAGTCTGGCTGGTTTGGTTTGCCTTAGAGGTGGAAAAAACCCCAGCCTTGGGCTGTAACTGCCCTGTTTGAGCAATTTGTCCTGAGTTGGCACTCTCAGTTGGGTTCCACCAGAACCGCATTGTCACAGCATGGTAAGAAAAGAAACGGTTTCCCTCTAATGAAAAAGGCATAGGGCAAAATCCTCCTATATTTAATGTGGATAGGAGATACATTCTAGCATGGCACTCTTACATTAAGTAATCTCATGTAATTACTTGAGGAGTAAGGTACTACTCAACATTAGTAAATATATCTGAATCTGGCCCATTGCAAAACCTTCTTTTCACTCACTCGTAACTGTCTGAAAACTACTCTATTTGCATGACACTTCACTTCAGCCCAAAGATCAATCATTCTGGAAAGTTTGCTAAAATTCTGCTTTCCATTTGGCATTTCCAGAGGATGTTTTTCACTAGTTATAATATTTTTCATATTTTTTGAGGGAGGAGTTGTTTGTTTTGCATTCAGACAAATAAATAGGGGCTTGTTTTGAAGCCTTTAAAACATGCCCTCACTGTGAGCGTGCTTGGCAAGTTTGAAGGAACTTAGTTCAGACACTTGTGCTCCTAATGCTTTAACAAGAAGATCCCAGAAAACGTTTTCCCCACAATATAATAAACTCCATTCCTCATGGGGCTCCATGCCTGCAGAGAGGAGTGGTGTGGGACTAGATAATTGACTCATTTGTTTCCCTGTTTAAATAAAATGCCCTCTCAGAACCATAACTAGGAAGGGAGGTAACACCACAATTATACATTAAGTGCACTTGTTGGATATCTTTATACTATGTTCCTGAAAAATATGCTAAATATATTGATACTATAGTACAGTCTCTGTGTGTATATGTGCATGCATGCCCAGTGTCTCCCTGAAGAGAAACCAGGTTTCTGCTCTTCTGAATTTTTAATTTTTTTAATATATAAGATTCCTGACCCCTGCTGCAATCTTATGCATTCCACAGACAAGCGATTTGCTCCTTAGTATTTTTACAAGCCCTACGGATAAGTAATCTCTGGTAGAGATAATTAAGCAGTCTAGCAACAGTGCAAATCCATCAGAAACAGGGAAATAACCTCAAGTTTTCCTTTGCTGTGCTAGTGGAATTTTAACAAGGGCTTCTCATGGCCTCCTACTCATCTCTTCCAGCGCATTACTGGCCATATTAGAAAACCGCCTGGGTCCTGATTCAAAGCTCATTAGAGTTAATGGAAGTCTTTTCATTGACATCAATGGGCACTGTATCAGATTCATACTATCCCTATGCATGGTATCCCATCTATGGCTAGAATGTGGTAGATGTATGTGTCTGTGCAAGCAGAGCAAAAGGGACTCCCCCCAGTACCCAACACTTGGCTGAGCACAACCACATCTAAGTGAAAGGACCACATGAGGCTAGCGGTACTAGCAACCCAAAAGGGGCATAAAGAAAGTGGGGCCATAGCTGAAGCCTGTGGGCATTGACCAGCATGATGTGCCTTCTTAAAGAGTGACTTTAAAGTGCATGCCAAATGCCTCCTAAAACCCCTACTGGATTGATGCAGAGCTCCATATTGACCCCAGCACTGGGCCATTTCTATAGTAGACATACCTTAACACAGTGGTGGACAACCAGCGGGCCAATAGGGTGATTTGATTGCGGGCCGCTAAACATTTTGCTGACGTTGATCGTCCCCAGGCACAGCCCCTCGCAGCTCCCAGTGGCCATGGTTCGCTGTTCCTGGCCAATGAGAGCTGCGGGGAGCAGTGGGCTGCAGGGACGTGTGGGCTGCAGGTTGCCCACCACTACCTTAACACAAGAGAGCTGGTAGTGCTTTGACAACTGAAATGGGGAGAGGAAGCAGAGGAGAAATGGAGGAGATGGTGGGTTTACAATAGGATCTGCGTTAGGGAGGTTGAAGAGAGTGGAAAGAGGGTGCTGGATAGGTTGAAAAGGTTTGGAAGTTCTGGAGAGCCATCTCGATTTATAGATACTTACTTGATTACTTGAAGCAAATCTCCAAACTTTTGGGGTGGGGTTTATTCAGAGCTAGGGCCCTACCAAATTCAGGGCCATGAAAAACATGTCACGGACCATGAAATCTGGTCTCTCCCTGTAAAATCTGGTCTTTTGTATGCTTTTACCCTATACTACACAGATTTCGTTGGGGAGACCAGCATTTCTCAAAACCCTAGTTCCTAGCTGAAATTATAGAGCAGTTCTTTTAATCTAGTCTCAGTTTTTCCTCTCTTCTAGTCCTTTCCACTGTATCATCGTATTTCCATTGATCCTTCATGCACAAAAAGCACCAAATTCTGCTCTTTCACCTGTGTTAATCCAGAGGATCACCATTAAAGTCAATGGAGTTACTCCAGATTTACACCAGTGTAACTGCCAGCAAAATTTGGCCAATTGATTTGAGAAAAGATTTGCTTAGTAGAAGGGACATACTGTACCTCTTTGCAGACTTTTATTTTAATCTTGCTTGAGTATGGGTGAGAGAGAGAATTTTGATTCCTAAGCACCTCACTCATATGCCTACCTTGCAATGATTGAAGTCAGATAGATGACAGCAGAAGACTCTGCTCTGCACACTGAGTAAAAAATGACTGAGGGTTTAGTGGGATTTTAAAAGGATGCAGATGGATGCTTGAATAAAAATACAAAAAAAGTTCCTGTGTATGAAAGAACAACCACATCATTGGCACATGACAACATTGATCTAACACAGACAGAGAGTTAAATTATGCCTCATCCTGGATGGGAGTAATAGATACTGGAGAGCGTAGAGGGAACCCTTTTCCTTGTCCCTTCCCTCTCTTGCCCTGGGCACCTATGCAGGAGAGAGTCACCATTTGGCTTCCAGTGCACAAGGGAGGAAAAGGACTAGCACTGTATCCTATGCTCAATGACCCCTGCAAAAGGAGTGCTTTGGGGCAGGATGTAGGCCGGGCCAGGGATATACCCCCACATGTGGCGGGATGATTTTTTAAAAGTGCAAAGGCCACTTCTTACTTTGCTCCATCCCCAACTCCCAGAAAGAGCTGCACCTAATACAAGCATAATGCCTTCCGGCACTGCTTCCTTAGCTAATTCACCTCCGTCCCCTCCAAAGCATGGCACAGTCTGACTGGAAGCAAAATTTGGCCCTGAAGATGTACACTGATGACATTACATTAATATACAGTTCTCATATTCTTCTATAAAACCCCAGGCATTATCATTAAACACTATTATGCTGTGCTGAGTAATTCTTAATTCAGTTTTTTAGATATGACATAAGACCAAGGTCCTGACCGTCCACCGTCACCGTCACTAAACATATTATGGCACTTTTTGCACGTGCTTACCCTCATTCCTGGCCAAATTCCAATCAGAGTAATTACATTCTTCCGAGCATAGTGTTGCTTTGTGCTGTAAAACAACTGCCATATCCCAACTTGAAGCAGCTGCATTGCCATGTCAGGTGAAGCAATCCTTGGGCATAATCTGAAAAGCATTCGCTTTTAGACTCTTGTGGATGAAAGGTGTCATATAACTGTAAGACCAAAAATAATAACAACAGATATAACTTACGAGGTTGGGAATTGCAATCACTTGTGTGAATTTGCTGTACAACGCCAAAAGATCTGAAGCACATCTACTGTTATTGTGAGGGGGATATAGGCACAGATTCTGATTTCACATACAGTGGAGAAATTCCACTGCATGTTGAAGAATTGAACAGAGTTCAGAAAACTATTCAAGGGCTGGAGAAAATGCCTTACCCTGGGAGACATAAAGAGCTCAATCAAAGAGAAGATTTAGGGCTTGGCTATGCTTGCAAGTTAGAGAGCATTAAGTCAGCCCCAGGCGCCCTAACTCCTGAGGTGTCCACACTGGCAAGGCATGTAGAGCGCCCAGACTCCACAGCTGGAGGGCCCCTGGTAATCCACCTCCATGAGAAGCATAACTCTTGCTGCGCCCCGGCTGGAGCACCGCGGCGCCAGTGTGGACGCCTTGGTCTGTTAATGCGCTCTGATCGGCCTCCAGAAGTGTCCCACAATGCTTATTCTAGCCACTCTGGTCATCACTTTGAACTCTACTGCCCTGCTCTCAGGTGACCAACCATCAGAACCACCCTTTAAATTTTCTGGGAATTTTGAAATTCGCCTTCCTGTTTGCTCTGCAAGGCATCTTTCCAGGTGACCATGCCTCCACTCACCAGGCAATCTCCAGCATGGAGCAACGGCGAGGTGCTGGACCTCATCAGTGTTTGGGGGGGAGGAAGCTGTCCAGTCATAACTGCGCTCCAGCCATAGGAATTACGATACCTTCGGGCAGATATCAAGGGACATGATGGAAAGGGGCCATGATCGGGACGCACTGCAGTGCAGGGTTAAAGTGAAGGAGATGCAGGATGCCTACCACAAAGCATGGAAGGCAAACCGCCGCTCCGGTGCTGCCCCCACCACCTGCCATTTCTACAAAGAGCTGGACGCGATACTTGGGGAGACCCCACCTCCACTCCGAAGAGCACCATGGACACTTCAGAGGCCGTAGCAGCCCAGAGTTCAACAAGGTTGATGCATGCAGCCAGGAGCTGTTCTCAAGCCAGGAGGAAGGTAGCCAGTTGCAGCGGACAGTGCTTAGGAAAGAACAAACACCAGAGGAGGTGTCCAGTAAGTGGCTTTTATTTTGGGAAGGAAGTTGTTCGGTGCGGGCTCTTGGGGCGAGAAGGGCTAGGGCTGCGTACATGCCTAGATGCGGAATAGGGAGTTGATGTGCTCTCTCACATCGCGGAAATCAGCCTCAGTGATCTCTTCAAAGGTCTCATGCAGAAAATGGGCAATCCGCTTGCACAGGTTCCTTGGCGGAGCTACTGTGCTCCTTGTCCCAGTAAGTGTAACATGTCTACACCACTGTGCCATGACAGGCGGGGGGACCATTGCTGCACACAGGCAAGCTGCATAAGGGCCAGGGTGGAAGCCGCATTGTAGTGAAGACCCTCCCTTGCTTCCCAGGTCACCCTCAGCAGCGAGATATCTTCCAGGACAAACTCATCCTGTGGAAAATGTGGGGACAGTGTTCAGTATAAGGGCCCCCTGCAGCTGTTGGCTCTCCCCAAGGCACAGAAACCCAGAGGACAGTATGGCCGTGAAACAATCAGTCCCCTTGCCCCTGTGCTTACTCACCATTTTGTGACTCCTGTGGGTTATGTGTGCTCGCTTTGTGATGGGCAATTTCTGCTATTGTGTACACTGTAGTTGTCTTAAAGTATGGCCGAATCATTGCTCTGTCTGGTGTGAACAATGCTGCCCCTGTTGAGTGCTGCATTTTGGCTTTACAGATGCAACCTTGAGATCCTTGTTATCAATGGCTGAAAGACTCCAAAGAATCAGGAAGCGTCCGCGAAGAAGCAAAGAGGACCTGCTGCATGAAGTCATGCAGTAGTCCCATAATGAAAATCAAAAAGTGCAGGAGTGGTGGGAAACTGAAAGGAGGCTCCACCAGCAGAATGCGGATCGCTGGCACCAAATCACGGAGTGGCTGCTAAGTATCATGGAGCACCAAGCAGACTCGATACCGGCGCTCGTAGCAATACAGATGGAGCACATCCGCGCCTGCCCCCCCCTTGCAGCCCTTGTCCCAAAACTCTTTCTCTTGTGCCCCCAGGTCCCCGCCAACCTACTTTCCCCAACATCTGGGTTCTTATCGCCACCAGCTGCCTCCAACACCTATAGCTTCACCACCCAGCCCTGCAAACTACGACCCTTACCCACTGTACTCAACCCCCATCACCATGCATTTTAGCCAGCCTGAAGTGCAGCACTCATTGCACGGCACTCCAGACAGGAAGGCTGAATATGATAACAGGACATATGCAAATCTGAGATTGTCCCGTTCCCCACCCCACCCCCTTCCCGCCTCCCACACTGCACAGATGTGTCATGCCCTTTCTGTTTCCCAAGCAGTTGTGCTTCTTTTCAATAAATGAATTTTTTGGCGTTGAAAACATTTTTATTGCATTAAGTAAAAGATACCGTAGCCCAGGAAAGCAACAGGCACTGCAAGTCAGCGCATCATACGTAGCAAACACAGATGCCTACTAGCATTGGAACCACTGCACTTCACTCCCATGCAGGGCACCAAACATTACTGGTGGCTTTCAGCTCCCTCCAGGCATCTCTAATCCTTACAGCCCCGCGCTGGGCCCCTCTGATAGCCCTGGTCTCTGGCTGTTCAAATTCAGCCTCCAGGTGTTGAACCTTTGAGGTCCATGCCTGAGTGAAGCTTTCATCCTTCCCTTCATAAATGTTATGGAGGGTACGGCACGCGACTATAACCGTGCAGATGTTGTCATCGTCCAGGTCCAGCTTCCCATACAGACAGCGCCAGCGGCCTTTTAAATGGCCAAAAGCACACTCAACAGTCATTCTGCACCAACTCAGCCTGTTGATGAACAGCTCCTTGCTGCTGTCAAGGCTCCCTGTGTAGGGTTTCATGAGCCACAGCATTAAATGGTAAGTGGAGTCTCCACGAATCACAATGGGCATTTCGACTTCCCCTACGGTGATCTCCTGGTCTGGGAAGAGTGTCCCAGCTTGCAGCTTCCTGAACAGGCCTGTGTTCTGAAAGATGCATGTGCCATGCACCTTTCCGGACCAGCCTACATTAATGTCCATGAAATGCCCATGGTGATTCACAAGCACCTGGAGAACTATAGAGAAATACCCCTTCCAATTTATGTACTCAGAGGCTACGTGGGCTAGTGCCAGAATTGGAATATGCGTCCCATCTATCGCCCCTCCGCAGTTAGGGAAACCCATTTGTGCAAAGCCAGCCAGAATGTCACACACGTTGCCCAGAGTTACGGTTCTTCTGAGTGGGATGCAATTAATGGCCCTGCAAACTTGCATCAACATGATTTCAACAGTTGACTTTCCCACTCCAAACTGGTTAGCGATGGATCGGTGGCTGTCTGGAGTTGCCAGCTTCCAGATTGCAATAGCCACCCGCTTCTCCACTGGCAGGGCAGCTCTCAATCTCGTGTCCTTGTACTGCAGGGTGGGGGTGAGCTCCTCACACAATCCCATGAAAGTGGCTTTCCTCATCTGAAAGTTCTGCAGCCAGTGCTCGTCATCCCAGACTTACCTGACGATGTGATCCCACCACTCAGTGCTTGTTTCCCGAGCCCAAAAGCAGCGTTCCACTGTGGTGAACATGTCCGTGAATGCCACAAGCAATCTTGTGTTATATGCATTACGCAAGTCGACATCATCCTAGGACTTCTCACTGTCAGTTTGTAGCTTAAGGAGTAACTCGACTGCAATTCGTGACATGCTGGCGAGACCCATCAGCACATTCCTCACAAGTTCAGGATCCATTCCCGCAGACCAAAAGGGAAGACAGAGCGCACAGTACAAAAAAACGTTGAAAGATGGTGCCAAATGTGGACGGAAGCACAGGGATTGCTGGCATGCGAACCGATGCATCACGGGGCATTGGGACAGGACCCAGAATGCCTTGCAGCCCCCCACCTCCTTCCCACAAGCCACAGCATAAGAATGGGAAGAGGTGCTCTGTGGGATAGCTGCCCATCATGCACTGCTCCCAATGCTGTTGCAAGTGCCGCAAATGTGGCCACGCCACTGCGCTTGCAGCTGACAGTGTGAACACATGGCAGCGCTTTCCCTGCTGCTGTCTCCAAGGGCTGGTTTAACTCACAGCGCTCTACATCTGCAAGTGTAGCCGTGCCCTTAGAGGTGACTCGTTTACAGTGTCTAAGCACCTTCATGTGGAGAAAACACCAGCTACTAAAAGGCTCTTTAATCTAATGGAGAAAGGCACAATAGGAATTAATGCATGGAAGTTAAAAACAGATAGATTTAATTAGAAATAAGGCACAAATTCTTTACAGTGAGGGTTATTAACCATTGGCACAAACTACCAAGAGAAGTGGTAGATTTACCATCTCTTGATGTCTTCAAAGCTTGCCTGGATGCCTTTTGAGAAGATACGCTTTAGTCAAACAGGTTATTTGGCTCAATGCAAAGGGGGTAACTAGGTGATACTCTATGGCTTGTGATACACAGGAGGTCAGACTAGATGATCTAATGGTCCCTTCTAGCCTTAAAATGTATGAATCGATGAAGACTCTGGTCCATATAAAGAAAATAAGACATTCCAATCCTGCTTATACTAGAAGGACGGCACTAACAGTTATGGGTATATAGATAGTAACCCTCAGTAACAGCAGTTGTAATTCTGGGGACAATGCGTGACAGTGAGTATCAGAGTCTAGGTCAACTGACTCGGGTTCGCACTACGGGACTAAAAATAGCACTGTAGACATTAGGGCTTGGCTGTAGAGACCAGGTTTCAGAGCCCCGGCTCCATCCCGAACATCTACACTACTATTTTTAGCTTCATAGCCTGCACCCCATGAGCCTGTCGGTTGACCCAGGCTCTGAGATTCACTGCCACAGGGTTGGATTTATTTTGAAGTGTAAATGTACCCTCAGAAGTTGCAGATATGTTGTAAATGGACATAATGCATTCCCTTTGGAATACCTGAGGCAGGTTGTTTTTTGACACAGTCTTTACTTTCCAAGATTTTGTTTGGTGCCTGGCTGCTTGATCGTAACCCTCCACCAAAAAGGAAAAGTAAACTAACTGCTGTTTGCTTGGACATGGAAGAGTGTCTGGTTTGGTGCAGCAGCAATAAAACCTAACTATTGCTAATAGCATCCTCCAAAGCTGTCAGGAACAGTATTATATATGTATTTTTAAGCTTTATGCAGACAGCAGGATCAATATGAGCTAAATTTGCATTTCATAGCTGGAACCAAAACCACTTCATACCAATATAATAAAAAAAACATCAAAAGGACAATGAGACACTCTGGCACATGTGTATGTTTTCTAAAACTGCACATAATGAGGGTTTCAGAGATGCACAACTCAACCTCCCACCTCATAGTTTTATTAGCCATTATCCTGCGTGAATCTGGAGCGACTGCACAGAATGCAGTAAAAAGCACTCATTTTTCACGTTTCTTCACATAACTGACAAATTTATTACTGTAGTAAAAAAAGGACATTCTTTGAAATCCTCAGGGTGTCCTGGTTATAATAGTGCCAAATATGTTTCTCTTTTCATTAGCATTCAGGTCTCCACAGGGCCCATGCCAGCATCATCTACTTTTTCACTGTGCGTTTTGCAGATCATGCTGTAGCCGCACCCATTCTCATTTTATTCCAAACAACTGCTAACCAACTAGACATTCTGGGATGCTTTTTGCCAAAATGCAGTGAGGATTCTGGGGATGCACAATTCAGCCTCCGTCCTCAAATATTTAGTGTTGGGATGATGCTGAATAATTACTAATTACTGTGGTTGGCAAGAGTGTGGTAAAGCTTGGTGAGTTTGAATTTGCTGGAAGATTTTGGGAACAGGGTTCTCTTAGCATCAGACAAGCCATATGGACACTTACTGAGAGAGCTGACATTGCACTTGGACGTTGACATGACTATGCACTTTGGATGTTTAACCAAGGGCTCTGTGTGTACCTGTGGTGATGTGGAAGAACTATGGTCATCGTCGGTCATGTTCACCAAACAAATTATGCAGAAAATACACGGATGGTGAACTTGAAACTGACTGACCTGGGTCAACTGACCCTGTAAAACCGCACAACCACAAGAGCTGACCTAAGAAGCAATTGATTGATGAGAGAATGATTGACGAGAAAGTAAATGTCAGCCGGCCTTCAGTCAGTCCATGTTGTCCCTTCCAAAATATTAGAAAAAATACAGGTTATGTAATGCCAACGTAGCATATTTCAGAGACATGTGCCTCCTTCGAGAAAAGGATATAAGTATTGGGAAATATCATACGCTCAGCTCTCACCCCAATTAACATCTGAAGAGGCCTGTGATGCTGTAAGATGAAGGACCCAGGGTAGCCAACACCCTGCTACGATGGACTTTCGGGGACTTTAGAGCCAGAGGGTTTCAAGGTAGCCAATACCCTGCTCTGGGGATAATTAACAGACTAAGCACTTGATAGGAGAAGAGACAGAGGCCTTCATCTACCCGCTTTGTTTGCCAATCAGGATACTGTGTAGGGCCTACATAGTTACAGAGGGATTATGCTTGGGGAATTGAGGCTTATTAGGAAGTAGCATTGTATAACCGTTTTCTGCCGGTCTGTGATTCTTTCAAATAAATAGCTTTGCATTGAAGACAAATTGAGTCCGGGTTTTTACTGGCACTAATACTGCAATCTCTGCCCAGCTGTGGGCCAATAAAGGTCCCAGCCCTTCATTTAGTTATCTGCAACTATCCTGCCTCAATCTGGCATTATCTCCTGCAACTCCATGAAAGTCTGTTTTTTTTTGAAAGGCTAGACACATTTGTTCATTGTTTGAATTCCAAAAGGATCAAACAAATATAGGATAAACACAGGAATCCTTGTCTTCTTCAGCAGGCTTTGCATATCTTTTACAACTGAAAAATGTAAATACAGTGATAATGCAAAGCAATCTACACTGCTTCTCTCGTAGGCAATGGCAGAGCAATGCACTTTACTTGGCCATTTATGGTGCCATATGAGCAACCTCTCTTTACGATCAGATGGCTCCTGAATGTTCAGAGCTCCTTCATTTGCCACAGCTTTTTAGAGCAACAGAATTACAGACTCACATTGAGAAAGTTTGCAGCACATAAGCCTTGCATAGTTGATACCTCCACATAGATTGCACACATTTTTCCTTAACATTCCTTCAGGTTGGGTGTGTGAGAGTGGAATATTTCAAAGCATTAATTTTGCGATGCACTATGCACTAATTACGCTAAAGCACTATGCAAAGAGCTGTCTGTAAAGGACACCGGGGGCCCAGATCCTAAGTTGGTGTGAATCAGCATAGCTTCATCAACTTAAAAGTATGTACTGACAGGGAACTAAAAATGGTGCTCTTGCTGGCAGGACTGGAGTATTCATGCAGTGTTGGGACCCTGGAAGCATAGGGTCCTATATGCCCACATAATTTAAATAGACCTAAGGCATCACTGGCCCCTGAGAGGCACTTCTTAAGATCTTTAACTCTATACATACGTAGACAGGGCCAGATCCTAAACTGGTGAAAATAAGAACAGTGAGATGGAATTACACCACTTTACACCAGATGAAGATCTGGCCCACAGCAAACAACAGTAACTTTCTTGGAACAGAGACTGTGGGCTAGAGCCTCAGCTAATGTGAACTGCATAGCTCCATTACTTCAATGCAGCTGTGCCAATTTACAGCAACTGAGCCTCTGACCCTATATAGTTGCAGGAAGGAATATTTATCTGGATTTCTGATTCATGGAGTGGGAGAAGGTCATGAAAGGCTGTGGAATCTCAGAAATACATCAGACAGGGGACTGAAACTGACTGAGGGGGTTCCCAGGCAGACAAGAGGCAACTAGACAGTCTGGTAGTACCCTGAGGTACTAGGTCAAATCATGCGTCTGCCCAGGAGAAGTCTCTTCTTCCCTCTCTATTTCAGCCCCTAATAACAATATGGGATCATACAAGCATGGATCTCTTCCTTCTCCAGAGAATAATCAACCCTTCACTCTTTGCTTCAAGGACCCAGACCCCGCGGTCTCCTATATCTACTCTTCTCCCACTCCTCTATGAGGTCACAGAATGACTTGGGCAGAGGATTGAATTTGCCCTTGTATGATCTCTGTATTGCCCAGCATACCCTGATTTGCAGATCCTCTTCATAGAAAGGAGGCTCCTTCTACCCCAGGTTCCCTAGCTACTTTCACAGGGTCCCTTATACCAACAGCAGCAGCAGCATGAGCAGCAGCATTAACAGTATTCACAGATTGCTCCCTTTTTGTGTTTATCATCCCGACCTAATCCTGATGGTTTAGTTTATGGAGATTTAACCCTTCAGAAGGAGAGAGACTCTGAAGTAACTGAGCCCACTTCAAGTTCATATGTCCTCCTACTTCCATTTTCACTTCAAGTGTTGTCTAAGTGTTTATTCCTCATGTCACCAGAGGTCTGCCAAGCCTAAGTGTCCTTACTGCAACATTGTAGTTGTATTCCAAGATTTATGGGCTTGCCATTAGCTCCTTGCAGTTTCATGCTTTTTCCCTGTAGACAATTAGGGTTGCCCTAGAGGTCAGCACCCCCACACTGAACATTTCTTTTAAATGCTCTTGATAATAAAGCTTCTTTTCAGACTTACTGTTTCAGTGTGGAGATTAAACTAGTTCTCCAGGCTGTACATGAGCCTCCATTTGACCTGAGGGAAACAGTTCCTTTGAAACGACTAATTCAAAAGGTACTTTTTTGTTTCCTTTGTGCCATTATTTCTGCCCACTGAATTTCAGAGCTTGCTGCTTTATCCCCTAAGCCTTCATACATAGGTGCTGGAACTAGGGGTGCTACTGCACCCCCTGGCTTGAAGTGGTTCCCATCATATACAGGGTTTACAGCTTGGTTAAATGGCTCTCAGCACCCCCATTGTACACATTGTTCCAGCACCCCTGCTTTCATACCTTGTTTTCCTCAAGGACATGCCTAATTTGTGAACTTTCCTTCCTTTATTCACAATGTCCTTCCAGTTTCCTCCCGAATCAGGGATCTGTACTGCTCTCATTGAGATCTTCTCCCTGAGAAGTAAACCTTCAGTTTGGAAAGTAAGCCTTGTTTGTTTTCAGAGCAGCCTTTTTTGAGAATTTTTCCAAACAATATAGTGTGACTATTAAGGGCTTGTCTATACTTACCGCGCTGGTTCGGCGGCAGGCAATCGAACTTCTGGGTTCGATTTATCGCGTCTAGTCTGGACGCGATAAATCGAACTCAGAAGTGCTCCCCGTCGACTCCGGTAATCCTGCTCGCCGCGAGGAGTACGCGGAGTCGACGGGGGAGCCTGCCTGCCGGGTCTGGACGGGGGTAAGTTCGAACTAAGGTATGTCGACTTCAGCTACGTTATTCACGTAGCTGAAGTTGCGTACCTTAGTTCGATTTGGGGGTTTAGTGTAGACCAAGCCTAAAAAATCTCTAGGTAGGCATACAACACAGACTGAAGTCTAGATTCATCGTCAGCCCTAGCACAGAAAGAACTCCCAACCTCCAACGGGCTTCCACCAAAGAAGAGAAAGAGACAACATCCTCACTCAGGCTACCCCACGTGGAAACCCCCTGGTGTGCCTTTCATTTCAACAAACTCATGCTCACTGCATCATGTTTGAGTCTCTCCCTTGCATTTAGAGTTTTCCTTCCAGCCAGGTACTTCTCCTCTGTCTCAAGTCGTAAGTATCTTTAGGTTAAGCACTACGGCATTCCCATCTGCCACATTGACAAGAATCTTGATGACATCTAGCCTGACACCCAAAAATTCTGCAGGCTCATTTTTCCCTCATGCCTTTCCAAGAATAACCTAAGCAAAATACAGTCAAATTAGAGATTAAACTTGTTCATCAGTAAAAATGCTGCTAACAGGTAAGAAATAATGTCTCTTCATTCAAGGATCTTGCTTTACAAGTCACCATCAATTTGAAATATAATCAATTAACAGAAAGAGTTACATGTAATTTCAAGTACTGTACTTGACCCAGATTCTCCCTGCCAATTTTTGAAGTTTTACAGATACACTGTCCTGTATTTTTAAAAATATTTTTCTCTCCACTGTCATGTGAAAAACCCAAACAACCAGCAAGGGATGCTGACTAGCTAGCTGATTAAACATGAAAAAGAGTGAAAGTGACAATACACAAAGTGCTGTCAAATGCACAAACTGGGGAAAAAAACAGAAAATATTGAACTGAAATATCAAACTGCAGGTTGAGTTTGCTGTGCTGGCAGCTAGAGAAATAGCTTTTGACTTGGGAAGTGAGTGTCTGCAGAGTCCCATTCTGCCCTCAGTTATCATCAGGCTGGCACAAATGAAGCTGAGGGCAAAACTTGGCCATTCCTATGGGAATAATTGAGAAAGAGTAAATATGGAATAGGGTCACTTTTCAGAGTAGAATTACTCTAATTAAAACAACTGCAAAACCATTTTTTTCCAGATTGAGAGAATCCACTCCAACCCTACCACCCGCAAGGTGAGAAATATCCAAGTCACTGCTTCCTGTTTCCATTCACTTCACAGACGCTATCATCTTCCCCTGTAACTTAGTTCAGTTGAAGAATGAAGGATTGTTGAGCATGTGACGTTCCGGAAACTCTCATGTTTACAGCAGGGGATGGGGCAGCTCCCTTACATCTCTCAATATCACACTTGCTTCTGACCTGTGGCAGCAAGTTTTCTTGGGCATTGGCGAAGACAAGGCTGTCTGCCAGCCCCATTCAGCCTTGAGCCTCATCTCTTCAGGCTCAAGTATAAGTGGGCAGCCCATTCCACTCACCCTCTAGCCTCCACTATATTCAGAGTCCCAATTGAGCAGCCTGCTTGTTCTAGCACAACAGGACCAGCATCTCCTCAACTGATAACTGGAGCTCTGCCTCATGAGAGCTGAGAATGGACTCCTCCAATGTGCAGTGGACATCAAGTGGGATCCTGCCATGCTTCTTGGAAGTCTGGTGCAGGTAGGCTGCTGGTGAGTTGTGGCAATTGGAGGGGGAGACTGGCCTCCACTGATGAACCAGTATGGAGGAAAGAAAAAAGGGAGAAAGTCAGAACTAATAGGTTCATGAACCCATGGTGCCCATTGCTTAAAAATCCCAGTTTATACATTGTACAGGATGAAGGGCCTAGTCCTGCTCCCAGTGAACTCAGTAGAAGCCTAGGTAGAATAAGGCCTGATATGATATTTTATGCATCCTTAAGGAAAGTTATTCAGTGAGTATAAGATGAAATACCTATGTTCGGTTCCCTTTAACAAACACCTCAGGAGAATGACCCCCATTCTTATTTCAAGTAAACATAAAAAACAAATAAGCCCTCATGCCACACAGCATTGTTTTCACCTACATGATGGACTTTATTAGTCAAAACTTAGGGCACGGCTACACTTGCAGATGTAGAGCGCTGTGAGTTAAACCAGCCCTCGGAGACGGCGGCAGGAAAAGCACTGCCATGTGTTCATGCTGTCAGCTGCAAGCGCAGTGGCGTGGCCACATTTGCAGCACTTGCAGCGGCATTGGGAGTGATGCATTATGGGCAGCTATCCCACAGAGCACCTCTTCCCATTCTGGCGCTGTGGCTTGGGGGAAGAACGTGGGGGGCTGCGGGGCATTCTGGATCCTGTCCCAAGGCCCCATGATGCATCGCTTCACATCCCAGCAATTCCTGTGCTTCCATCCACATTTGGCGCCATCTTTCAACGGTTTTTCTACTGTGCGTTCTGTCTTCCCTTTCAGTCTGTGGAAATGGATCCTGAACTTGTGAGGAATGTGCTGATGGGTCTCGCCAGCACGTCATGAACTGCAGTTGAGTTACTCCTTAAGGTACAAAGTGACAGTGAGGTGTCCGAGGATAATGTCGACTCGCATAACGCATATGAAACGAGATTGCTTGTGGCATTCACAGACATGCTCACCACAGTGGAACGCCACTTTTGGGCTCGGAAAACAAGCACTGAGTGATGGGATCACATCGTCAGGTAAGTCTGGGATGACGAGCAGTGGCTGCAGAACTTTCGGATAAGGAAAACCACTTTCATGGGACTGTGTGCTGAGCTCGCCTCCCACCCTGCGGTGCAAGGACACAAGATTGAGAGCTGCCCTGCCAGTGGAGAAGCAGGTGGCTATTGCAATCTGGAAACTGGCAACTCCTGACAGCTATCGATCAGTCACTAACCAGTTTGGAGTGGGAAAGTTGACCATTGGAATTGTGTTGATGCAAGTTTGCAGGGCCATTAATAGCATCCTTCTCAGAAGAACCATGACTCTGGGCAACGTGTGTGACATTCTGGCTGGCTTTGCACAATGGGTTTCCCTAACTGCGGAGGGGCGATAGATGGGACGCATATTCCAATTCTGGCACTAGCCCATGTAGCCTCCGAGTACATAAATTGGAAGGGGTATTTCTCTATGGTTCTCCAGGTGCTTGTGAATCACTATGGGCGTTTCATGGACATTAACGCAGGCTGGTCCGGAAACGTGCATGGCACATGCATCTTTCAGAACACAGGCCTGTTCAGGAAGCTGCAAGCTGGGACACTCTTCGCAGACCAGGAGATCACCGTAGGGGAAGTCGAAATGCCCATTGTGATTCTTGGAGACTCCGCTTACCATGTAATGCTGTGGCTCATGAAACCCTACACAGGGAGCCTTGACAGCAGCAAGGAGTGGTTCAACAACAGGCTGAGTTGGTGCAGAATGACTGTTGAGTGTGCTTTTGGCCATTTAAAAGGCTGCTGGCGCTGTCTGTATGGGAAGCTGGACCTGGATGATGACAACATCTGCACGGTTATAGTCACGTGCCGTACCCTCCATAACATTTGTAAAGGGAAGGATGAAAGCTTCACTCAGGCATGGACCTCAGAGGTTCAACACCTGGAGGCTGAATTTGAACAGCCAGAGACCAGGGCTATTAGAGGGGCCCAGCACGGGGCTGTAAGGATTAGGGATGCCTGGAGGGAGCAATTCGATGCTGAAAGCTGCCAGTAATGTTTGGTGCCCTGCATGGGAGTGAAGTGCAGTGGTTCCAATGCTAGTAGGTATCTGTGTTTGCTACTTATGATGCACTAACTTGCAGTGCCTGTTGCTTTCCTGGGCCACGGTGTCCTGTTATCATATTCAGACTTCCTGTCTGGAGTGCCGCACAATGAGTGCTGTACTTCAGGCTGCTAAAATGCATGAAGATGGGGGTTGAGTGCAGTGGGTAATGGTCGTAGTTTGCAGGGCTGGGGGTGAAGCTACTGGTGTTGGAAGCAGCTGGTGGGAAGAAGAAACTGGATATTGGAGGCAGTGGAGGTACAAGGGAAAGAGATTTGGGACAAGGGCTGCGGGGGAGGGCGCAGGTCTGCTCTGTCTGCAGTACTAAGCGCCTGTATTGAGTCCGCTTGGTGCTCCATAATGCTTATGAGCCGCTCCGTGCTTTGGTACCAGCGATCTGCATTGTGCTGGTGGTGCCTCCTTTCAGTCTCCTGCCACTCCTTCACTTTTTGATTTTCAGTAAGGGACTGCTGCATGACTTCATGCAGCAGGTCATCTTTGGTTCTTCGCGGACGTTTCCTGATTTTTTGGAGTCTTTCCGCCATTGACAACAAGGACGGCTGGGATCTCAAGGTTGCATTTGTAAAGCCAAAATGCAACACTTACCCGATGCAGCATTGTTCACGCCAGACAGAGTAATGATTTGACCATACTTAAAGACAAGTACAGTGTACACAACAGCGGAAAGTGTCCATCCCAAAGCGAGTGCACATCACCCACAGGAGTCCCAAAGTGGTGAGTAAGAACAGGGTAAAGGGGACTGATTGTTTCAGGGCCATACTGTCCTCTGGGGTTGGTTCTGTGCCTTGGTTATGTGCTTTGGGGAGAGTCAACAGCTGCGGGGGGCCCTGTAGTGGGGTGGCTGCCTCACTCCTGGAGAACCGGGGAAAAGCAGTCAAGCAAGGCTGATTGGGGAAGCAGCCACAGCTGGGGCATGCCCAATCAGGGTCCAGCTGGCCCTGATAAGAGGGCTGGGGGCCAGGAGCTGAGGAGTCTCTCTCTAGCTGTGGAGAGAGAAGGACCTGGCTGCCTGGGAGCTCAGGGTACTGGGAATACAGCAGTGCTGGGGAAAGGCAAGAGGAGCTGGGGAGCTCCAGCCTGGCAACTCCCCAGGCTGCAGGCCTTGGGAAAGGTCAAGCAAGCCTGGGCTTGCAGAGGTGCAGCCCGGGGTTAGGCAGAGGCAGTTGGTCCGACCCCCTTGCCAATGATGAGTGACCTTTAGAGACTGCAGTTTGCCCCAGTGAGCGGGGGCTAGATGGTGACTGGCAGTAGCCACTGAGGCAAGGTGGGTGAGAGGGTTGGGGGTTCCCCCTGGGAGGGGAGACCTAGAGCATGGGGTACTTCTGGGGCAGAACCCCGAGGTAAAGGGCACCAGTGTCCGGGAGGGCCCCGGGCCAGTGGCAGGTGAGACACTGGCCTGCAGAGGGCTCTTCTTACGCTGCAAAAGAGCTAAGTCCCAGACGAACAGCAGGAGGGGCCACACCGGTGAGTCTCAACCTTGCTAGAAAAAGAACAGGATTACTTGTGACACCTTAGAGTACTCCTGTTCTTTTTGCGGATACAGACTAACACGGCTGTGACTCTGAAACCTTGCTACAGGCCCCTATACTGAACACTGTCCCCACATTTTCCACAGGATGAGTTCATCCTGGAAGATATCTCGCTGCTGCGGGTGACCTGGAAAGCAAGGGAGGGTCTTCTACTACAATGTGCCTTCCACCCTGGCCCTTTTGCCACTTGCCTGTGCACAGCAATGGTCCCCCCGCCCCTCATGGCACAGTGGTATGGACATGTTAGCCTTACTGGGACAAGGAGCACAGTTGCTCTGCCAAGGAACATGTGGAAATGGATTGCCCAGCTTCTGCATGAGACTTTTGAAGAGATCACTGAGGCCGATTACCACTATGTGAGAGAGTATCAGGGGGTAGCCGTGTTAGTCTGTATCTACAAAAACAACAAAGAGTCTGGTGGCACCTTAAAGACTAACAGATTTATTTGGGCATAAGCTTTCGTGAGTATAAACCTCACTTCTTCGGATGCACTATGTGAGAGAGCACATCAACGCCCTATTCCACATCTAGGCATGCACGCAGCCCTAACTCTTCTTTCTGCAACCCTCCTCGCCCCAAGAGCCTGCACCAAACAACTATCTTCCCAAAATAAAAGCCACTTACCAGGCACCTCCTCTGCTGTTTGTTCTTCCCCAAGCATCGTCCACTGCGACTGGCTACCTTCCTCCTGGCTTGAAAACAGTTCCTGGTCTGCATTCTGTGACGTTGCACCCCATAAAGCTTTATGGAAATATGCTTATGAATGTATATATGACATAACTGGAATATGTTTTATGCTACATATGTCATGTAACATATCTCTGTAAAGGTTATGATCTACAGAATCTATTCTTCCTATTTGAATGCATGTATCATTTTTTATTCAAAGTTATGAATATTGGCTGTGTACTTGTTTGATTTTAAGTAGCCTTAGTAAAGCATTTGCTCAGCTTCTTGAGAAAGGAATGTGCAAGTTAAGTGCCCAATCAAGAAACACTTAATGGACAATGGATCTTGGAAGGCTCCAATCCACACAAGAGGTCTACTTGAGGACATTCAAGGTAGCATGTGAACCATGGCTGCTACCTGTAAATTCTGAGTCATGCATGGACATGTGACTTGCCCATGTGACTCCCAAACTCCATCTTGTAGCTGGGATTCTACACAGGGGGAAGGAGGGGTGTCCACCTACAGGAGAAAGTCTATTTAAACCCCTGGGAGAGCCCTCCATTTGGTCTTCATCTGGCTTGAGAGATAACCTCTCCACCCCAAAGGATACCCAAAAGAAACTGGAACAAAGGACAGTAACCACAAGGGGTGTGAGTGATTGCTGGACCCAGACTAGAAGGAGACTAGTCCGTAAAAGGAAGCTTACTGGAACACCTCTGAGGGTGAGGTTTTCTTATTGTATTAGGCATAGACTTGTGTGTTTTATTTTGTTTGGTAATTTACTTTGTTCCTCCGTCATTACTTGGAACTACTTAAATCCTACTTTTTGTATTTAATAAAATCACTTTTTACTTATTAATTAAACCAGAGTATGTATTAATATCTGGGGGAGCAAACAGCAGTACATCTCTCTCTATCAGTGTTATAGAGGGTGAACAATTTATGACTTTACCATGTATAAGCGTTATACTGGGTAAAACGGATTTATTTCGGGTTTGGACTCCATTGGAAGTTGGGCATCTGAGTGTTAGGGACAGGAACACTTGTTAAGCTGCTTTCAGTTAAGCTTGCACTTTGTGGGATGTGGCTCAGATCTGGGTCTGTGTTTGTGGCCGGCAACTGTGTCTGGCACAACTAGACAGAGTTCTGGAGTCCCAAGCTGGCAGGGAAAGCAGGGGCAGAAGTAGTCTCAGCACATCAGCTGGCAGCCCCAAGGGGGTTTCTGTGATCCAACCCATCACACATGTATGTAGGGATGCCGGGCCATCCTCTGGCTCTGGGCCCCCCTCCTCCTCAGCACCTTTGCTCTTGCTTTCCTCCTCCTACCTTGTTGAACTCTGGGCTGCTATGGCCTCTGAAGTGTCCATGGTGGTACTCGGAGTGGAGGTGGGGTCACCCCCAAGTATTGCATCCAGCTCTTTGTAGAAACAGCAGCTTGTGGGTGCAGCACCGGCGTGGCGGTTTGCCTCCCACGCTTTGTGATAGGCATTCTGCAGCTCCTTCACTTTAACCCTGCACTACACTGTGTCCCAGTCATGGCCCCTTTCCATCATGTCCCTTGATATCTGCCCGTAGGTATCGTAATTCCTATGGCTGGAGCACAGCTGTGACTAGACAGCTTCGTCCCCGCAAACATTGATGAGGTCCAGCACCTCGCCATTGCTCCATACTGGGGATCGCTTGGCACGTGGAGGCACGGTCACCTGGAAAGATGCGCTGAGAGCAGTCCACGCCTTGCTGAGCAAACAGGAAGGGGAATGTCAAAATTCCCAGAGAATTTAAAGGGCGGGACTGACGGTTGGTCACCTGAGGGCAGGGCAGTAGAGTTCACAGTGATGACCAGAGTGGCTAGAACAGACATTGTGGGACACTTCTGGAGGCCAATCAGAGCGCATTAATAGAGCAGGGCATCCACACTGACACTGCGGCGCTCCAGGCAGGGCACAGCAAGTGTTATGCTTCTTGTGGAGGTGGATTACCAGGGGCGCTCCAGCCGTGGAGTCCGGGTGCTCTACATGCCTTGCCAGTGTGGACACCTCGGGAGTTACGGCTTCTGGGGCTGATTTAATGCGCTCTAATTTGCAAGTGTAGCCAAGGCCTTAGCCACTGAGATCAGAACTAAATCCAACTCCATAAAACCTTTATCAGCTTCCCTGCACTGTTGGGGGCATCTCACAGATTTTGCTGCAGACATTCTATTGTGTAACTTATAGCCCAAACCCGTTAACCCATTTGAGGAGGTGGCAGCTCATTAAGAAGTGTTAGAGTCTGAGACCAGCTCCCTTACAACTTTTCACAATGCCTCACGCATCTGGTTAACAAGCAGCTTTGAACAGCATCTCACAGACCTGAGAAGAGCAAGGCAAAAAATGTGCAGAAGCAACACTTTGAAAAGCTCAATGTACTCTGCATGAAAGATCACAGTCATATCATATTGCTGCCACAGAACCAAGAAGGGAGATGCAGAATCCTATTGGTTTATCTGTCAGCAGAGCAATTAGAATGTATTTCAGAGGGTGAAAAGGCACTGAAATCCAGCCTGGGATTTGCCACAGGGGAAAATGGCTAGCTAATGACAGCTGTATAATCAGAGCCCTCCTTCCTTATACTGTTAGTTCACTACAAGATTTGAGACTCATTTCCAGTATGAACCACGCTTGAAAAAAATAAACAGACCCTGCATCCTCACAGTATCTTTCATCCGGTGGGGTTCCAAAACTCCTTAGACATTATACGCATACATAGGTGTGTGAGAGTGCATGCATGGGGGGAATGGGTACATATCTGTTTATGGGAGAGAATACCTGAGCTTGTGTTGTGAAGTTTTATAAACCAGCATTTCTCAACCATTCTCATACTGGGATCTTCTCCAATGTTTCCTCCCATCTAACTGAAATCTAGCAAAGCCTCCACCCCTCCCCATTCAGCAATATGAGGAGGGCAGGATGGTCACAACTACCAGATGCCTGATTGCAGCCCACTCTCTCCCGAAAACCCTTAAAAGATTTTATTGGCAGCCAATTATGATTTATGATCACTCTATTATTCACAAGGAGTGCAGCCATTTGTAAGCCATTAGGCAGGGCAACCCAAACAAGTGCCAAGAAAATCTTTAGGCACCATTGTGTATGATGTACATGCCAGATATGTTACAGAAGAACTATTTGAGAAATATTTTGAAGGGTTTAGCATTTTTTATTGGGACTATTGTGTGTATCATTCCACTTACCTTACTTACAATGTGTCCAACTGCACAGATCTTTGAAGGAGAGGGGAAGATATAAAAACATATTTTAAACCCCTCTAAAAGTGAACTGAAATAGTTTTCTAAATATAAATATATCCCAGCTTTACAATCCGGTATCTCAGAATCTTCTAGACACAAGTGCTGTGTGGACCATGATAAAGCCGAAAATCTCCACTTTCCAATTATGCACATATTCTATTTCTAGGTGCCCAGGGTACTGGACCTTAAATCAGTCAGTGTTACACAACTCATTATTGCCCATCCTGGGCTTCAGGGCAGCATAATTTTGTGGCAGGGGAGAGGGACATACCATATTTGGGGGACAGAAGGAAACATTTTGCAGGCAGATTGATTTTTTTTTAAAAGCAGTGAAGGGTGATGGTATTTGATCTTCCTTGGAGAATTGGCAAATTTGAGATTAAATCCCAGAGTAGATAGATTGAGTGGGCAGAATGCAGGTTAGGCCTTTAAAGGTGCATGATAAACCCACTTTATGACATGGCTCCACAATTTATCATGGATATCATCACCACATATTGGGCACAAATAAATCTATAACTACAGATAGAATATGTGGGTCATTTCACCTGGCACTGAAATGCATTCAATTCTATGGCAAAACAATGCTGCTTTTTAACATTACTAGCTATGCACTACATGTCAGTTTAGATCAGGAAGTGAAGAATATGACATGCAACTGAAATTTCTTGGTGGGGACTGACTGAGTAGCAACATGGAATCTGGCTAGTCTGCAATGAGCAACACCATTACTCCTATTAAAAAAAAAGAGAGAGAGAGACATAGGATCTTGTCATTACAAATGCTGCTGGTTGATAGTCAGAATTTCCTTCTAACAGGAAATTTTGAGATTTCAAAATCTGGTTTTATCCCAAATGGGGATGAAAAATTGTAATCTCAGAATTTTTCACAAAATAAAATATTCAAAAAGTAATTTGTTACAATTTTATCAAAACTTTTCAACTATTATATTATCACAAAAGTTTTGGCCTGAATGTATTGATTTGACAAAGACGTTATTGTTTTGACTTTTATGTTAACATAATATATTTATAATATATTATAAAAGAGTTGAAATTATAATTGAAAGGAAACATTTTGATAATATCCTGCAAAAATTTTGATGAAATCAATACATTCCCATTAAATGTTTAAATTTAATCAAATCAACTTTTTCTGACAGAAAACTGTCCAATCAGAAATTTTTCAACTAGCTCTAATTATAAGCTGGCAAGACCTCCATTGTAGGTGTATTCTGAAAGGTGGGACTTACAGTAGCACAGTTCTGGGGGCACTGGTTCACTGTTGACTCAGTGGGAAGAATGTCAGGAATTTAGGAAGAGAATTTAAAAGGCACAAAGTTGATGGAAGTCAGTGGAATTTGGACATCTAGCTCCCAGTGTGCCTTTAAAAATCTCCCCCTCAATCACCAACACCACCTCCTGCGTTTTCTTTGATGGGGTGACGGGATGGGGAAGGCTTTCTACTCAAAGACCAGGCCTGAGTCTCCTTAAGTTTATGAAAGCTGACAAAATGTCAGCCCAGGATAGCTACCAAGCAAATAAAGCCTTGTTACCCCACCGTGCCCCTTGTAGACCTCTCGTTCCTAGTCGTTATGTCAATATTAAGCACTAAGTTTTGAGAGAGACAAATCCATATCAATTTCAAATGCTCTGCTCCTATGGACAGAAATGCTGTAGAGGAAATTGCCATCACTGAAAAAGGAGCAGCCTAGTTGAAATTAAATTTAAAAATGATAGAGTAAAATGTATCGATCCCAACCTTTCCAGAATGTAAAATATTAACCATAGGACCTTTCCTTTACACAAGACAGAACTGTTAGGTCAAGTGAAAACAAGAAAAAGCTCACTGCAAACACAGGCAAATCTGCTGAGATTTAAAACAGTCTTTGCTTCATCTACTTTTCATAAAAAAAAGCCCCTCTTATTTTGATTAATTTTAAAAGGATCTTAATTTAAATATGTTAATAGAAGGAAAGGACTTTGTTTTCCCTTAATGAGTGAATTAATATGAGGGGAGTTCTAAGCAGACTAGCTGAAATGAGACAATATATACTGGATGTATAGATTATATGCAATTTTTTCAGATAATATCGCTCCCCGACTTTGACACGCTTTCTCTTATTTTATATGTCTCAAATATGTGGAGGTGAAAACCACCTGGTAAGCTGGGGAACCATATGATATATTGTAAAGCCTTTTAATAAATACATTTATCATGTAGCTTTGACTGCCTCACCTGCACTCTGCCTACTGATCCACTTCCTGGGATTTATTCTAACATTCCCACCTCCACAAGCAACTCCAAACAGCAGCTTTTTGCGGGGGGGGGGGGGGGGGGGGGAGGGAAGAGAGAGAATTTGAATTAACTGCCACAAACATGTTTTCTCCTTCTCACTCTAAATGTGGGATTTCCCCACTCACCTGCTTAAAAAAAAAAAAATTATCCCAACCCGAGACCAAGGGTGGCTTTTATATATTTTGCCCTGCAGAAGTGGAAATGGGAACTTTATGATAATATAAATGGAAGCTGGGAACATGCAACACTCACTTCTACCCCTAGAAAGTCTTGAGATGTTGGATTTCAGACTCATGAAAGTGGGGTTATATTTACAGGATTTCATGGCTCACTCTGAAGAGCGGAACTCATTGTAACTAGGGCCATCTCTACACTAAGGGCGCAACAGTGCTGTCACTATGGTGATCTAACACCTTGGTGTAGACACTTCCTACAGCAACAGAAGGGATTTTTCCACCACCTCCCGGTAGCTTCGTCAATGGAAGCATTCTTCTATCGACCTAGCATCTACAGCAGGGGTTCATAGATTCATAGAAGATTAGGATTGGAAGAGACCTCAGCAGGTCATCTAGTCCAACCCCCTGCTCAAAGCAGGACCAATCCCCAACTAAATCATCCCAGCCAGGGCTTTGTCAAGCCGGGCCTTAAAAACCTCTAAGGATGGAGATTCCACCACCTCCCTAGGTATTATGTCACCAGGATCTTCATTTTTGTCTGTAATGTAAATCGGACACTTTTGAGTTAGTGCAACATAGCTGGGCAGTCAGGGCCCCTAACTTTTAAATGTAGACCAGGCCTAAGGGGACTGCCTTTATAGGCAGAGTGATATATATTTTTAAAAATATGTTTTCAAGAACTCTTTAAATGTTCCTAAAATCCTTTTATTGTGGCATATACAGAATACATTAAGATATGGTGTGGGATAGGGGTTTTTTGACACTATTTGAGATGATTCGCATAGTCCACCTGTGGCTTCACCACTTGTGAGTAATGCAGCTATTCCAGACTCATTCCTATGAAATTCTTTACATCACAGCATCATGTATTTCTTGTATATATCAAATATTTTATCCAGCACAGTGCACATCAAAAGGAGTTGTAGTATGCAAACACTTTACCGCAGGGACCATCCTTGTGTGTAGAGAGACTAGCACAACGCTGCTTATAGGAGCTACTGCAATACAAATAATAACAATATCAAAATCAACCCAAGACACTGGCTAACAATGGGCTACTTCCTGTTGACCACAAGGTGACTAGGTGAGATGATGGAAACAATTGCAGACCTAAGGATGAGTTGCTAGTCAGCCAACCAACTGGAGTGCCAGTGGTGGTATGAACTGTTATAGAGTTTATTTCCCTACATCCTGCTGAACTCCCCCATCTCACCCAATGGTCAACTAATTACATTACAGTGTTGCCAATTTAGTTGTTTTCCAACTTCCCCCTCTCACCCCCGCCCCCATAAATTCAAACACCCTCTCTAATTTCAATTCCTGGGAAAAACGCTGGGAGGGTTGTCTCTCCAAAAAGCCAGAGGTGTAGCAGGATAGATGAAGATACACATATTTGGTCAAAGGGCCTTGTGATGACCAGTGTCCTTGCTTGGCCACTTTTTATATGTGACTGGCTCTGGGCAAGGCAACACAGAAAAACACCCAAACCCTACTGCGGCTTAATTATAACCTTCATGGACAAATGCAGAGCACTTGCATAGGTAGGTGCTATCTCATTATCTCCAAACTGATAGCTTGCCCCATTACCTCAGAGCTTATTGGTTTCTGTTTGGCTTGCTATCAGGGGCAGGTGCTCAGGAGAAGACCTACTGGACCCTTTAATAGATGGCCTCCCAAGTACTAGGAGGGTCTCAAGGCCCATCACCAGGTGAGTTGCCCAGAGGGGCCCAACACATACAGGCCCAGAGAAGGGGTTAGGGATGTGCCCCAACAACAGGGGACGTAACAAGAGATGAAGTCAGAGATATAAGCTGGGATAGAGTTGTGCAGAGCCTTGAATGGTAGGACAAGAAATCTAAACTTGACACTTGAGCATGTGGGCAGCCAGTGAGGGAATCAAAGAAGATGGATGACACGACCTAAATGGTGGATGAAGAAGATACGTTCAGCATCAGCAATTCAGAGAAATTGGTGGGGCCGCAGTGATGTGTGTATCGGTGTGACCAGAGAGGAGGAAGTTGTAGCGAGGGAAAAGATCTGAGCTGTGGGCAAACTGTAATAATAAATCGGGCCACATCCGTTCATTCAGTTTTTACTAAGCCCTTATTGAGCAAAACTCCCATTGATGGGAGCTGATTTCAGTGGGAATTTTTCCTGAATCAGAACTGAGTAAAGACCTCAGGGTTTGGCCCATCTTAATTCTTGATTAAAAGAACCATGAAATCCCAAAACAGAAGAAACTGCTATTGGAAAGAAACACCAAGAACACAGATATTGTAGTCAAAAGTAATTTAAATGGTTTGAATTTTTACGTAAATCAATTGTAATTTCAGTTAGAGGCCCTTTAAAATGACTTGGTCCAGTATTCCCAAGGTGTAAAAGGCCCAGCAAATTCTGTCCAAACCTGATTAACTTCTCATTATTGGGATAAATGTATCCAATAAGCAATCACATCTCCTCTGATTGTCTCTATATTAGTTATTTAAAGACTATTAGATTTTTTTTTAAACAAGAGCCTTACTCTGACTGATAATTTGAAAATAAGCACTTTGTTAGGCAGACTGAAATGCTACAGTCATATTAAAACACGTAAAGGAAAATATCAGTACAATGAAACAAAATGTCATCACCGTGCAGAACATTTCAGAGCTCTTTTTAGATATTCCTTTGGTCGCTTTAAAACCAAAATGTGGGGCAGCTCCTGCAGGGTAGTCAGGAATCAGAGTTTACCTTCTGAGTCTGTATCTGAACCCCAGGGCTGGCAGAAGCTGACATCATATAGGTCAGGGGTCGGCAACCTTTCAGAAGTGATGTGCTGAGTCTTCATTTATTCACTCTAATTTAAGGTTTCACATGCCAGTAATACATTTTAACATTTTTAGAAGGTCTCTTTCTAAAGTCTATAATATATAACTAGACTATTGTTGTATGTCAAGTAAATAAGATTTTTTAAAATGTTTAAGAAGCTTCATTTAAAATTAAATTAAAATGCAGAGCCCCCAGACCGGTGGCTAGGACCCAGGCAGTGTGAGTGCCACTGAAAATCAGCTCGCGTGCCACCTTCGGCACATGTGCCATAGGTTGCCTACCCCTGATATAGGTGGACAAGTGCCTCTTTCACTAACGTAGGACCAATAATAAATAAATAATAATAATAATAATATTACAGAGAGAGTAATTGTATTTGGATCATTAATTAAGGCCCTGACTTTGCTCTCAGAAAGCCTGATTGCCTCTGAAGGCAGAATTTAGCTTTTGCTTAAGGACTATGGGCCTGATCCAAAGCCTATTGAAATCTATTGATGCATGATCAGGCTCTTGATTATGCGAAGTGCTTAGTGCCTTCATCTACCATGGAAGTCAAAGGCAGCTGACTGTGCTCAGCACCTTACTAGATCAAGCTCTAAATCTCTATGCAAACCCTTTGAGGTTGGGTTTAAAAGGCATTTCCCTAGTGGAAATTCCATTAGAAACCTTCAGCTGGGTCTATACTGGTTTCTACTGAAGGGCCAGTTGCCCCAGAACCAAGTGATCAATAAATCCATAGTTCTATTCTTAAACCTAGTTACCAACTCTACTGTTAGGAAACAATTGAAAATTATCAGCAGTTTATTGCTATTCTATTATGATTTCAAACTCTGCAGAATCAATTTGCATAGATTTGCAGTTTGTGAAGCTCAAATTCACATTTGAATTAACCCAGTTTCCCCATACTTGAATTCCATCATGATTCTGAAAGAAAGGATTGGGTTCAGTGGTTCATGCCTATTTGTGTAGGTTTGCATCAGTTCACTAGTTCACCAGAACAGAAGGTGATCACAGGCCTGGGCTGTGATGCAACAACAGAACTGTGATTTCAGGGAAATTAATTTCTTCTTCTAGGGCTAGAATTACAGTATGGGAAGTAAGACATAACAGCAACAATGAACCAGTGGGGAGAATTACAGGAAGAGTGTATAGGTATCTTCCAGGAACACACAGAGGTTATGGTCTGGTTCTGGAGCCAGAAAAGAACTCTGATCTTAGCTAAACTACTTTTCCCTTGTAAAACTAGGCTATAAATTATATAATGTGCATTTTATTTTAATCATGTCCCTTTCACAGCTTTGGCCATTTGCATCCTTTTCATCAGAAGGACAGAATTTGGGGGACAGTTTAAAAAATGTGAGTAGGTTCTTACCCCACATTCCTTCTCTCTGAGACTAGAGTGTTCATTTTATGTTTGATCAGTGGAGTATTGAAATATCACATCTTTGCCATTGAAATTCTCTTCATGATGGAGAGGATGTGACTGTGTATAAGTTTCCTGTAATTTCACTCTGTCTCTCTTGGGTGATTGTTATTCCAAGCTCCATCTCCCATTTACTTTTGATTATTTCTGTCTCCTTTTCATCTCCTCCCAATATGACTTCTTAAGTGTCTGCAAAACTGGCATTAGGATAGTGAAACAGACACTTCGAGACAGGTTTGGGTAAAGCAAAGAAAGCCTCAGGCTTTGGGGTTTATTTGTGGTTAAAATAAATGGCACCACATTCTGAAGTCACCATCTGTTTTGTAACAGTCTGCTGATCGCAGCTCAGGTCCAAATAGCATAATACAACACAAAAACTCCAGCGAACTACCCTGGCTCTTATTTGTCTGCCTCCCTGGACTAGACTATCAGTTTCTCTCCTCCCCTACTAACCAGCTAGCTCTCTTTCATAATGTCTCCTTAGCTGACTCCTTAACTCCCTGTATGCCTGGTTCAGTAACTTTTCTCAGCCCCAGATGGGAGAGAGATCTGTAACACCAGGCTAGGCCAATGAGGATTCAGACCACCCTTGTCAATACCCTGTTGCCAGACAGTGGCACTAATACCTTCCAACACTTTACATGCTACCATTATGAACTACTCCCAATGTACAGAAAGAGTTGAGGTGAGCCCATTCTCAGGAAATTCTGCACTGAGCCCTCAAAGTCATCATACTACTATTGATATTATTTCTTTTCTAGAGTTCTTGGGGTTTAATACTTCTAGATTACCAGATTCTTAGGGTACGTCTACACCAGTGGTCCCCAACACGGTGCCTGTGGGTGTGCATGGCGCCCGCCAGGGCATTTAATTGCACCCGCCTAGTGACATGGTGTGAAAAATAATGCCCAGCAGGGGAGAGAACCCGCGGCCCCATGCCTGCTGGGGACAGAGAACACCGGCGCCCGCAGCCTGCAGCCCTGGAGTTCTCTGTCCCCGGCAGGCGCGGGGCCGCGGCTTCTCTCCAGCTTCTCTCGGCGCTGCCCAGAACTGACAAGAAAAAAAAGAAAAGAAAAAAGCGGCTCGGACTGCCGCCGCCCGAACTGCAAAAGTGAAAAAAAAAAAAAAAAAAAAAGCCGCCCGAACTGTCGAAGCAGGAAAAAAAAAAAAAAAAACCCCACTCGGACCCTGCCGCCCCAAGAACGGACGGAATGCCACCCTGTAGCATGTGCCGCCCCAGGCACGCGCTTGCTCCACTGCTGCCTGGAGCTGGCCCTGTATGTGAGTATTCTTCCGCTGCACCGATACTGCTGTTTTCTTGTGCTTTGCGATTTATTATTTTTTTAACATTTTGCCCCCAAATGAGCGGTTCAAATAAAAGACAACGTATGTATTATTTCAATGCAGAGTGGGAAGAATCCTATTGTTTTATTGAAAATAAAGGGAAATGTGTTTGCTTATTGTGTGGTGGTGCTGTTGTAGTGCCGAAAAAGCATTATGTCGAACGCCATTTCCAAACTAATCACGGCTCTTTCGACATTAGCCATCGACTTAAATCTGAGTTGAGAAAGAAGAAAATTAATCAACTCAAATCAAACCTATCTGCCCAGCAATCTGTTTTCACTAGACAAGTGGTAAAGTCTAAAAGTGCTACTATTGCTTCCTTTAAAATTGCTCATCTGCTCGCAAAGAAGAAAAAACCCTTTCAAGATGGTGAATTGTTGAAGGAAACATTTTTGACTGGTGCTGATTGCCTGTTTCAAGGATTTCCTAACAAGGGTGAGATTTTATTGGCAATACAAGACTTGCAGTTATCAGACAACACAGTTACGAGGAGGATACATGCAATTTCAAGCGACATGCAAACTCAGCTAAAGGATGACTTGGAAATATGTGACTGGTTTTCACTGCAGTTCGATGAGTCGACAGATATATCAGATACAGCGCAGTTGGCAGTTATGGTGAGGATGGTATTTAGTGACTTCACCATTAAAAGAAGAGTTACTAAAAGTATTGCCTATGAAAGGACGAACAAAGGGTCAGGACATCTATAATTTATTCAAATCATACACAACATCAATTAGTATGCCACTACACAAGCTGTCTGCGATCACCACTGATGGGGCACCAGCAATGATGGGCAGCGCCAATGGATTCATTGCACTCTGCAAGAAGAATGAATCCTTTCCAAACTTTATGTCTTATCATTGCATTATCCACCAAGAAGCTTTGTGCATCAAAGTTCTTTCTTTTCAACACGTCATGAATGTCGTTATTAAAATAATTAACTCTATTTGAGCGAAACCTTTGCAACACCGACTTTTTAAGGCCCTGTTGGAAGATGTTGATGATAAACAATCTGATCTTAACTTGCACACAGAAGTACGATGGCTGAGCAAAGATAAAGTTCTTGCACGTTTTTTAAGCCTAACTGAAGAGATCAAATCAGAACGTCAAGCAACTAGAACACTCCAGCTGGTTAATGGACTTGGCTTTTCTTTCCAACATCACTGACAAATTGAACATTTTAAATCTTGAGCTCCAGGGAAAAGACAAACATGTGGCTCAAATTATAGGTTCTGTAAAATCATTCAAAGAAAAACTGATCTTGTGGATGTCACATATGAAGATGAAGTCTCTCATACATTTCCCAAGTATGAAGAAAATGGTATGTGACTGTGATTTTAACCCATTACCATTTGATATCCACATTCAAACACTTCTGGAACAATTTGAAAAGAGATTTCAACAGTTCACCAACATTAAGCCTGTAGTTGCCTTTCTTGTGAATCCTTTTACTTGCCACAAATGGCTACATCAATTGCGAGTCTCATTCAAGTGAGAACAGAAGACGTGGAACTGGAGATTTTGGACCTTCAAAATGATATTGTTCTAAAATCCTGCGCAACAGATGAAAACTTTTGGAATCTGGTTGACCGAGAAAAGTTTCCTGCCTTAAAAAATGTAGCATACAAAATAAAATCTTATTTCAGTTCCACTTACCTATGCCAAGTTTTGTTTTCAACAATGAACATCATAAAATCAAAATACAAATCTTGGCTTAAAGATGCCCATCTTGATGATTGTTTACGAATGGGAATATCTACTCTCCCAACTACGAAAAATTGGATGAAGAAATGCAGTGCCAAAAATCACACTGACTTTATTAGAAAAAACATGTGAATTAATGATACCTATTTTCCATTAAGTGCTGATGAGCGCGTATGATTAACTTGTGTTTAACTTTTTTCATATTTGTTTGTTTGTTTATTGAAATCCAGATACAAGTAACAATACAAAGACATAATTAACCATAATTAACCATAATTGGCTATCTATGTTAAAGTAAGAATAATAAATATATTTGGACCAGCAGTTCAACAATGTTTTACTTTTTTAAAATAAATAAGATGAAAACTGTTTATGTTATTTATTTTGTAAAAACTCCTTAATTTTTCTTACAGGTAGATAAAAAAGAGCAAATTCACATGGTAAGGTGAAAGAGTAATTGCCGAATAATTTAATTAATACTTTTTACATGTAAAATTACTTTTTTATCTTATTGATTCATATATTATATAATATTAAATATGATGTTTTTCGTATTATTTAATGTACAAATACAAAATAAGCCTTGAAAAATTATTGGCGCCTGCCACACTCTTCTGAAAACATGAATGTGCTATTGGCCACAAAAAGGTTGGGGACCACTGGTCTACACTGTAATTAGAGGTGTGACTGCAGCACATGTAGACATACCCAAGCTAGCTTTGACCAGGCTATTCAAATAACAATAGCAGTGAAGCCACAGAAGTGCGGGTTAGCTGACCGAGTATCTATCAGGGTCCAGGCAGGCTTGTACAACCCATGCCTGCCACCCATGCTCCCTCACTATTGTTATTCGAGCTAGCTAGATCAAAGCTACCTCAGATATCTCTGTATGTGCTGCAGTCACACCTCTGACTGCTGTGTAGACATAGAGTCATAAGAATCCCTAAATGAAAAAAATCTAGATAAGGTCAGACTAAGTATCTATTCATCTAATTATTGGTATTTAGAGTTGAAAGCAGATGGAGACAGGAATCAGTGCACCATACCACAAATCCCCACATACAACCGATGTGTGACACTACAGTTTTGTTTTTTCTTCCATCTGCAAATATGGCATTTGCTTTTGGAGAACCCAAATCAGGAATGGCACCAAGTACTATGGAGGTTGCTATTGTAACAGTTTCATACAAATTATGAGGGGGGAGGGCAGGGCCGGTGCTACCATTTAGGCCAAGTAGGCGGTTGCCTGGGGTGCCAAGATTTGGGGGCGCCAAAAAGCGGTGCCCCCAATTTTTTTTATTTTTTTTTTTACAGCGGCCGCTGCGCTGAGAGGGAGAGGGAGTCTGAGCTGCCAGCAGGCAGCCCAGGGGTTCCCCTGGGTCAGCGCGCCGCCGGCAGCCGAGGGGTTCCCCGGGTCAGCGCGCTGCCGGCAGCCCAGGGCTTCCCCTGGGTCAGAGCTGCCGCATGGATCCCCAGGCCGGGGGGTGGGGAGCTGCTGCGGGGGGATGTCTCAGGGTGGGGGGAGCTGCCGCACAGCTCCCCGGGCCGGGGTGGGGAGCTACCGCGGGAGGGGGGCGCCTCAGGGCAGGGGGGGGGGAGCTGCCGCCGGGGGGGGGGCGACTCAGGGTGGAAGGGGGGCGGGGAGCTGCCACAGGGCTGGGGGTGGGGAGGGGCGCAAGGTGGAAGTTTTGCCTGGGGCACGAAACTTCCTTGCAGTGGCCCTGGGGGAGGGATAGCTCAGTGGTTTGCACATTGGCCCCCTAAATCCAGGGTTGTAAATTCAATCCTTAAGGGGGCCATTTAAGGAACTGGGGTAAAAATCTGTCTGGGGATTGGTCCTACTTTGAGCAGGGGGTTGGACTAGATGACCTCCTGAGGTCCCTTCCAACCCTGATATTCTATGTCCCTGGGAATATCAAGCAGTATTTACAAAATGAGATTCATCAGAAAATCTGAAACTTTATTTTCTCCAAAACTGTGGTCACTAAGTAATTGGGTGATGTCTGAAATTATACATACTCCAAATACTTTTGAGGCAGGATACAGTAGGTTGGGGATCCACTGTTGAAAATGCTTACATTGCTTTACATGACACAATCCATGAGCTGAGGAAGGAGCAAGAAAGGACAATGATGAAATAAAAAATGTTGTATGCATCCCTTCCTGGTCACCTTTTACTTACCATTAACTTCTTAGTTACAGGAGAAGGGGATTTTACAAAGTAATCTCTTCCCTTCCCCCTGTGGGGTTTGTTGTAAATGACCAATGTTGTTCTGAAGAAAAACAGAAAAGTTGTTGGCTTTTCTCAATTTTCCCTCCTTTTCCAGTGGCAAAATGGAAAAATGAAGGAGGAGGAAGGGAAAAAAAGAGAGGGGATTGGAAACAATTTTTTTTCAAAAACTGATTTTTTATTTTGTTTTTCATTTTTTCATCAAAAGTCAAAATATGTCAAAAGGAATAAAAAATGTCATTTCAAGAAAAAGGACATTTCCTATATAAAAAAAAAGGTTTACAGGAAATGATGGAAAATTTTACCAATTCTAAATGCAGATGTGAATGCCTGCAGGGTTTTTTTAAAGACACAGAACTTGGCCTCTTTAAAAAAAAACATATTGTCTGATGTATTATAGAATCAGAATGAAATATTTTCATTTTACTCTGTCAAATCCTTTCCCCAACACCGATGAGTTAGAATACAGAGTCATCTAGACATTTAAGAGATCTTTATTATGACTGTATAGAGAGCATCGTCATTGTACATGGTCCTGTAGAGTAGGATGAGCTGTGTCAAACTAAAAGCTCTACCCAGAAAACCAGCAAGGTGAACACACAGGTACAGTGTAGTATAATGCAAATCAGGGCAAACACAGAATAGAAGTATTTGAAGGCAGGTAGGTAGGGTGCTTGGTAAATATTGATTGGAGGTGCTTCCAGATGTATGGGGCTGCATGAAATCTGGCACAAAGTTGAGAGTGAGCAAAGGAAACAAAGGAGAGAAGGTTGGGCAAAGGTTAGGAAACACGATGGATTGTAAAAGATTATGAAAATAAGGATGGGAATTTTGGAAGGCCTTGAAAGTGAAGAGGAAACTTTATATACAAGAGTCTGAGGTCTGAAGAAAGGTATTGTGTATTATCCTTCAGATACCTGAACATTATTAATGTTTAATCCTTTTTTAACTGTATGGATTTAGTAATGCATCTGAGAAGTCATTGTGTATATAATTTTGGTTAATGCCACATAGTCAAAATCTACAACATACACACGGGAGTATATAAAGTGTACTGAGAGGAGTCTTTGCTCACTTGAGACATAAGTGTCATAGTAGTCTGTTTCCCAAGTAGGTGGTAGGGAACTGTTGTATGGTACATGAGAGGTTACACCAACACCTAAGTGTTTCTAGAACATTCTATTAATCCCTTCTCCAAGCCATCTGGTTTCCTTCAAATAACTGAATAATTTGATCACTGTTCATATTCTTTCAGTGACAAGCAGCTTTTCTACCTACATATCTGAAATTTTAGGAGAACTGGAATCAGTCAGAAATTGGGTGGAGGATGGGGATATTGTGTTTTGTTTACTAACGAATCATCAGAGTAGTTTTGTTCCAGCTAAAGAATGTCATAATATTGAGCAAAGTTTCCTAGTATCTCACCTGCTTTGTTTGAATTCAAGTGTTGAATTTTTGTCCTGTCCATTGAAGCCTGATGTTTTCTTAATTGAAAGGTCAATAGCCACCATATCCTATGAGACAACTATTTTCCAGTAATAATGTTGCTTGGTTGATTCTGGGCTATAATCTTACAAGAGTCACTCTTACCAGAAGGTGCCAGAATGAATAATCTGGATGCGCTTATTAAAAGCTGATGAGATGAAGTGCATCATGGGACTATTGTTCTTACCTGTGTTTATTGTAGACTTTTGAATGAGAGTTTAAATTCACCTAACTAAAAACAAGTGTTTTCTCACTTGAGCATCAGTGTGATTTATATCCCTATTACTGACAGCTATTGTTCAAAAATTAAGTTCCAGAGTAGCTCTAAGAAGCATTTGAATGACTAGAGTTGGGGCTTCTGGCTACTATTTCTTATCAGACTTAGAATTTCCCATGGTGTACTTCCCATGCCACTCTAATTTAGCAGAAGAGTTGGAAGATTTGCTGGATTGGCATCCTGAAGGCACTGAGAGGGAATCAGATGGGATATACATTTCTGATACATGATTTACTTGGTCATGCTGTTGTCTGACAATTTCATGTTTTTAAATTTCTCTCCTCTGAGAATAATGATTGTTTTTCCACTTTAAATTGCCTCTTCTGATTTCAAACCTCCATATATTTATATTGCACCTCTCATCCACAGTGACTCCAAAAGACTTTAGAGACTTTGGGTTAAATGCAGCCCTTGTATAACTCTGACTTGTATGAAGTTACACCAGGGATGACTTTGGCCTTGCCTGTATAGCAGAGGCTCACAAACTTTTTTTTGCCATGCCCCCGCTTCAGAGATTCATGTCCCATACACATACCCCTTCCTCCACATTACAGGGAACAGTAGAGAGATAGCCCAGCCACCTAAATTGGCATCAGTGTGAGGAAGCAGGGGCTGGTGGGTGCTTGGGAGGGTTCAGGGAGTGGTGGATCCCTGCAGGAGCCAGAAGGTTTGGGAGTGGTGGGTACCTTGGAGGATACATGGGGTAGGCACTGGGTGCCTGCGAGAGGCAGGGGGACTTATTGCAAAAAATAATTATATCATTCTGGGGTGTACAAAAGGGAATGTCATATGTAAGACACAGGAGGTAATAGTCCTGCTCTACTCAGCGCTGGTGAGGCCTCAGCTGCAGTACTGTCTCATTTCTGGACGCTACTGGGGCCGGCTCCAGGGTTTTGGCCGCCCCAAGCAGCCAAACAAAAAAAAACAAAAACAAAACAAAAAAAGCCGCGATCGCGATCACAATCTGCAGCGGCAATTCAGCGGGAGGTCCTTCGCTCCGCCGAATTGCTGCCGAACAGCTGGACGTGCTGCCCCTCTCCAAAGTGGCCACCCCAAGCACCTGCTTGGTAAGCTGGTGCCTGGAGCCGGCCCTGGGCACTACACTTTAGGAAAAATGTGGCCAAACTGCAGAGAATCCGGAGAAGCGCAACAACAAGTTTAGAAATCCTGACTTATGAAGAAAACCTGGGCATTTTAGAGAACCTGATAACAGTCTTCCAATATGTTAAGGGCAGTTATACAGGGGACAGCGATCAATTGTTCCCTATGTCTTCTGAAGGGAGGACAAGAATGGGCCTAATCTGCAGCAAGAGAGATTTAGGTTAAATATTAGGAAAAGCTTTCTAACTATACGGATAGTTAATTACTGTAATAGGTTACCAAGGGAAGTTGTGAAATCTCCATCATTGGAGGTTTTTAAGAACAGTTTGGACAAACACCTGCCAGGATGACCTTGTCTCAGACCAGGGGGCTGAACTAGGCTATGAATATACTTATGTATTAAATATTCAATCAATGTAATTAGAAAGATGATTTAAAGGCTGTTGCTATAAATATCCTGTAATGGATTAAGGCAAGATTCTTGGAGAACTAGGATCAGGCCCCCAGTTTGGATTGGAATCAGATTTAGGGAATATAGATCACTGGTTTCCAGCAATTAGCCACCTTCAAATGTGATCCGGTTCTGTGCGTCAATGTTGTGAGAACTGATCAGTTCTCAGGTGCCACTGGGAATCCCATTCTCCAGGAATCAGACATAGAGTCAAGGGTAGAGAAATTTACTGTGAACTAGGGGATCTTGGGGGAAATAGTCTGTTAGGAAAGCTTTTGCTATTTTGAAGGAACCAGGCCCTATTTTGTCTTTATACACCCATTTGTCTCATTTTAACTTACTCCCTTTAATGTGCACAGCTCACAGTCCAGGTGGTGGTTGGATTTCTCTTTGAAAACTGAAGAACTTCTGCAGGCAGGGCAGCAGGCAGGCACATGGAGTATGTCTTCACTGGTCGGGGGGAGGGAGAAGGTGTGTTATTAAGATAACTCGGGTTAAAATGGCAGTGAGGACTCAGCAACTCAGCTTTTAACTCGGGTTAGCAACTTGCGTTCCACCCCCGCCTTCCCTATAGGCTTTAGCTTGAGCTGCTAATCCATGTTGCTGTGTCTTCACTGCTATGTTAACCCCGGTTAGCTACCCTCAGTAAAGAACACACTTTTTGTTTTTGTAGTAAAGACATACCCATAGTCAGGGTTTAGGGGACCTGGGGAAAATATGAGCCACTCTGGTTTATTACCATTCCCTACCCTGCCTTTCCCACCTCCATCCCTCTCCCATTTTCCAACTCCTCCAATTCTCCTCCCCGCTTATTATTTTCTTTAACAACTTGATACACTATTTTATTTTAACTAATTCTTTAACAACTATACTTTTCTGTTCTCTTTTTAATATTGCTACTCGTGTTTATCTTGCTACTGACTCCCAGGTGAGGTGACCAAGACAGAGGCCGCACTGAATGCAAGTAAGCAACTAAACTGGGCAGGAACAGCAGGCACCATGATCATTTCCCCTTGTTCTGACCCCACAGAAATCCCCACCCCTTTGCTCCATAGGGACGGGGCTTTGCAGGGTTTGTGGATGGCAGAACAGAGGTATTCTCCATGTCATTCTCCTATTAAAAGCAGCAGATGTGCTTGAAATATTATTAGCAGCATTTCAGTAGCACCCAGAAGCTCCAACTAACATGCTGGTCGTTGTAAAGTTACACCGTAAGTCCCTGGACTCAAGTGTTTATAATCTAAAGAGACGTGACAAAGAGGCAGAGAAAGGGAGTATCATTATTCCCATTTTACAGACAGAGTACTGAGGCACTTAGTGATTAAATGACTAACTGACTAACTGAGATCACACTGGGAGACTGTGCCAGAGCTGGGCTCCCCATGTCTGTTTGTTGTAATCCACCTGTTGACTCGTCCTATACTTGGTTGTGAATTCTTTGGGGTGGGGACCCATTTTTGTTATGTTTGTACAGTGCTGGCACAACAGGGCCCTGGCCTCTATGTGCTAATTCAAAACAAGTAGCATTAACTCTGTTCTGAAGCCCACTCTGTGGTTCGAGAGGTTGCAGCAAATGATAGCACAGCTCCTGTAGAGCCAGTGCTACCAGGGGGAGTGGGAGAGCCAGAGAAGCAGTGAGGAAGTGCTGAGCCCCAGTGTGACTGCATTTTCCAGAAGGAAAATCAGGGGCCACAGGGTTAAGATGCCTTTGTCTTCTTGATGCTCTCTAGCAGGGAAGACTGGCAGGAAATGCGACAAAGTCAGAGAGTTTCCTGGTCCCCTGGTACCTTCCTGCAAGGATTGCCAAGAGAGGGTATCCTAGTTAATGGATTGCCCTTAAGGTATCAATTCCATTAACTAGGAATCATCAAATTACGACAGTGTTAATAGCCACCTCTGTTATAAATACTATAAAATGATTCTTCTGGATTATATTCCAAGATTCTGCCACCTTTACTAAGAATGCCAGATAACTGAATTGGAGATTTAAAAAGGGCTGGAGGTTTGCCATGATGAAGAGAATTAGCAAACGGTCTATATTTCATAACAGGAAATCTCTCTTATGCATCATCCCACTGCAGGCCTTAGCAAAGGCAGAGTCAAGACTGAACTTCACACACACAGGCTCTCACGCAGAGAGAAAGCCAGCCAGGGTCGTATTTAAAAACAAAACCCGGAGTCTTTTTCAGATAGAAATATTGTAAAGTGTGTGCGTGACTGTGATTGTGTGAATGTGGAAAGCTCAGTGTAGGTAGATTAAAAGGAAAGCTGTGCAGAGGCAGAGATGTGTCGTACCATCCTGGGAGATCTTGGCTACTCATCAAATGAGACGTGCAGGTGGCATGGGCGCTCTGCTGCCCAGAGTTATTTTCAACTGAGAATGGAGGGAGGGAGGAAAGGGGCACCATTTTAAATGGTGGGTCACACAAGGAAGATTTCCTGACTCTAACAAGTTTGCCACTGTCCCCAGCAGTATATTGTATTTAAATAAATACATGTCCTCCATGGGGTGCATTTAAAATGCTATTAGCTTTGTGACCCACCTTCAACCAACCAGCATGACACCTCTGTTAAAAACAGAGCACAATAGGGGAGCATCTACAGGGTGGCAAATTCAAGTTCTGTAGTAGTTATCTAGGAACCCAGCCTTTGTCCAGCAAAGCACAGCTGAAACATTTCTTCTGGCTAATGATCAGATTTTCTCAGTGTCGAAATCTATCCATCCACGGAGCTTGACCTTTTGACAGTTTGCAGACCCTTCCTGATCCCACTGGTATGTATTGTGGCTGGCCCAGAGGCATTGGAGGCATATATGCAGCAGCGTGGAAGATTTCATCCTCTCCAATGTCACTTGTTTGCAGGCAATATGGAAGCACTGCAATTATTGCATGTAGCTCCCCGACAGGTTCCCTTTCAGACCAGGAGATTCCAGTGGCTTCATTTTCTCCGTTTTTGCAAAGGTTTCGTTTCCTTCCAACCCCATGTAGATGTTGATGTGTGGGATGCTCATGAGAGAATGAATTACATTTTCTGGTCCCAGACACTTGACACAGAGCAAGGTTTCAAAAGATTAACATTCCTGTGATACAACAGGGACCTGTGTCCACTGACTCCGTGGCTACTGCTACAATGAAGAGATTAAAAATGGGGGACCTGGCAGGGATACACAGAAAACCACACACAGAAGACACAGCACTCTGAAAAATAAGCACCACATTGGTACATGCAGATTCCAAGCTATGACATTAAATGATACACTAGAATATTCTGAATTGGGGCACCTCGGTGAACAGTCAATCACCTCAATTAAGTAGCTGTCCTGATTAAAGAGGAAAAGGCATTAAAAACCCAGTCTGAATAGATTTTAGGAGACATAAAATATTGCACAGAATTAAAAATTCAAGAATAAAAATGATATTCACTGCCTTTTGTCTTCATTTAATACTTATTTAGCAGAGGTTAGAATGTAATATGAATTTAAGCACCAGTTTATGACTTGGCTTCAGCTGGATGTATGCTCATTAAGCAAAATTTATACTAATTTGTCCCGATTAAGCAACAGTCATTGCTATTCACCACCATTAGGTGAAATAAGATTTGTAGTAAAGGAGCCATCCCGATTCAGCATAGCCCTGTTATGTGGAGCACATGGTATCTGTGTCATCCTGGGAACCAACAGAAAGATGTTTTGGTTTTTTAGGCTCCACAAAAATGTTTGTTGGTTTTTTAATTTTTTAAAAAAACATAAAACACTCCAGGGTCTCATACTATCCAGGGTCGCACAGCTACAGAGGCCTAAAGTCCACTGAATTACATGAAAAGCCATTGGGCTTTGGATCAGGCCCTGAATGAAGGCACTGGAGAAGCTCACTGAGGGATTTATCCCCACAAATCCCATTAAATTAGTGCAAGTTGTGTAGCCACATCCACTAGACAGCTCTGAAAATCTCAACCTAGACCTTTCTGTCTCACAGCACGCCCTAGTTTGGGTGATATTGCACAGAGTCATGATACATGATCACTTAAAGAGACAGACCACAGAAGAGCACTGACTGGTAGCTCTGGAGGAAACTGCCTGTCAGGTTTCCAGATGGAGCTGGTGCTGCAGCTGCCATGATAGACAGTGGAAAAGGAATACGGATACAAGTGGCAGAGTCTCAGAGGATGGTGAGTGTTCCTTGGCAGAGTGGCTGCTATTTCTGCTACAACAGGCAATGTCAACATCCTGAGATTAAAATTGCTAATAGCTGAATCACACAATATTTGAAGAGGCACATTGAAAATTATTAATATATATTAGGTTGCATTACTCTTAGGCCCCAATCCTGCAAAGACTGGCGCACTGTGAGCAGTCCTATTAAAAGCCTTATGCGTGTGTTGAACTCAGTGGAATGACTCACACCCTTAAGTCTTTGTAGTATCGAGGCCTTCGGCTAAAGTGGTTCTCAACCCGCAGCCTGCAGGCCACCTTAGGCCCAATCAGCAAACAGCTGAGGCCCACGTGACATCCTCAGGGCCATATAGGAAGTATATATATTCTGTGGTTGCGGCCCACATAACACATAGAGAGCTGCATATGCAGCCCACAATGGCAAATATGTTGAGAACCACTGGGCTAAACTCTCTGGGGCAGGAAACATGTCTTGCGATGTTTGCAATGCACCACGTAAATTTACAGCACTATACATTATTTTTAATATTAATTTTGATATCTCCACCTTTCAGCCCAGAGGTTGCCAGTATACTCTACAGGCTCATCACATCATCCTTGAATTGAAGCTTTTTTTTCTTTAGTGGACATCATTCTATCTATGCCATCAACACTGTGCAATGACTTTTGCCAAGGGAGGTATTAGCAAAAGCAGAATGTAATTTCCTGGCAAGAATTTAGCCAGAAATTTGAGACTAATACCGCTGTTCTTGTGACTAGTGCAATGGGATGTTTAACAACTACTGCAATAGTGCCAAATACCTCGGTTATACTGTCCATCGAAAAGACATCTTCTCCCTAGTACTATCTCAAGGAATAGAGCTGGTCAACATATCTTTTCTTAAAACAACAACAAAAGCCAAACAAATAAAAAACAACCCCCACCGCCAGGATTTTTTTTCTTTTTTTTTACAAAAATAAATCCAACTTTCCTACAAACATATCCAAATTGAAAGATTCAGTTTTCAAAAAATTTTAGTTTAAAAAAACAGTTTCAAAAACTGAAAATTTTTACTGAAACATTTTTGGTTTCCAGTTTCTTTGACCAACTTAAAAATTTCCACAAAAAAACCTGTTTTGGTCAAAAATCCAGTTTTAGGGAATTGCTGGAATACAAATAAATAATAGCAGTTGATTGGGGGAAGCATGATGGTGCTTTCTCCTATTACTGAGGAGTTTCACCCATACTTTGTTAAGGAGGTATTTTTACATTCCCATTTGCTCCTGTAGTCCCAAATGGCTTAGTGGCCAAAAGAACATTTTTCTGTACTTGATCTGACCTTTCTCTCAGAATGGACCAGGACAGAGTTATCTTTGGAGTTCAGTTTGATGAGACTTTATTTCCATGACAAGCTATTGTGTTGATGACAGAAAATGTGGAAATGTATTAATAATAATGTTATATACATCCATACATTAGCCAAAATCTTTGGCATAATTTAGGCCTATGCCTTTAAAAGATGTCTAATAGCAGATGCTCCTCCTGTATTTTATACAAAGGAGATGTAGGTTGGGGCACTATTATAGCTATCTGACTAGGTTTAACCACAAACTCTTGCTAAGTTGTGAAGCAACTTCCTCTTTTACCTTTTTCTTTTCTATGTTTTATGCTTATAAGTTCATTATGGAGACAGCAGATCAACCTACAACATTTGGTACAGTATTGTAAGTTATGATTGTATTACCAGATAAATCTAAAAAGCGTCAATCAAGAATTAAGAAACTATATCAAAAATCAAAGTTATCTAAAGGCATTCTGCAACAGACCCCTTCAATTTGAGAATGTTTTATCGCCTAGGTAATCTGACCACAAAGACTGGAGATAGTTCAGGCCATACTGTCTATTTTAAATAGAAATGTGATCAATTAGAAATATAGAACTAATCTTTAACAAAGGTATATGTAAAAGGGTATTTGTATTATATTAAAGAAGCTGATACATTCAAGTGGTAGGTTGAGAAGCCAATGTCAAGTGAAAATTTTAAAGATAACCCAATCAAAATGTGATAAAGTCTAAACCACCATAAGACCTGATTAACTGTATTACTGGCAGTTGCACAGGGAGAGGTTTGCATATGCAGCAATCTTACTAACCCTATCACTGAAGTGTAGGGAATATTCATGTACCCATACAGAGATGTATAATGTTATTCTGTACTATTTCGTTAATCGTTACAGACTATGGTATGGACCAAGCTAACAAGTCAAATGACTTTATGTTACTGCATGATGAGCTTCTAAACAAGGACAAAACCATCAAGGAGCATGAAGAGATTTTTCATAAAGGTTCTGATCTACCTTCAAAATGGACATCTCTGCAGATCACTAAAAGTGCTGATAGGAAGAGTATGAAGTTTCTTGCAAAGTTGGCCAAAGATGCACACCAGAGACCGGGCTTGAGGAAGCAGGTTGCTGATCACAACTTTGCCAGCAGGTGTTTATTGTATGTCCCAAGATGTTTTGTACAAACGTATGACCTAACAGTTCTTACACAAACTGGTATAGCACAAGATGTTTTGCATGAAGACACTAGATTTTCCAGTGACAAAATTGCAAGAAGCCAAAGGATGATGAAACAGGATAAAACTTGTATAGTCAGACATTTCAAATCTTTACCAGAAGTATGGGTCACTTTCTGATTGACCATCATCAGCTTTGCCAAGAGGAACTAGGCCGAGTTGCCCAACAAAAAAATGTTCAGTTTTGTTCAACACAGTGCTCCTTGACCCCAAAACATGTGGTTGAGAGATGAGGATTGTCATCAGCAGACCGTCAATGGGATTTGTGCTCCTAAACCACTTAGGCATTTTTGAAAATCCCACATCTGATTCTTATTTACCTTAACAACATTAGCAATGGAACAGGGTCTTGAACTGGGCTTGTACGTTGACACCTACTTTACAAGCCCCTTTTCATTCCCAGAGCTGGTGAAAAAGAGCCTTAGGTTTGGTCTTTATCACCAACTTATGTCAGTATAAACTACGTTGCTCAGAGGTATGGAAAATCCATACCCCTGAGTGACGTAGTTCTCCTGACCTAACCTCCAGTGTAGACAGTGCTATGGAGGACTTCTCCTACTGCCTCTTGGGGAGGTGGAATACTTACGCTGATGGGATCTTCACTAAGCGCTACAGTGGCACAGCTATACTGGTGCAATTGCATCACTGCAGCACTGTAAGTGTAGACAAGCCCTTATGCTGTGTCTACACTACAGACTTCCACCAGCGTAGCTACATGAGGAGGTGTGAGCTCTGTCTGACACTGCAGAAGTGCAGATGCCGTTATACTGTACTTTTGCCGGGATAGCTTGTTTTGCTAATGGGGGCGGGGGGCGTAGTTTTACTAAAACAGAACAAAGTGCAGCTCCACATTATGAGCACTTTGATAGTATAGTATATTGGTATTCCTGTACTGATAAAGCACTTCTGGTGTAAACATGGTGTTTGCATAAGTGAGAATCAGGATCTCATGTCTGATGCCCCCAACCCTGGTTATTCATTGTGGATGTTGTCTCTGTGTTCATATGTTTTTATTGTGGTAGTTGTAAATTTGGGGAGCATTTTTGTTATTAGCATAACATTAAATATAGTATTGAGTTTTTGATTGTTGTAAAGGCTCCCAGAGGTTTGGGTGAGGGGCATATCTATATAAAACAACCACCACCAGCAGCAACAACAAAGTCTAAAGAAATCACAGCACAAGTTTTTCCTGAACTAAGTGCTACAGGGAGATCTGGTGAAATCACATCTATATGAGGGCTTTGTTCAAGGTACACACCACAAAGCAACAGCAAGGGAAAGAGGAAGCATACTAAGAACAAGAGACACGGAGGCATTTGAGATCTTTGGCTGTCGCCTGGCATTATTTGGCTTTGCTGCTTTGAGGATACCTTTTCTTTTGTTGCTGGATGGCATCATCCACTGTTCACCTAACATACCGTGGCTATGAAAATGCAGAGGTGTTCCATGATAAAGATTTATTATCCTTAATGTTTCTGTTTCAAGTTCCTGCAGTGCAGAAGGTCGCTTTGCAAACATAGTACTTTGGTGCTGCAGATGTATTTTCCCCTTGACTTTTATGTCAGGTTTGCTGAATTTTACAGGGATAAAATTTTATGCTACACCCAACGCTGCAACCCACAAAGTCAACCTCACTTACAAAAATCTGCCTGGATATGTTATTTTTTTTACTCAGAAGTATTCTCACCCTTCTCAGAAATAGTTCTGACAATAGAAAGAATTCTTAGTTTTGGATTTAATGGTGGTGCTAACTGAATGTATTTAGGTTCAAAGCAGCAAGGAGGTGGCTGATGTGGTCAACCAAACAGAGCAGAAGGAAGCAGAAATATATTTTGAATACAATGTTTCTGAAAAAATGTCTCCTTGGCAATCACATTAACCTGAATGGCCAAAGGTGACATTTTACCTTGATGTTTGTCTATAGAATTTTATTTAACTGGTTAAATTGGTGGCCGGATTTTCAGACATGCTACACTCAACACTCCAAAAGGGCACCTAATTTAGACAGACTTAACTTAAACGTGTAACTTTAGACAACCAGGCCAAGGTATCCAAAAGTGTCTAGTGATATTGGATGCTCAACTTGAAACACCTTAAAAAGGGCCTGATTTTCAGAAAGTGCTGAGCACCCTGCCTTTTGAAAATTAGTCCCCCTTAAGGTCAAAATTGGACACTTAAAAGCCACTTTTAAAAATCTCGGTACTGAAAAATTTACTGATTTAAAAGATGGACTTATTTAAGGTACATGTTTTGATAATAGCAAACATGAGATGGAAGTCACAAGAGATTATGTGAGAGGATATACATATATTCACCCTCAAAGATTATGTATATATGAACCGACATCATGCATTTTTGACCCAAATGTCAGGAGTGTTAGGAAACAAGAGTTTTGGTTTGACCCATTATATAGATCAGGTGAACCTGAAAGTTCAGATCTGAGCTGAACTTCAGACTGAATCTGAACTTCCACAAAATTGAGGGGTGTGCAGAGATGGGGTTTAGTTCAGACCTATGACTAATGGGTATGGTGGGCAGAAGATTAAGAAATCTATACAAATGTACTATTACATTTTCATTTTCCACAAATTTTCCTTACATTACAGACTCTTTCCTTACATTAAGGAGGATGCTTTAAAAAGGCACAAGGTCCCACTGAAAAGCTGATGAAAAAGATCAGTCTGATGTAATACTTCAGTTTACACAAGATTTTTACATAAAATGTTTCACTTCAGAAAGGTATTGAGCTTCTGCCATAGGAAAGCAGGACTGTGTCATAGCCAAGAGCTGTGAGAGCATGCAGACAAAACCAAGCTGTTTTTTAAATACAGCTAGATTTTTAGAAATTTAACCATACATAATTGATCCACACGCAAGTCTAGAGCCTAAAAATTGTACTTGTCTTGCAGGAACTGTGGGCTTTTTAAAAACAGGAACTCAGTGTTATTTCAAAAGAAATTCACCCTGCAGAATAATAAACACCCCCCCCACATAAAGCTGGTCAGAACTTTCCATCAAAAGTGATTTTTTGATACTACTTTCCTGAACCTAGCCCTCTCTGAATGACAAGATGGTGCAGATGTAAGATAATGCAGCAGGTTAGCACTTTAGTTCACGAGCTCAGGTTTTGGTTCATACAGTGGGTGAAAATGAGTTTAGTAAATTCATCCCAGTCCTTACTGGACATCCCAAAGCCATCCCAGAGTTTAGCATGCTTAGAACTTTCTGCTCTGGAGAGGTCCAGGATTAGCTCAGAGGGAACATTGTAATTTAGGGCTTGAGATTTTGGAGTTGGTGGAACCCTCATTTGAACTTCCTCTTCCTTCATTTTGTGCCTGCACAATATGGCTTAATCTCAGATGGGCCCCCACAGTGCTGCCGTATCACTAGTTTTGGGTATTTTCTGTTTGACATGGAAACACAATACTTTGCCATCAATGAGACTCAGAAAAATAAACACCCGCTACAAGTCAATTTCATACAAGGTTGAAACACACACATGGTTATTTTTTCCACCAGTTGTTTCTTTGAGAACAGATGGTATTTGCAACTTTTGGGGATGTACCTATTTCTAATGGTTTATTCTTATACAATGAACTTAGTAATAAGGAAAACATTGCATCTGGAGCTGGGTATTTTATATGGTGTACAGAGTATGCAGTTTAAAATTATTTGGAAAATCATCTGCAGTGGCAAGCCACCAGGAGCTATGCCAGGCTCAGCTGAGTCAGCCCTCAGGATGCAAGGCTTCCTGCTAGTAATTGACAGGAAACAGTTTGCTTCCGGTGGTGCTGATTCAGCAAAGCAATAAATCATTGAAATAGTGTAATGGCAATAAGAAGACACAAATTAAAGTGATACACTGCAGAACCTCCTCCAGTATGTGGTACTGTCAGATGTTACACTGTAAAAACTGGCATAATCATAACATATTCTGTGGTAACTTACTTTGACCCCCCCCCCATCACACATGAAGAATGTGCATATTTTCGCTGAAATATTTAAGTCCCACAAATCTGAACAGAGTCTCCCCCCAGAACTGAAGTAAACAGATGAAAAATGGGGTACTGCTTTGGGTTGATGTTTCTTGCAAGCAGAGAACTGTTATGGACTGGGATGTAGGTGTTCTGGCTTAATAGTCAGAGCAGGAAACAGGTCTAGGGGGCAGAGTGGGGAATGAAGCCAAGGATCAGCACCAAAGTCAGCTGCCAATTACCAGAGCCAGAGGTCAAGCCAGAGTCAAGGTCAGAAATCTGAGGCTGGAGTCGGAGCCAGGACTGGTAACTGATGGTTGGAAGTGAGGTGTAAGGGCAGGAACTGCAGGACAGGCAGGAATAAACATGAAGCGGGAGCATGGTGGGAACAGGCCAAAGACAGAAGTGAGCCAGGAGCACAGCAGAAACCAGGAAAAGATTGGGTACAGGAGGCAGGCACAAACAGGGTCTGACCACAACAGGAAATCACCTTGTTGCTCAGACAAACTTTCCTGTGCCCCCTTCTAGCTTAAATCACGTGATTGGATCAAATCAGTGGTGCTAAGAGATCCTCTAATCTGGGATCCTCGGGATGGTGCCTTGGCTGAGGCTATAGTTCTATTAGCTCCTCGGCCCACCAGGTTTCAGCAGACGCTGGGTGGAGGCCAGGATGCAACAGCTGTCTGGGGACTCCCAGGCCTGTGTTTAAGATCTGGGACATCACATTAACCTACTCAAAGAATTCAGTCAGCTGGAGACTGTCATGCCAATGGTCAGAAAGAGGCAGGTGCACATCTCCAGTGAATCATTCAATAAAGAAACACAGAAAATGATATCTCCAATTTGCTCTCCACAGGTCTTAGTTAAGCCTTTTCTCTAAGTAGCTATAGCATGTACATTTTGTTCCTTGTTTTATTTCAGTTCCGTTTTTCTATATAATGAAGCTGAAATAACAGATTATGAGTAAAATCTTCAAAAGCGCCTAAGTCCCATTTCCAAAAAGGACTTTGGCTTTTAAATGCCTAACCCATTGGTTAAAATGGGATTTAGGTGCTCTAGAAAATTTTACAATTTATTTTTTTAATTGCTGGCACTGGTCTAATGTTACTCACCAGTAACATTATTCTGACTCAGGCTCCCAATTCAAAACCAAGATTTCGCATTTCCCTGTGTGGTTGCCACCATCTTCTGGTCAATTAAGCTCTTCATCTGGAGATTGCCTATTACTATAGGAAAAAGAAGAACCCATGAGAAGGAAGCTGTACTGCATGTGTGTTGTGAAATTTTGAAATCATCATGTTGTTGCATAAGGAAGCAACGTGTTGTTAAGCACAAAGCCTTTAGCCATGGCACACTGCCCTGATGTTGCAGTTATAATGGGAAGAATCTCATCAAGAGGAAAAACAGTTAAGAAGGGTGTAATGCACGTAAACTGTTTTTTAAACCCGGTGAGGCAGATTGTGATGTTGTGTAAGTCTGAAGTAACTCTTTTGACATCAGGAGAGTCGCTTTTGATTTATGGTTGTGTAGGTTAATGCAGAAGTTGGCTGAGAGAATATACAAACAAATTAAAATTTATGTTACATGTGTTGTCCATCATCAGCCTGATGTTTAGGGCACTGAAATCAAACAGGGCATTTTAACTGCTTTGATCCCTTACTGCTAATCAGAAAATCAACACATTCAGCTGCTCAGGAGGAACTGCCAAATCAAAAGTGACAGGTCCTTGTGTGAAAATTATATACTTGAGTAATTTATGAATGAAAGTGACCGATATTCCTGTCACCTGCCAGTATTAATGCAGGCAGGCATCAGGCAATGTGCCTTCATATAACTCTGTTGATGAAGTGCATTTCTAACCTTCAATAGCCCTGATAGATCAGTGGTGAATAGCTAACTGGCCAAAAACTGTGTTGCTATTTTTGAGATGATAATTGGGGATTACATCAGACAAGAAAACTAATTTAATTTGCTATGACTGCAAGTCAGTTTCGACCTCTGATCCTGAGAAGTGATAAATTTGTGCAGGAGCCTACTGACCAACTTCACCCATGTCAAAAAGAAGCCCTCAAAAGCAAAAGAAATCAAAAGCCAGACTTATTCCTAGAAATCTGCAGCTGCTTTACTACAAATATCATAAGCAAAAAAAACAATAAAAGCAATCAAAGTTACCCTTCCCAGCAAGTTACATGCTCAGTTCCTTCACTGCTGAGGCTTAGTGCCTCTACAATTAAGTTAAATATGCAGGTTAGATTGCAATGCATAGGCTTAAACTTGGCTGGACACCTATGAAAGAGTTGCTTGTCAGAAAATAAGTATGCATTCCCCTAAACTACCGAGATAAGTTTACCTCCTGACTCCAGACAGGTTATTCTGATGTTGTTTTTTCGACAGCAACTATAAGAACCAGCCTTACTACACTGGGCCAGATTGTTACCCTCACCTATACTATTACATGGTGCCTGACATTGAATTCAGTGGGACTATGAGAGTAAAGGTATCACAATATGGCCCTAAGTAATCATTGGACTGGAGCTTTATTACGTGGCCAAATGGGTTAACAAAGAGTACATACAGTAACTGATTGACCAAGGAGGATTTTTCACAGGGCAGTATGCAGGGGCTGGTTCCATGAGTCAGATAGATGCTTTCCTCTCCCTTCCACACACCATTTTATCTAATCTAATCTATCTATATTTTATATTAAAAAACCTAAGTTAAAAGAATGTTAAGGTTGAAATGTCCAGGGCTCAAAAGCTAGGAAATGCCAATATTAAGATTACCTCTAAAAAGCAACAGAGAGTCCTGTGGCACCTTTAAGACTAACAGATGTACTGGAGCATAAGCTTTCGTGGGTGAATACCCACTTCGTCAGACGCATGTAATGGAAATTTCCAGAGGCAGGTATAAATATGCAGGCAAGAATCAGTCTGGAGATAACGAGGTTAGCTCAAGCAGGGAGGGTGAGGTCCTCTGCTAGCAGTTGAGGTGTGAACACCAAGGGAGGAGAAACTGCTTCTGTAGTTGGATAGCCATTCACAGTCTTTGTTTAATCCTGATCCGATGGTGTCAAATTTGCAAATGAACTGAAGCTCAGCAGTTTCTCTTTGGAGTCTGGTCCTGAAGTTTTTTTGCTGTAAGATGGCTACCTTTACATCTGCTATTGGGTGGCCAGGGATTACCTCTGTAAAGCTTAATTTGAAGATTACCTCTGTAAAGCTTAATTTGGCTCCTGGTGCATGTGCATTATGAGACAGTATTTAATTACATGATCACATATTATTTTTTCCATGGGATGCCTGCCTCAGTCAGTATACTGGATGGAGATGCTCCAGGCATGAATCAAGATTATGTAATGGAGGACCCTCAGAAGTTAGGAGGTATGTACTGAATGAGGTAGGGGATTGCTGAAAGAGAAAGGAAGGTTTCATGGTTAAGGCAGTTGAACGTCAACCCAGAGAACCAGATTCTATCCCTGCCTCTTGCACTGAGTTCCTGTGTGATGCTGGGCAAGTCACTAATTGTGTGTTTCTCATTTTCTGGTTGCCCAGTGTGAGACACCTGGAGTCAGATTTGTACACATGCTGAGCACTCACCACGGCAACTGAAGCCAAAGGGAGCTGTGCTTTGAACACCGAGGATGTGTTTACACTAAATTAGACACCCACTGCTGGCCTGTGCCAGCTCACTCAGGCTTCAGGGGCTCAGGCTAAGGGCTGTTTAATTGCAGTGTAGACATTCGGACTCAGGCTGCAGAATGGGCTCTAGGACCTTGCAAGATGGGAAGGTCCCAGAAGTCCGGCTGAAGCCTGAGCCCAAATGTCTACACCACAATTAAACAGTCCCTTAGCCCGAGCCCTGCGAGCCCAAGTCAACTGGCACGGGCCAGCTGTGGGTGTCCAATTGCAGTTTAGACATGCCCTGAAAATGTTCTGTAATGCTAAGTACTCTGAAAATCAGGTCAACTGTGCCTCAAATTGGGCACCCAAAATAGCTGACACTTATGATAATTTCGACTTCAGTGTCTGTCTCAATTCCCCATGTGTAAAATGGAGATAACGCCACTTCACCTCACAGGCGCATTATGAGGGTAAACTCATTATTGTTTGCAAAGAGCTAAGAAGCTATGATAAGAATACTAAAACCCATGAAGAAATTACTGTGCAATGGCAGCTACACTTTTATTTTTAGCATGTTAGCTCAGTCCAAGCTAGGGCAGGTACGTCTACCCAAGCTGGAAATTACACCTCCAGCTCCAGTGTAGACATACCCTTAGTGACACTACACATATTTTTTCCCAAACCATCTTTTGAGGGGTGGGGGTTGCTACTTAGCATGCTCATTCATACAACATCCAGGGATCTGATTTTCCTGGGCAGAACTGAACACGGTGCTTTTTAGTGTACATCTACAGTACATGTGAAGATGTGTTTTTAGCACAGGTTGGCATATCCATGCTCGCTCTAATCTAGCTAGCACTGGTAACAATAATGGTATAGATATGGTAGCAAGGACTTCAGCATAGGTTTGCAACCAGAGACCCTAGTTGCTAACCCAGGGCACCACATCTACACTACCATTGTTACCCATGCTGATTAAAGCTACAATCACATTTTCCCCCAGCTATGTAGACATAATATTTGGGGGTATAAAAGGATATACAAAGTTTACTAGCTACACTCACAATCTCATTGCAATCAATGGCAGCACTCCTATTTATTTCAAAGTGACCAGGATTTGTCCCTGAGAATACAATTCAGGTAAGAGAGAAATTAAAGGAATTAATGCATTAATCAAAACAGCTAAAAGGAAGAAGGATTGTCTAGAGCATTAAAGCAGAAGCAATTTACTTTTGCCAGTTATCAGCATGACTACAGCTGTATCTCATATGCCTGTTGATGCAATCATTTCTTTTTTAAATATCTCATCCTTATCACCAGTCTTCTCTGTTATGTTCATGGCGTACAAAAAGAAGTTAGATAAAAACATCAAATGGAAGGTTACAATGTAACACGTTTATTTCTTAGAATTTAGAACAATAACACCCTTTGTCTCTGGAAGTGGTATATGTGCCCCTATGCCAGGTGCAGGTGGGAGTGCTGAGGGGGGTGCGGTGATAGGTGGGAACAGAGGCAGGTGGGTTCAGACTGGCAGGGAATATAAGAGGGAGGGCGGCGCCACTAGGGTCATGTGTGCGCAAAGACATTATGTGTATATATGACTAATACATTTGAAACACACAAAACCAGAAGGAAGCATGTTGGTGGAAATCACAAATTCTGCGTGAAAAAATAAAATTCTGTGGAGAACATTAATTATGTGCAAATTCTGCATTGCGCAGTCACACAGAATTCCAGCAGGAGTAAACAGTTCAGGCCCACTTCAACAGCAAAAACTTCATTTTAAGAGGTATGCTGGGCTCTGTAAACTAACAGCAAACAGTATTACAAAGATATTAGAGCCTGCATATAATTTTAACAACTCCTGTATTGTTGTTTAAAACAAGATGTAGTTGAGTCCTCTTAGAATTTAGCCATTACTTTTGTGTGTGGGGAGGGGAGGGGGAAATTCACCCTCTTTTCATATAGTGGGAACAGATAAGGATTTATTCCATACAAAAAATGAATTGGTGTTTGTGTTTCAAAAAATGGCTATGGAAAGAGAAAAACATCCATTACACAGAGTGGCAAACAGACAAAAAAATGCATCTTCGCAATATTAAAAAGAGCTAGGTTATCTACAAGTGATGGGCCTGTTTCCCCCCCACACAAAGCAATTACTGTATCTTCCTCTGTATGGAGTACAGTTGTCAAGTCTGACATACTGGTTTGATTACTGAGGGAGTGAGCAAAACAATGTTCCCTGGCAGCAGAAAAGCCTTGAATTATTGCAGATGCCATCTTGAGCTATGTACATACTTTCCACTTTGCCTTAGAAAATTTGCCAAAAAGAGGAATTACTTTGCCATAACTTCCTTTGTAAACAGAAAAGAGAGAGAGAGAGAGAGAGAGAGAGAGAGAGAGAGAGAAAAGAGAGTGTTTTTTCCCCTTTAATCAGTGTTCAAAGATGTTAGCTGAACTCCTACTAATGTTTAACTTGGCATTAATGCATGGGTACGGGTCAGGTATGTTAATAATTCATATTCATACTAAACGAGATTTACCTACCTATATTCTGTATGCACCAGTGGGGAAAAAAGAGACCACATATATTATTATTACTGTAGCAGCCAGAGATCCCCATCAAGATCCGGGCTTCATTATGTTAAGTGCTGTACGAACACCAAGACATGATTCTTGCCCCAAAGAGTTTATTACATTCTAAGGCCTGGATACCACCACCATCTACACATTTGCTTTACGTTACTACAGTGAGTAGTCCCATTGATTTAAATGTAACAACTTGAGCTACAGACATTGGAGGTGGCATGTACAATAGATGTAGATACATGCTGCAGTGAAAAGGAGTTTGCATCCATACTGCGGTGTGTAGCTACAGGTGTCTGTGAAAGACTCTGGCAAGGGGGAGGCACTGGGAAAAGGCTCTGGCAGCAGGACACTATGCTGCTAAAATAGCAATGTAGAAGGAGGAGGCTCTGCTTGGGTGAGTAGAGAGCCATGTAGGGTACATAACCTAAGGGTTCACAGGCATGTCTTTGGGTTACTTTCCTCAGCAGTGCCTCACCATCTACCCTGCTATTTACACCCATGCTAGGCTAGCCATGAATGTACTCTACTCACCAGCATAAGGAGAGTGCAGTGTAGATGTACCAATAGTGATAGATGAATCACGTATAATTATATGGTAAAAATGAGAAAGTAAGCAATTTCAGTAATAGTGTGCAGTGACATTTTTGTATTTTTATGTCTGAGTTTGTAAGCAAGTAGTTTTTAAGTGAGGTGAAACTTGGGGATACGTAAGACAAATCAGACTCCTGAAAGGGGTACACTCTGCCCTTAATTCACTTACTGTCAGTGAACAGAAAATATCCTGTCAGCCTTGACTTTTCTTTGATGTACGCGAGTTTGTCAGACCTTCAGAGCCAAATTTTCAAGAGCTGCCTCAAAAACTAAACCTGTGATTTTGCACATTTTTGTAAGTGGCACTGGTGAAATCAGGTAGGTTTGTGTGTGCAGGTGGGAGAAAGAAAAACAGGAAAGAGGAATGGAAAGGTTTTCTTGAGGTTAAGGCACTGGGCTGGAACTCAAGAGACCAGAGTTCAGTTCTAACTCAGGTTTCTGGTGGGACAATGGGCCTACCACCTGGGGGCAGATGCTCAACTGGCGTAAATTGAAGTTACAAAGGAACTATAGCAGTTTAGACCAGCCGAGGATCTTTCATCACATCTCTTGGCACCTTAATTTCCCCTTCTGTAAAATGGGGATAGTAACAGTGGTGTTTAATCAATTTATTTTCAAATCTTTGTGAGATGCTATGTGATGGAAACCTGTAATTTACTGACAAAGGGAGAAATGGGAGGCTGTAGGGAAGGACATAAGAGCAGAAAATGGAGGAGGAAAAAGGAAGAGAGGTAATAAGAATAATTAGAGAGAAAGAGCCGGTAAATAGAGGGAAGAGACATGATTTAGAAGAAAGACAGATGGAAAGAAGGATGAAAAAATAGTGAAAATCAGGAAGAACTGAAAAGAAGACACAGAGATAGAGAAAAAACAGAAGATCCGTCACCATTTTACTTAGAGGGTCTGATTCATTAATGCTCTGTACCTTATGCAGTCACTTTCACCCAGGCAAAATGAGTGTAAAATGCTACCATTCTGATTTGCTAACCTTTTACACCCAAGAAGAGCTACTAATCTAGTTTGCTTTGGAACACCCAAAATCAAATAGGTTTTAATACAAGTAAGTTTATAGACTTGCCCTTTATAATCCCTGGGAAAATTCTGAACCAAAGTTTTCAGGGAGCACGTAATGCACATGAAGGGAATTTCACTCTTTGAACATTTCTGAACAAAAAAAACATAGATGCTCTGCAATTTTTGACATATGTCAAACCATAAATAATTGACCACTATAAAGAGGGTGACATTTTGATTTTTTTTGAATGCTGGCAGAAAATTGAAACCCACTCTCACCAAAAATTTTGCATTTTTTGTAAATTTTTCCATTCCAAATAGGAATGAAAGGTCAAAAATGAATTTTTTTCATGGGGAGAGATTTCCAGAGATAGTCTATTTTGGGAGAACCAAAACAGAGTTTTTCAGCTTGCCCGCTGTCCCCCTGGAATGCTCTTGTCAATTTCACTCTGTCCCTGCAGGCAGAGGGTGAAGTTGACAAGAGTTTTCTAGACAGGCTGCTGAAGGCTCTCCACCTTCTTGCCTTCCCTCCAGCCCAGCTGCTGAAGAGGACTGCAGGAGAAGCAGAGAAGAGAGAAGAGAAGAGCTGTGCACAGCAACGTCATCTTCCCCCCATGCTTGTCTGCAGTCTAGCTGCAGCTCCTTAGCTGCACCCTGGAAGTCTGGTACCCATTTTGTTTTCTCCCTGCAGACAGAAAATGAAATTGGCAAGAGACTTCTGGATGGGCAGCTGCAGACATTTCAGTTTCTCTGATGGCACACTGAAAATTTTCAGCAGAAAATTTCACTTTTGTGATAAGTACAGTTTCTGGGGGAATAATTTTCCAACAGAAAACTCCCAACCAGCTGTGCTTTCGTTCCCTCTAAACTGTCTCCTCTTTGCCCTGATATTCTGATGTGGAGGAGGAGAGCTAGGGGAAAATGGACTTGTTTTAGGATTGGAGAAGTGACCTTCTTCTGGAGCTAGCACCACCTAGTACAAATAATGCCATAATGTTTTTTAGATTAGTAGCTCTTCTGGGCAGAGACTGTTTCATACTGTGTGTCTGAACAGCGTTTAGCACAATAGGGCCACAATGTCATCTCTGCATCAGAGGCCCTGCTCCATTCTAAATTCCCCTGCTCCCTACTGAGCCATTGGGCAAACAACTTATTTGATTCATGTTTAGTTCATTTTTTATTCTGGGAGGTTTAATGAGGCTGGAAGAAAACTCTGATAATCTGTACTGAATATGGTGGTGTGGGTGGAGAGTTGGTTCAATATTTCCATTTCCCGAGCTGGGGTATAAAATAGTAGGCCATGGATTCCCCCACGTTTCCCCCCCCACACACTTCATCATCTATTTTTCTGAAGATGGCAAAAATGGCTAGAAAAGCATCTGTTAATGGATAGTGACAAGTAGTTTCCTGTGGTCTTAAAACAAACCATCAATTACAGGCAGCCTTTTCAATTCTAGAGGGGAAAAAAATTCAATACCATTCAGTTGGTTGCATGGTTATTGAGTGATAAGAAATCAAAGAGGAAAAAATATATTAAAAAGAAATGAAATTGTTGGACACTCTCTATACTAACAGTTTGGGAAAGCATTCAACTGAGACTTGGTTAACCAGTCTCCTTGAAAAAATAATGAACTTTCGCAATGCTACAGCCACTTGATCTGTGCATCCTTGTTTGTCTGAGCAACAGTTCTCACAAAGGAAAGAATATCAATGTGAGAAACAAGCTCTTGGCTTTAATAGATATTGCCACAAAGGGTAGCTTGACTAGCTTTTACAACCATGAAAAATCCACTTTATTTTTTATGTTAGCCTTTGAGCAATGACACATTAAGAAAGGGGAGACTTCAAATTAATTACCAAACTTGGTATTGTTTATCTACAAAAAGTATGATTTTTTTAGCTACTCCTAACATGGCAGGGAACACTTGATTTTTCTATGCCAGGTAATTGCTTCTGGCTTGCACACAATCCCTAACAATAATCTCTTAACAGAAAACATTACATCCATGCCAATCACTGACATTACAGGCTTGATTCTCCACTGTTACGCACCAGAAGGAAACTGGTGACACTCCAGTGAAATCAAGAGAATTAATACCAGCCTAAAATTGGTGTAACTGAATGGAGAATCAGGCCTTTTGGGCCCAGTTATACCCTCTGATATGCATGAGCAATTCCCATTGGCTTCAAGGGACGCTCCACAGTGCATGAGGAGAAAACTGGGCTTTACTGCACCTAACTTTATGACTGCAAAATAGGCTCATGCCACTGCTGCAAGCAAAAAACAAAGTGCTTGTCCATTATGTTTGCACATGCACTTACATGTTTTGCACACAACAGGCCCAACCTGTATATTTCAGGTCCTAAAAAGCACTAAGGGGTAACCTTTTGGATAGTAAAATCCCTGGATTTGCCGAACATTTCTATCCGGCTAATTTTCAAACTAAGCTGCCTCATGCAGTGGAATTGTGTCTAGCAATGGATTCTCCCATTGTAATTGTCCCAACATTGTGCAAGGCAGTAGAAGAGAAAGTTACCAACATTTTTTGTTTTAAATGAGTTCCCTTCCATAAGTAATTTACAATAGGTTTTTAAGCTGCTCTGAGATGCATCTCCTTTAGGAATTAAAAAGTGTCTTACAATTCAGAATCAGAATCTGAGAGTACTGCTCAGCTTCAGATATCGGTCTTCTAGCTGTATGTCCAACCTGCTCACCATTAGAGATGGGACAGATCCAAAAAGTTTGGATCTGGACCCAAACTTTCAGAAGTCAGGGAGATTCTAGACCCAGAGGTTGTGGTTCAGACCTATCTGTAATCACATTCACTTTCCTACACCAGCAGAGGCATAATGCTTTGCTTTTTCATATACACGGAGCAACCAGCTAAATTTCAATCTGAATTAACCTAAAGCTAGAGAGAACAACAAAAAAGGAACAAACAAAAATAAGCTATCACAGAGACAGCATAGTCTATAGATCTGCTCCATCTCTCTCTGAGACCATCACAGCTGCTGCACCTTGCACACAGGAAATTCAGAAGTGCCCTACACAAAAAACAAAGGGTATTACTCTTCCATAGCTAACTACAGCACAATAGTTGTTTTGGAGCAAAACAACAGGCATAAACCCAACCACAACAATCGTCATTCTAGTTATACACAAGCCAGTTTATATTTTACAAAAACGATGGTTCAATTGGTCAGCTTCAATAGAGTCCCATCAGGGATTAATTTAGTTCTTCATGTGGAACACAAGGAAGCTGTTTCCATACTGTAGCTGTAAATGATAATGTCAAACTCTCTCAAGTGGAAAGCTGAGCAGAAAACAGAGGAAGTAGATGTGAGCACTGGGCAAGAATCAGTCTGGTACAACTGGTCCAAATTGACTTTCTGTGTTTGGAACACACTCAGTGGTAAGATCATTTCTCTAAGTGATGGAGTTATGACTTTATCTTACATTTCTGTGCTCCAGCTGCAACACACTTCCCTGCTGACCGAAGCTCCCAATTTTGTGCTAATGGCATGACAGATAAAGCAGTGCCTGAAAAAGCCATTTCTGATTAGGACCATTCTCATTACTCGCCCCCAAACGGATATTGCCTCAATCAGATATGCCAGTGGTTTAAGAGGAACTGTGTCAGTTATTCTTACTATAGTATAATCATGGTCCCAACAAAGAGGAAAATATTTCCACATTGTATAAATATTTAATACAGGTGACATCTTCATGTACTGTATGTAGAAGAAAGGACGGTGGGTTCTCTTTGTTATGGACCTCATCTTGAAATGTACTAATCACTGCAACTCCCCTTCCCTTTACAAGGAATTGTTGACCCTCAGCACTTCTCAGCACTGGAAGTTAAAACATTGATAAATACAAGTCTTATCAGTCTTATTTTTTAAAAATATGAACCCGCAAAAAAATTGGTAAGATACTGTGATACCCACATTTGTGTGAGTAAAGGCTATAGCAAAACTACTCAAGTATGGGCTGCAGGATTATACGCGACGCACATTTTGGGCCATTCTGTTTAAAACTGGCCTCCCTTTTGCATCCACAAATAAGATACTTCACTGGGCACATGACAAACTGAGTCTGCAAGTTATGGAACCCACACATTTGCAGATGCGAATAGGAAGGCCAGCCAGAACTGGGTTAAAAAGTTAGGCCCTTAACAGGATATGAGTTTGGCAGTTTTGGACCAGTTCCCAGGCAACAGGCGCAGTGCTTACAGTGGTCTGAAAATAGTAGGGATCTATCATAATCTGGGAGAAGCAGCTTTAGTGAGACAATGGTTAAAGAATGCCCCTGAGTGACACCACCTGATCTTTATTTTATTTTTTTCTGGGTCTCCTTGCAATACCCCTGTGACAGATATGGCAATTTCTTGCAACATCATTGAAAAAAACTTAATGAATTAAGTTTAATGATCTTTGGAGTTTGTTGCATTAAATGTAACAGTTATGTATTATTGTGGGCCTGGATGATCAAAGGAGTCTACTGAACAATGTGACACACACGAATGGGCTTTTGGGACCGTTCATGAGAAGTGGATTTCCTGAGAAATATCATGAGCTGGGGAGATGAATGCAAATTCCCACCCACACACTTTAAGCATTGGGCAGGTGTCCACCACATAAGTAAACACCAGCATTACAGTTAGTGCTAATTGGCACCCTTTATTAGCAGCTTGTGCAGGGGCCATGGATCGACTGAACAAAAAGAAATATTGACTCATATGCTGAATTGGTCCCTACAGCTCAAGGTTATTGAGACACATGGGAAGGGGACTGTTAGGAAGCCTGCAATGCCAATGTCCCTACTGTCCCCTCTGCCATGGATTCAATTCCAGGGCTTTCCCCCAAGTACTAAATTCCCATGAAAATACATATGAAAATGGAAGGAAAGGTAATAGGTCACTCGTTCACTATGGAGCCTTCTTCAGACAACATGGCAGCATAGAATGAAATTACACACAACCAAGCCTGGCTGTATTTCCTCCACCACAGAGTAAACACAACAAATTATCTAATCTGCATTAGATTATAAGGGAATTCAGGCAGGGAGTGTGGGTCAAATTCAGCCCCGGGTGTAAGTGGAGAAACTCCCACTGAAGTTCACACTAGGCAGAGGCATTGGCATCAGCGGCGCTCACACTCTCTTAAACTACTATGGAATTGGGCCTCACATGGTTTCTGCAGGATGTTGCTATATAAGGGCCTGACCAGCTCCCACTGAAGCCAATGGACAGAATCATATTGACTTCAATATGAGTTGGATCCGGCCCTATATGTTTATTTACAGCATACGCCAATAGAAAGAGAAGCTGTCAGGGCCAGGCCACAGGCAGCCTGTGTGCACTGGTCTGTTACCAAATTGCGTCAGGAGACGAGTAGCGGGGTCAGGGTCGAGCCAGGTCAGGATACCAGGGAGTCAGTGTCAGGTACCAGGTTACAGCCAGCAGGCATGTAGTGGAGTCAGGATCAAGCCAGGGTCAGGATAAGGAGCCAGAGTCTGGGGTCCACAGCAAGGCAAGGCTTGGAGCAGAAGCAAACCGGTGGTCTACATCATTGTTCAGAGAGCTCCCTGTGCTGGCTTCCTGCACATATACCAGCATGAGCCAATCAGTGGGCTGCAGGGGGGGCACCACGCAGTCCCTGCTGGCAGTACTTCCTGCAGTGTCTTCACAGGGTTCTCCAGTGGAAACCCAGGCTAAGCCTCCAGTAGTGATGCAGAAGCAGCAGCAGCCCAGACCCCCCATCGTCCGAGGTGCTAGTTCAACAGGTTGTTATAGAAGCCTCAGCTGGTTTTTAAGGCAAGGTTAGGATTTCTATAGAGGCAGGCTAGGGGCTGTCTGAGCAAATGTGCAGTTCTGCCCATATACTTACAATGGGCCTTATCCTCAGAAATGCTGGGAATCTACAACTCCTGTTGACACCACTAAGAGTGCTCAGGATTTCTCAGGCCCTCAGGGGACATAAGCCTATAATACCAAAGCCTGTTTTTGACATCCAACAGTACTATTTCCAGCAGCACAGGGCTCTCCCAGGGCACCTACAGCCCCAAAGAGAGATCACTTGATTTAGCAAATAAGGCTTAAATCAAATAATATTCTTATGGAATTGTTTTTAGTATGAATTTAATGAACGTTCTTTTTTATTTATACCACATAACAAAGGACTGTGGATTTCTTGCTGTGTACCATTTTGCAGCTCTAAGTTGGATAAGGTATGGCATCAGTTTTGGGGCCATTCCTATAGGGAAAATTGGTGGCAAATTTCAGTTCAGTTCCACACACATTCCTACCACCCAATTCTAGTGCCCATATACTCTTGGTTCTGAAAGTTTATTCAGTTCAGAGCAGGGACTGAAACAACATTTCTCTTTAATCATAAGCTGAGGTCTGACATCCCAGATAGCCTCATGATGGCATTGCACCCATTCACAGGTAGCAATCAGTACAGCACAGGTAGCATCAGTACACCTTTGTGCTGATGAATGGGTGCCAGCCAACAGGGAAGCCAAGATCTGCAGCCTGCAGAATACTGCTGCAACAGCTCTCTCTTTGTCAGAGTCTCCTTTCTCTGAGCAGTAAAAGTACGGAAAGTCTGGATTTTGTTGGCACTGTTGGGTGAAATGTAATGCTCTGCACAAAATCAACAAGATGTTCACCCTGCCAAGAAACTTTCCTTCTATTACATTGCTGGAAGATATTCACAGCCTCCAAGCAATCTTGTTGTTATGACTTGGCACTATTTGACTGGATTGAGCAAGCCAGTCCCTGTGGCAAACTGCTTCATCATTTCAGAAAGTATGGATGTCATTTCCTGCCTGTCAGATGTTCTCCCAGATGTAGCTCCCTTTGCTCCTTCTAGAGAGACAACTGATACACACAGCCTTTCCCCCCTACTTCATCCCTTAGCCAGAAGCGGATTACAGTTTTGTGGAGCCCTGGGCCAGAGCAAGTGGGGGCCCTCCTCACCGTCCTGCAGTCCAGTCCCGTCCCGTCCCTCCTCCCGGCACTCCTGTTGGGGAGCAGGGTTGGGGCATGGGGGCTTTCCCTGCTCCCCCGCAGGAGCGCCGGGTAGGCAAGTGGAGCGGGTCGGGGTGCAGAGGTGCCCATTTTTCTAGGCCCCCCAATTCGCTGGAGCCCCAGGCACGGGCCCCACTGGCCCAGTGGCTAGTCTGCCACTACCCTCAGCAAAGTGTTTTGTTTTCTCACAGCATGGTCCACAGCACAGCTGCTCCTACACTTGTAACTTTCCACTAACTCTCTATGTTCTGATAGGGCCAGATCCTGCTCCCACTGAACTCAACGGGAGTTTGCCATTAGGTTAGTGGCAGTAAGATTTACCTTCTGCCCCAAGCCATACAGTACCTTACCTTCTGACAACATTAACATACACTATTAACAAGGCAATAACCCTTTAAAACCTGTTTGACAATTATCTGCTGACCTACAGAGTTCTGAGAGCAACTTACAGAATGTAAATGGATAAGTACAAGAAGCAAGTCTATGCCAAAAAAAAAAAAAAGGCACCAGAAGAAGAGCAAACCACAAAAAGAGTGAATGCAGCCAAATCCAACAACACACTACCCAGAGGGTGGATAATTGACAGAGGAGGCTCAATAGGGGTATGCAATATCTTTTGCATGGGCAAATTTAAGAAAGACATTACCTTCTATCATTTCATGTGTAAACAGTTGCTTCCCCCACAAAACCAGATAGCATATAAATCTCAAAGCCCATTACTGGTTAAAACTAACACAAAAAGTCAAAGCAAAAACTTTACTGTCTTTAGCTCTTCACAGTAATAAACTATTATTAAAACTTAAATAGATGGGAGGGGAAATGAGGAAGACCCTTGAAAAGCACCAGATGATTTCATTTTAATAATTGCATGTATATTTCCTCATATGTTTTTAATGTATCTAGGAATCGCAACTAAGTCAGTGTGTTCTTTACATCACGCCTAACAGAGCTGAAAAACATATCACAAAAGTAACCTCTCTCAAGAGCCAGATATGCAAACAGATTCTGCTGCAGCATTGCATATAAATTACAGAACAAAGCCCCCTAGCTTTTCCAGAGTTGTCGACCAGCTTTAATTGTCTCCGATTTTCCATACGCAAACAAATGGCATTGCTAGGGCGTTCTGCAGATCTCTGCCATCTACACGCCAATGTATATAATATGTTCAGTGAGCGAAAGCAGATAAGCAACATAAACCAGGGTAACATTAATGCTGGATAATGGAAGATGAGGAACAAGAAGGAAAGCGTCATGTAAAGTGTTATGGGCTAAAGATCAGTGAGGGGAACTTGTGTAGGGTAGCCAAAAAAAGAAGGAAGAAACATGCAAATATATAAGAGGAAAGGAAACATGATATCAAGATACAAGAGGAAGATTTTTCAGGGGGGAGAAAAAGACTTTTTTCTTTTTTAAGAGATATCCCATCTCCTAGAACTGGAAGAGACCTTGAAAGGTCATTGAGTCCAGCCCCCTGCCTTCACTAGCAGGACCAAGTACTGATTTTGCCCCAGATCCCCAAGTGGCCCCCTCAAGGATTGAACTCACAACCCTGGGTTAAGCAGGCCAATGCTCAAACCACTGAGCTATCCCTCCCCCCAGACGTGGACACACTGGTTCCGTTTCTAGTTCAGCCACTGCCTTTCTGTATAAGTTTGCCAAAACTCGCAAACGTGGGAGCCTAGGTTAGACACTTAGTAAAAGTGGCCAGATTTTCATAAGCATCCGAAGAAGTGGGTATTCACCCATGAAAGTTCATGCTCCTATACGTCTGTTAGTCTATAAGGTGTCACAAGACTCTTTGCTGCTTTTACAGATCCAGACTAACACGGCTACCCCTTTGATACAGATTTTCATAGGTGCCGAGCACCTACAACTCCCAATGTCTTCAGCTAGAGGTGCAGAGGTTCACCACCTGTGAAAACTAGTCCTTTTTTTTAAAGGCACCTAGAAGTAGACTGCCAAATTCCTATTTAGATATTCAAATTTGAAAATGTGGCCCTATACAATACATATAGTGCCTCCCTTTCCCCATATGTAAAATACATACAATAATTCATGAGAGCACTCTGAAATCTTTGGAAAGGCATTAAGTGCAGAGTATCTGTAGTAACATTAATATTAAAAAATAGTGAAAAGGTGAATCAGAAGAATAAAGAAGAATCAGACTGCTTTGTACTGACATTAAATAGAAATTAGTACATGTATGTATGAGTACTTATTGATATGGCAGGGACATATTATAAGTATATAAAGTATCATATATAAAAACAACCTATTTGTGAACAACTTCAATGTAGAGACAAGAGTTTACTGTAGCAACCAGCATGTATGATCAAGTACATCTACAGTGTACTATGTACGAGGGGAGTATGGTCTCATGAGCTGAGCAAACTCGTGAGTTCAGATCACAGCTCCAATCCGGATTTACCAGGTAGTCTTAGCTATGTAGTCACAGGCTGAGAACGTAGCCAATTCATTTCTCAGTCAATCTCCTCACTGGTAAGACGGGGAGTGACTGTACTTCCATACAGCAGAGAAGTGCTGTGTTGATTTACTCATTGACGTTTGTAAAGTCTTTGGAAGATTATATAAATGATTGGTCTCATTTCTATCTCTTTCCAGCAAGGCGTTCACCCCTAGCAGGGGGCTCCATCTCATAGTGTGTAACATACCTGAGCTGCTGCACACAGGACAGGCTAAAATGCCTATTGTGTATTCCATGGCAGGTAAACTGAGAGATTGTGAGCAGCAAGGAGCCTGACCATAACACTGAAGGTAGGACAGGTTTGCATTGGGATCCAGATTTTTCAACTTGCGCTCATATTTATTAACAAGCTTGCATAGAGGTTTCACCCTGCTGGTACTGTAAATGCTGTTATTGCAGAGAGGAAACGGAAATTGCCTTTCAGCTAATTCAGAGTTGCTGCTTCTTTGGGATTTGAGGCCTTTACTCTCCCGTACGCAGGACAGAGTCACCACATCATAACAAAGAAATGCAGGGCTTGTTCAGATTAGTGAAATTTGCACAGGTGTAACGTCATCAGTGCAGAGCAAACTCCTTATATAGACCCTCTACACCAGTCCAAGCCGTGGCTGAGCTGTACCATGTAGCTAACCCAGTGGAAAAAGACTCCCATATGTGCAGGGGCTTATACAATACAGTGGTACTTGCCCTAGACATACAGTGCTATGATTTTTAAAAAAGAGCAAGAGGGACAGAGAGTGACTGACTGAAGTGTGTGATTTTAAAGAAATGATTTAACACCCATAGTTCATTAATAGTTTGCCAACTACCTATCTGGAAAACAGTAATATGATGACATACTTCCTGGGGCAGCATCCAGCATAATCATTTAAGTCCTGTAAACTGTGATGCATGCAAAAAAAACCTGTATTTTATTTCTGCTAAGTTTTTGTCCCCTTTTCTGCAGCTTTACCTTTCTTTAGGAGTTATGATCGAGACACATTTTGAGGGTATCAACTCGAAGCTCAGAGGAAACTACGCTCTTTGGAATTGATGTCGCACTTCTCGTTTTTTAGCTCCTCTCTTTCTTTGGAAGATATCCCAATGGGAAATAACAAAAACAACAAAAACGTTTTTTTTCTCAGGGATCTTAAAAGAGACATAAGAAAGATGAAATGACCATCAACAGCTCCCGGGGCTGGGACTGGGAAACAGAGAAGATTCATGACTAGGTCTTAATGCATCAGCTTCTCTCCACACATTCAAAACCCACATGAACACCAGAACCCACGCAGGCAGAGCCCTTGTGAGCTTGAGTACTGTTTACATTTTTAAACAGTCTTCTAATGGAAACAGATATCCTACTAAAGGCTGTACTAGTCCCCATCTACCAACATAATGTTCACACCACCTCAGCCGACTGAGACTCTCTTTTTTATCATTAGAATCATTCCTGCTTCTAGTTTCTGTAAGGCAAACATCAGACACCAAACCCAAAAAGGTGTCATTGTTTCTCAGGAGGGATCTCCATTTGGTCCACCCACATGGAATTGCTTCACTAACAGTTCCAATTTCATCACCAGCTGCACATTGTCAATTCTCCTCCTCCAGGATGGGATAGTTTTCTTTTTAACTATTCTAACTCTACTTGACTCAAGGCTAACCATGCAGCAATTACTTGGTTCTGTCCAGTGGCTCAGTGAGCAGGAGACACAAGAGACTCCTTTGTTCGCCCAAGGAACCTTTTAGGGGCCAAATACACCTCACCCTGCACAAAGCTCAAATAAACAGGATTTGTGCCAGGGAATCCTGTGGAAGGAGTCCCCCCTTCTAGGCCATGCTACACCAGTACAGCAGCTCTACTGCAGCTCCTATCCTGATGCAGTGTTTGCTGTGACCCTTATATACAGCTGGTTTGGCCTCTTAGGGTAGGTCTACACTGCAATGTAAGGCCAGGGTTAGTGGGACTTGAGTCAGTTGACCCAGGTTAGGGATTGAATCCTGGGCTTGAGTATCTACATTGTCTTCTAACCCTATGTTAAGACTCTTCTAACCTGTGCTCAAACCTAGGGCTCTGGCATCCACACACCAGTGCGCAAACCCAAGTCAAAGTAACTATATCACAGAGTGTCCCCCCGACCCTGAAATGTGGCATCTCCAGCCCTAGGACTGTGGTGTACTTTACTGCCCACTCTGCACATTACTAGGAAGCAGCTCACTTTGCTTGATCAGTTCGCTCTCCAATGCAAACCTAGGAAGCTCTCTGATAGTGTGCTTGAAGATCAGTGATCAGAAGAGAATAGATTAATGCAGACCTGAGCTGCTACTGTTTGCCAAGGGGTGGGTTGAGGTGGCTTCCGTTTTCAATAGAGTGCATTGGAGATTGTTGGGAGTGGACTAAGACAGCTATCCCATGGAGTTGTGGATTGCATCAGGCTGACTCCCAGGACCCAAGTCAAGTGGGGCTGCATCTACAAAGCAATAGAACTTGGACCCTTGGTCCTGGGTTAACTTGAGCTTGGACCCTTCAGCCCTGGAGGGCCCTGGGACCCTGGGTCCGCTCCTTGGGTTAGCACACTTGCAGTGTAGATGCAAGGGGGGTTAGGCTTGAGCATGGGCTCAATCAAGGGCTTACATTGCAGTGTATACATATCCTCACATTGCCCCACTGACCACATTCCCACCCTCTTATATCCCTCTCCCCGCACCACTACCTCTATGATGTTGCAGATGACGGCCCCACAGAGTATTGTCATCTGCCTGCTGAAGTTCTGTCCCACAGTGGCCTGCTCCCCCATTCCTCCCTGCAGCTGAACCACCACAGTTCTGCTACCTATGAGGCCCTAGGGCCCTATGCATGCATGGGTGGGGAGGGGAAGGCGGGGGAAGATATAGTGGAATGATGTACATAGTTTAAACACTTTTCTGATTTAAATGCAACTTTAAAAAAAGAGCATGGTCAAGGTGTTGCTTCATGTATTATGCAAAGATGCAAACCAAAGGGATAAATAAAATCAGTGGTTTGGGGCTGCAAATGGACTGAGTATTTTTTAAAATAGGAAAATCAACATCAGCTTTTTCTTTGTTTTTAAGACACACCCTGTTACTTCCTCTCCTCCCCCTCTTCCTTCAGTTTCTCAAGCTGTTCAACGATAGGGAAGCCTTGCTCATAACAGGCCTTGCTCTATCCCTGGAAATAGCAGTGACAAATAGGTGGATATTTTTTGTTTTAGTGTTATCGTAGAAAAGTTATTGAGAAGTTATTGAGAAAAAAGACACCACACAAAAAGCTACATAACGGTGTTAATGGCAACTGAAGGTTATAAGTGACTAGGTTAAATCTGGGTCAGTGGTTTTCAACCTGTGGTCTGCAGATCCCTGGGGGTTCACTGACTATGTCTAATATTTTCAAAGGGGTCCACACCTCCATTCACATTTTTTTAGGGGTCCGCAAATGAAAAAAGGTTGAAAACCACCGATCTTGATGTTCTTTTTCCCCCTCTGTTTTGGATTTGGTAGCTGAGGGTAAGTAGGAACACTGTTTTTGTATCAGTTACTCTAATGGCACTAATGCATAAAATGAACGTGGCTGATATGGAAAGTGTAAACAGCCTTAAAAGTGACCTGAAAAAGAAAACTGTGGGGATTGCCCATATTTACTACTTTATGATGATTGTTCTGAGTTTAATGAAGTACTTGCATGAATAACTGAAGAAGGTCAATAGCAAAGGGTGCTGCGAACTCTTTCCACACGCAGTGCCACTGGCAGGCTGGTAAGAGTCAGTGTGGGCATAAGGAAAGCTGAATGAGTGGACAGTGATTATACAGACACATAGGTACCGGTATACCAAGAGCACACTAGCATAGTAATGGCTGAGAAACAGATCATAGAGTCATAGAACTGGAAGGGACCTCAAGAGGTCTTCTAGTCCAGTCCCCTACACTCATGGCAGGACTAAGTATTATCTAGACCATCCTTACAGGTGTAACCTGCTCTTTAAAATCTCCAATGATGGAGATCCCACAACCTCCCTAGGCAATTTATTCCAGTCTTAACCACACTGACAGTTAGGAAGTTTTTCCTAATGTCCAACCTAAACCACCCTTGCTGCAATTTAAACCTATTACTTCTTGTCTTCTCCTCAGAAGTTAATGAGAACAATTTTTCTCTCTCCTCCTTGTAACAACCTTTTATGTATTTGAATGAGATGTCTATCTGTAAGCTTCCCTGTACATATCTACTCCATACTTTTCCAGGGTCTCCCTCGCTCATGAGCAAAACCTGAGCTTTGCAACATTGCAGTAAGTGTTTATGGTGACTTGGAGACATTTATTATTTACTACCATCTCAGGAGGCCAGAGCTAAGAGCTGCCCTGGTAGCAGCCTACGTTTTATCCACCATATGACCCTGTTTTCAGCAATTCCAACAAGGACTTCTGTCACTAGTGACAGGACTGAATTATGTTCCGTGAAGTAGGTGATGAGTTACATTAAAAAGCTTCCAGAGGAAATTAATTTCCAAACGTGGGCTCCAGCTAGTTAAACTTTGTTCAGAAATGCTGCATTTTATTGCAAAAACTACAAGGAGTCTGGTGGCATCTTAAAGACTAACAGAGACTTCTTCAGTGAGGTTTTTTACCCACGAAAGTTTATGCCCAAATAAATCTGTTAGTCTTTAAGATGCCACCAGACTCCTTGTTGTTTTTGTGAATACAGACTAACATGGCTACCCCCTGATACTTGACATCATTTTATTGCAGTTTGCCTTAATGAAGAAGGAATGTAGTTGACTTGGAGAAGAGGGGGGAATCTTTCAGCCGCCTTTTCTCTGTCGATCCATGGGTGGTGACAGAGGAAACAGTGGAATAAAAACATCTAGCTCAATTAGCTTCTATCTACTCTGATTTTGTTGGTTTTGCTGTTGCTGCTACATTTACTGCTATACTCTAGCTGAGAACTAATCTGGCCTACTTCTAATGCAATGCTGTACATATGACATCTCTATTAAGTCCAAGGATAAGCTGACTAGCCAATAGCCCAAATACTGTGTACTCAGAATTCTGTCCTGGAACTTTTACAGAGCGGTAGATCTCTTCTCCCTTCCATTCCCTCAGAGTGCAACAGGTTCCCACTGCTCCCATATATCTCCACAAAGTTTCCTCCCCCGATTTTACTCTGACAGACATACCAGAATGTGGGTTTCCACCACTCTGTTGGATTTCGTCTGTATAGAATGGAAGCTCTTTGGGGTAGGGACTGTCTATTAAAATATATATCTACAGCACAATGAAGGCCATATCTCAGCCTAGGCCTCTACATGGTATTATAATAAACTAATAAGACAATCTATTAAAATCATACAATTTCTGAGTTCTCTTACATGCTTATGAGTTAGGGTGACCTACTATATTTAAAGACAGGAGCTGCAGAGTGCCATTTAAAGTGGGGGACCATAGATTTGCCCCCCTCAGCTGACCCTCCTCTTCCCCTCTCAGGTGCCCTTCCCACCAGCAACCTGACCACCTCCTCCCTAGCCTATGAGCCCCGACATCCACACCCTCCAAATTTGAATGAGTGATGTAACCTTGTGCGTGAGGTCGCTGTGCCACTCAGGTTTGGCTGGGCCAAAAAGTGGTCAGGCCCTGGCCCAGGGGCCCCATATGGGTGCACAGCCTGTGTTTCAAGGAAATAAAGAAAAACTATGGAAAACACAGGAGAAGATTTTTTTTTTTGAAGGGTCACCACACCACAATGTGTTAATCATAGTACGAAAATCACACATTTGCATCTCAGTGCAGGATCCTTTGCCTGAATATTGCTTGAAACTATACTTTGATCTGATCAAATGCTTCTTAGTAGTTCCTTACTGGATGCATAAGGAAACCGCGAATTGTATGATGCAAGGACTTCACAGGATGGGATTGCCTAGAGGGGGTTTTTATTTTTATTTTGTTAAGAGAAAGAATATAGAAAAAAAAGAAAAAACCTGAAGCAACTTCACTTTATAGGCCTTTGATGCTGTGTGTGCTTGCAAAATGGTTGGCAATAGCATATGGAAGTTGTAAAAAACAAAAAAAATCTGTGCTCAGATATATCTCAAATCCATAGCTACATAGGCACATAGATGAGTACAGGCACAGCCACTGGCAGGAAAGAAAGAGATATGTTTTCCCTGCCCAGCTTTTTAGTATAGTAAGGATGTCTCCATTAATGTAGATGCAAGACAAAACGGTTTTACCTACCTTTTGTAACTGTTGTTCTTCGAGATGTGTTGTTCATGTCCATTTCATTTTAGGTGTGTGCATGCCCACATGCACAGTTGTTGGAGATTTCTGCCTTAGCAGTAGCCATAGGGCCGGCTGTGGAGTGGTGCTCCCATGGGGCGGTATATCAGGTGCCACCAGCCCTACACCCTCTCAGTTCCTTCTTGCCAGCAACTCTGACAAAAGGGCAGGAGGGTGGGAAATGGAATGGACATGAGCAACATGTCTTGAAGAAACACAGTTAAGAAAGGTAGGTAACCGTTCTTTCTTCTTCGAGTGCTTGCTCATGTCGATTCCATTTTAGGTGACTCACAAGCAGTATCCACGGAGGTGGACTCAGAATTTACAGCTTAGTGGCTTGCAGTACTGTCCTATCAAAGCCAGCATCGTCCCGGGCCTGCTGGATCAGTGCATAGTGGGACATAAAAGTGTGGACAGAAGACCAGGTGGTCGCTTTACAGATGTCCTAGATAGGCACATGGGCCAGAAAGGCTGCCAAAGAGGCCAGTGTCCTGGTAGAGTGTACAGTGACAATCGCTGGGGGCGGCACGTTCACTTGGTTGTAACAGAAGTGAATGCAGGCAGCGATCCAAGAAGAAATTCTTGGAGTGGATACCAGGCATCCTTTTCTCCTGTTGGCCACTGCGATGAACAATGGCTTATGGAATGGTTTGGTTCTATCCACATAGAAGGCCAGAGCCCTCCTGACATCTAGGGCATGTAGCCTGCATTCCTCTTCTGACTTATGCAGCTTCAGAAAGAAAACCAGTAAGTAAATGCCCTGGCTGCAATGAAACTCAGAGACTACGTTAGGAAGAAAAGCCAGGTGCAGCCTTAGCTGGATCTTGTCCTTGTAGAAGACCGTGTACGGTGGCTCTGAGGTGAGCACCCGAATTTCGGATACCCAACGGGCCAACGTCACCGCAATCAGGAACGCGACCTTCCAGGAGAGTAGAAGGAGAGAGCAGGAAGCCAGGAGCTCGAAGGGAGGGCCCATGAGCTGAGACAGCACCAGATTCAAGTCCCACAGAGGGACAGGGTCCCTGACATGCGGGTAGAGGTGCTCCAGGCCCTTAAGGAATCTGGCAATGATATCCTGAGCTAAAACAGACTTACTCTGTAATGGCAGCTGGAAGGCCGACATGGCCGCTAGATGGACTTTGATCAATGAGAGGAACAAGCCCTGGAGCTTAAGATGCAGGAGGTAGTCCAGAATAAGATGCAGCGAAGCCCACTCGGGACAAACACCTTTATCTGTAAGCCAACAGATGAACCATTTCCACTTGGCCATGTAGGTCGCTCTGGTGGAAGGCTTTCTACTCCCCAATAGAACGCGCTGAACCTCAGCTGAGCACTGCTGCTCCTGTGCGTTTAATCACACAGCAGCCAAACCAGAGGTAGCGCCGCCAGGTTGGGGTGCAGAAGACTGCTGTGGTGCTGGGACAACATCTCCAACTGGAGCAGTAGATGGAACGGGGTTGCTACCAAGAGGTCCAGAAGGGTGCTGAACCAGTGTTGGCACAGCCATGCTGGCGCTAGGAGGATGATCCTCATCCTATCCTGTTTGAGCTTCATGAGGACCCTGGGCAGCAAGAGCACTGGAGGGAAGGTGTACATCAGAGCCCCCAACCAGGGGAGCAGAAAGGCATCAGACAGGGCTCCTCTGTCCATGCCCCCAATTGAGCAGAAGATGTGGCACTTCCTGTTCTGTCTGGACATGAATAAGTCCACCCGGAGAGTTCCCCACCTGCGGAAGATGGAGCTGACCATCTCTAGATGAACGGACCACTTGTGGCGAGATGAAAATGTCCTGCTGAGGCAAACTGCCAAAATGTTCTTGGATCCCGGAAGGAGAGAGGCTATGAGATGGAAGTCCTAGAGCCCAAGGGCTTCCTGGCAAAGGGTTGACAACCTGGCTCCACCCTGGCTGTTGATATAGAAGCCTGTGGCCATGTTGTCCATCAGGATCTGGACCACCGCGTCCTGTATGTGAGGTAGAAAGGCCTAGCAGGCCAGCCAAACCACCCAGCGTTCCCTGACATTAATATGTAAGGAACGATCGTGACTGGACCAATGGCCTTGAGTGTTGAGATCACCGAGGTGGGCTCCCAGCACATATCCGGGGCGTCAGAGATAAGGGTCACCAACGAGATTGGGGCTGCAAAGGGAACAACTTCCAACATGGACGTGGGGTCCAGCCACCAGATGAGGGACGCCAGTACACTATCCAGAATCATTACCACCTAGTCCATGCTGTGCCGGTTTGGGACATAGATGGACGCCAGCCATGCCTGAAGAGGTCTGAAGTGGAGTTGTGCACGCCAGACCTCGTAAGTACATGCTGCCATGTGGCCCAGCAGCCTCAGGCATGTGTGGGTGGTGATGAGCGGGTTGGCCCACAGGCCTGCAATGAGGTCCGCCATAGCCTGGAACCGAGTCTCAGAGAGAAAAGCCTTGGCCTGAGTGGAGTCGAGGACTGCTCCGATGAATTCTATGCGTTGTACTAGGGTTAAGGTTGACTTTGTCTCATTTATTATCAACCCCAGGTCGCAACAGGTGGAACAGACCAGGTCGAGATGCCTCCGCACCTGACCCAGAGACCAGCCCCTCATTAACCAGTCAGCGAGGTATGGACATATTTGGACTCCCCGACATCTCAGGTAAGCAGCTACTGGAGCTATACACTTTGTGAATACTCTCTGGGCCAAGGAGAGATCAAAGGGCAACACCATGAACTGGAAATGGCGTCATCCCAACATGAAGTGGGGGAAGCGCTGGTGCCCCGGGAAGATGGAAATATGGAAGTATGCGTTCTTTGAGTCAACAGTGACTTTTAGAGGGACTTGTTGAGGTGACACAGATCTAGGATGGGTCTGAGGCCCCCTTTTGGTTTTGGAATTAGGAAGTAGTGGGAGTAGAATCCTCTGCCTTCCATGTTCCCAGGAACCTTCTTCACTGCCCCCTGGCAAAGGAGGTTTTCAACCTCCTGAACGAGGAGTTACTCGTGAGAAGGGTCCCTGAAGTGGGGTGGGAGGGATGACTGGCTGTAAACTGCAGGGTGTAACCCGAAGAAACTGTATCTAGCACCCAGCAGTCCGAAGTGACCCAGGACCAGGCCAACCAGAAAGGGTGGAGGCAGTTCAGGAAAGGGAGAGTTGGATCCAGTACATCAGCTGGGGTGCCGTCCTCGAGGGCGCACCCTCAAAATGACTGCTTCTGACCTCCCTGACTCCTGGGAGGGTCAGGCTGAGCAGCCGTGTGGGAAGAGGATGGGTAGCATCTCTTAGGCCCTTTGTCCTTGTCCTTTCTCCTGTAGAAGCCAGACCTGGCAGCTCCCCAGGACTTAGAATGCGTCGGAGGAGGAGGAGATGGAGGGCGGGATGGCTTCCTGGACTGCTGAGGAGTGTGCAAGCTCAGGAAGCGGAGGGTGGCTCAAGAGTCCTTGAGCCCATGGAGCCTAAAGTCAGTTAACTCAGAAAAGAGCCCCGAACCTTCAAACAGCAGATCTTGTATTGTGGTCTGCATCTCCTGGGACAGCCCAGAAGCCTGCAACCAGGAGCTGTGTCGTATGGCCATTGCTAACGCGACCACCCTGGCAGCCAAGTCCATCGCATCCCAGGCCATTTGCAGGACTCCGCAGGCCACCGCCGTGCCTTCATTCACCAACGCGGCGAACTATTGGGCACGATCCTGTGGGAGGGCCTTCGTGAACTTATTAAGGGAGTCCCATAGGTTAAAGTTATAACGACCCAGCAGGGCCTGGTGGTTAGAGACCCTAAACTGTAAAGTGGCTGTTGAATAAACTTTTCTTCTGAATAAGTTGAGTCTCTTGGCCTCCTTATTTTTGGGCATTCCGCTGGGGTAGCCCTGCCTGTCCCTTTCATTCACCGCAGACATGACCAGTGATGCCATGGAGGGATGAGTATACAGATACTCAGAGCCCTTTGCAGGGATATAGTATTTCTTTTCCGCTTTCTTTGATGTCAGCGGAATAGATATGGGGGTTTGCCACTCCGATCTGGTTATTTTGAGCACCCCTGGGTGGATGGGCAATGCAATTTTTGCCAAGATGACACTGAAGAGGTTGTCAGCCTCTTCAGTGGCCTCCTCAATTTGCAGGCCCAGATCCTCAGCCACCCGTTTAAGGAGGGCCTGGTGCTCCTTAAAATCATCTAGGGGTAGGGTACTGGTGTGGGATGGTCCGGCCACTGACTCATCCGGGGAAGTGGCCTGAGGGATGGTGTCACCCTCTTCTTTGTCATGGGAGGGCTCCCTCAGCGCCGGAGTATGGGGTGCGGGTTCCGCCTCTGCCCTGGTGCCATGCTCCTATTGTGGCACCGTCTCGTCTGATGCGGCCAGGAAGGGCTGGGAGTACTGGATTGGCATCACCAGCACCCCTCACAGATTCCAGTACTGCCACTGGGGGAGCAACAGCCCCTGCTGCATCGGCACCGCTATTGGTGCCACCTCAGTCTAACTGCGTTGGAGGGGAGTTGTCCAGCCTCGGCGACGAGCTGAAGTCGAGGTCCGATCCCAATCACTGCCCCTCAAGTGACCACAATGGGGCCATCGAGGCCTGAATCTGCCTACTGACTCTGGTTAGGTGAACAATAGGGTGATGGGGAGTAGCACTGCCTGCCGGAGGAGCGTGACCGACACCAAGATCCCTGGAGCGAGCCCTCCAGGACAGGAACCAACGACGAGGAGACCTTCTGGGAGAGGGTGTTCAGCGTCTAGGTGACCTATGGCCGGACAGTCGCCGGTACTGGCAGTATGGGGAGCAGTGCTATGAGTCCAGAATCCCCTGCCTAATAGGAGGGGATCTTGATGGAGATCTAGGCCATCTGGCCAGTGAGCTAGGGTGCAGCACCAGGTCCCGAGGTCGCAGCGAGGGGGACTAGCATCTGCGATCCGGTGACCTGGGATGTTCCGCCAGTCTATGTTGCAGCACCCCGGTGGCCTTCCCCTTCAGTGCCACGAGTGGAGCCGTATCAGTCACCTGGCGTGGCACCTGCGGAGTTGGTCGGCCTTGCTCCTTGGCCGCCGAGGCTGCTTCAGGCCTCATCACAGGCTGGGAACACCTGCCGCTGCCTGGGGTGAGAAGGATGGGTCCTTGGCAGGACAGGTGGGTCCGATCTCTGCAGTACCCCCGTAATTCCCCGTAGCGTGCGCATAGCCTGACAGAGGTCCTTTGCCTGATGCTCCTCTCTCCTTCGGTGCCAAGGGGCTTCTTTTCTTCAGCACCAGTGTGACGGAGTAGTGCCAGGCCGAGTCCAGCGCTGGACTTCGTGCCAAGACCGAAGTGCCAGGCGTAGGTGCTGTGGTGGAGGGTTCCAACACCAGAGGAAGAGACCCCTCCATCAATAATGCCCTTAAGTGGATATCCCGCTCTGTCCGGGTTCACAGGCAAAAGTTCTTATAGATGCGGCACCTGTCTTTGCGATGGCCTTCTCCCAGACACTTAAGACAGCAATCGTGCAGATCGCTGATCAGCATCGGCCTGCTGCATGATGCACATGGCTTAAAGCCCGGGGAGCGGGGCATGCCCCGCTCGAGGCTAAGTCCCAACAGGGGACTCTCTTGACTAACTAAAACTATCAACTAACTAACTACGAAACTATGTACAACAACAACTAAGAAGTCAATGGATAAACTGCTACTGTTCTTGCGAAGACAGTCAAGGTGCTCCAACCAATCATCATGGGCGGTAAGAAGGAACTGAGAGGGCATAGGGCCGGTGACACCTGATATACCACCGCATGGGAGCACCATTCCAGAGGGCACCACAGCTGGCCCTACAGATACCACTAAGCAGAAATCTCTGACAACTGTGCATGTGAGCATGCACGCATCTAAAATGAAATGGGCATGAGCAAGCACTCGAAGAAGAGGAATGTCTTCTCACTCTGGTCCCTCCACCCAGCTTTGCTGTGGTTTCATCCCTGTAGATCAGATTCCAGAATGGGGAAGTGTTTGGTTAGGTGCCATGGGAACACCCTCCCCTGTCCCACATACTTTACCAGCTGTGAGGCTCCTAAGGTGCATCAGAGTAGGGCTCCCCTACAGGAAAATGTAAGTGCCAAGCTGTCCTCCTTACCACCTGCAGAGCTTCTGAGGTGCTTCAGTATGGCATGAAGCATGCGCGGCCTTCCTTACCCAGTATTGCCAACCCCAAGTGTTCAAAAATAGTGAGTCAGGCCCCCAAAAATCACGAGACTGGCTTAAAAGTCACAAGATTTTTTAAAATAATGAATTGCAGGGTCTTCTTATTTATCTTCTGGTTTTTGCACAGCTAGGGCTTGTGTTTTTGAGCTTTTCCTTATAGCCAAGAGGGCTAGAAAGTCACTTTTTTTTTAAAGGAAAAGCTGAAATTCTCATGAAATAACATGGCCCCAGCATCTTTAAGAAAAAGATCAAATATCACTCACAAGAAAATCGTGAGAGTTGGTAACACTGTTCTCCTGAGCACTGTACTAGATTTTTTAAAACTCCAGTGCAAAATGTCAGGGCCAGATTAAGGCAGACCAGGGCCTTAGGTATAACTTGATTTAGGGCCCCACACCTGCAATAAGAGTGGTGGGGGAGAAGGGATGCTCCTCTCTCCCAGAGAGGCAGGGACAGCTGTGTGGAGTCCCAGAACCATTGGTTCTCAGAGTTACCATCCCATTGAGATACACAGGCAGGTGACATCTGTCAGAGCTATTGCATCAGGTTGTCAGCAGACATCTCTGCACCAGCTACGCTTGATATGTGTTTTCAAACTTTTATTGCAACCGTGATGGTCAGAAGCTTACCTCTTTTTTCCAAATGAAAGGCAAGATTCTGGCTGTATCACTTGACTCCAGGAGTTGGAGATCTTAGACACTGATTTAGAGTGCTTATACGTTAATCTAGCCCTGCAATATGTGCTGTGCATGCAGTTGGCAAAGGGTCAGCTCTCTCTCAAATAAAAACTAAATTTCTCTGGAGCTCTTGAAGACAATTCCCTGCCAAGATTTTTTTCATGACAAATTTCCACTCTCTCCTCTTAGCCATTTCAGCTTTTTTTTAAAAAAAACACACACAAAATTTGTTTTCTATAATGAGAAAAGTAATTTTTTTGCCCTCAATGTACATTTAAAAATGTCTGACCCATTATTGCTCAAACTAAACCATATACAGTACATTCACCCCCAGGAAGAAATCAAGCCTGGAAAATTTCAGTCTAGAATGTGAACATTTTAGAAAAATGTATAAGTAAGGCCAAAAAACAATCATGAGGTTAGAATGAAAACCATGATGCCACCTTAACCCCTGCAGTCCCTACTACTTCTGCTGCAGTTTCATCATCAAATCTCTCTAAGTGTTTCATAGCAAATATTGTTGAGCAAGTAGCTGTCAAATGGGAGAAGGGGGTCATGGTAAATACAAGTCTTAGTACATCTACTTCTGGTCTGACAAGAGATACTACTCTGAGACACTAGAGACTGGGGAACAGATTGCATTGCTCCTGCCTACCTTGCTGGTCTGCAGAATTGGACAGAAAAAACACAGAAGAGGCAGAATGTAATTCAAGTTTAGCATACACAATACTGCAATTAAGAGTATGATTGGGACGGTGGGAGAAAAATCTAAGAGTGGCAGCAAATAAGTGTGAAAACTCTACTGGGTCCTTGGACAGGTCAGATGTTTTGTCTGTCTCAGCAAGATGAAAGTCCCATGGGTACAGAGAGATGGGTGTGTACACGACCCTCAAAAATAAATCCATATGTGAAAAAAATCCCTTCTTCCAATTAGGCTCTACCAGGCTATTTTTGCCTATTTGCATAATCTTATCTGCGTGCTGCAGGTTAATTCTATCTCCCAAAGACACCAAAATTGAGACGGACACACATGATGAGTGCATGGTGGTGGCAGATCAACTGGGTACGATTCCCAAGGAATTTCAAATACTCTTAAAATGTTCAGATGAATTCAGAGTTTGTTACAATTGCTAGGTGAACAGCCCTAAAAGCTGTTCTCTAATCACAGAAAAGACATGGCACACTCTGCAGTAGTGCCATCATCCACCTGTCATCACCATCATCATGTTCCCATTATGCCTCTGGCGTTTAGGGCAGTGATGAAGCTCCTCCACTCCTGTCTGTTTCTGGCAAGTCTTTCAATGGTTCCCCAGCTGTGCCCCAGGTTTTTCAGCTCGGCTTCCACAGCTCTTTGCCACGTTGTTTTCGGGCAGCCTCGTTTTTGCTTGCCTTCAGCTGTTCATCTTATTGCTACTCTGGTGATGGAATCAGTTTCCATCTGAAGCACATGACCGATCCATCTCCAACACCTCCTGGCAATGATGGTGCTCAGAACCTCTTGGCTGCACTGTGTCAATAGACCTTGGTTTGAGATTGTTCTGGGCCAAAAGATACAGAGGATTTTTCTGAGGCAGGTTGTATGGAATGAAGACAGTTTGGACATGTCATACTATCTCATTCCCCAGCATTCTGCACTATAAAGTATTGTTGAAAGTACGCAGCTCTAATAAATCTTGAGTTTGGTTTTGGTGTTGTATTTAAGCTTCTGAGGGTGTTCCGGGCTTTATCGATTTTGTTCCGGATGTCCTGACTTGTTCCACCATCCTGGCTGATGGTGCTGCCCGAGTATGTGAATGTTTCTATACTGGTGAGAACATAATCCTCTATCCGTACTGGTGATGGTAAGGCAATATTAAAGGTCATGATATCTGTCTTATTGCGGTTGATTTTCAGTCCAATTTGCTGGCTGAATCTGCGAAGTCCAGGTCTTCAAGGGATGAGAAGAGTGTCCATTTAATGCCTCTTGGCATGTCTTCTGTTGTACGCCGCATTACCCAGTCGATGGTGTCAGGGACTCTTTAACCCAGACGGCAAGGTTCGTTGTCTGACCGCAGAGTGAGAGACAGGCAACACCAGCAAGGTCCAATACAAGCTCTTCATTGAAGAGTGCACACAACAATAGAAAGCGGCCCGTCTCCTGAGAGAACCAGCCCACCTCTACAACAACTAGTGAGATTATATAGACAGTCCCGTCGCATCATAGTTAAGCAACTTAAACCCCCGAACCCCCGTTTACTAGTTAAAAGCTTCTGACATCTATGCATATCTATCTTCATTGACAGTACAAACAGTTCATGATGCCTCAGCAGCTTCTTATCGATATCTTCGTCATGTGCCAGAGGCTGAGAACAAAGAAGGAGTTAGGTACAGATAAAACCCAAAAACAGGGAGTAACAGGGAGTGGGGACTCCGAGTCTCCATCTGTTTAAACAAACTGTTCCTGGTACTTCGGTTACAAGAACGCGGCCCTTCCTCCTATCTTATTTCCTACAGTTTGAGCAAGCGGGCCCCTAGGCCTCACAGAGGAAAAAAAGAAATGGCCTACCAACTACTGTTAGCCTGACTATGATTAAGCTAGCCAGACAATGTTTTATACCCCATAATTCTACGGGCCTAACAATGGCAATGTTGAAGAGGACTGAAGACATGACACACCCCTGACATACTCCTATTTTGACTTCAAAACTGAGCTCACTGTGATCAACACCGCATATAAAGTTGAAATAGAACTTTTGATGATGTTGATTATACGGAAAGGAATTCCATATGCCCGCAGAATGCGCCATAGGCTGGTCCTGTGAATGCTATCAAAAGCCTTCTCAAAGTCTATGAAATTTATATAGAGTTGCTGTTGCCATTCTAAGCACTGTTCTATTACGTTTCGTAGAGTGAAGGTCTGGTCTGTGCATCCACACCCTTTCCAAAAACCAGCTTGCTCTTTTCTGAGAACACTATCAACTGCCTCTGATATATGCTGGACTATGATCTTACACAATACTTTGCTTGGCACAGATAAAAGTGTGATACCCCATCCATTATTACAATCACTGAGAGTTCCTTTCTTTAGTATTTTCACTATAACCCCATTGGTCCACTTATCGGGCACTTTTTCCCTTTCCCAGACTGATGTAAATAGAGGGGCCAGGATAAATGCTGCTAATTTAGGATTTACCTTGAACAATTCTGCATTCAAGTTATCCTTGCCAGGAGCTTTTATTTTTTTAAGGATTTGATAGCTTGAATAATCTCCTCCTTAGTTGGGGTGTCTGTGTTGATATCAAGATCTTCTTCTGCCTCCTGGATGTTTGCTTCCTCTTTAGGTGGCTCCCTGTTCAGCAGTTCTTTGTGTAACCCTTCTGCCAGGCCAAGTTGATAGCAGCAAGGGCTGGGTTCAGTACATAGGGGTCCCTTCCCAACAGCGTGACACAGAACCAGCTCGAGCCCCCACCCAGTGACCTGGGAAAATCTTACACAAACCCCTAGGCGCCTCGAAGAGGCAATATTTCCCCTCTCGCAAGCACAGAGCCTCGGTGTAGCAGAAAATGTTTAATAACATGAGGTAAACGACATAGCATTAAATTGGGAAAACACCACAACTAGAGTTCATAGACCAAACCATGAGCGAAGACCCACCCCAGCAAATTGGGCCGTGTCCTCTCCCGTTGGTTCTTGAAACCAGCGACCCAAGAATCACCAAAGTCCCAAAAGTCCACCGATCCCAAAGTCTCTTGGGTCCAGCAACCCAAGAATCACAAAAGTCCCAAAAGTCCGACAACCCCCCAAAGTCTCTGTCCCTGATCAGTGCAGCCCCAGAGTTCAAAAAGGGGGGGGGTGAGCAGGGTGTTAAGGGGCACCTTACGTGATCCGAGGCCAACCTGGCTGCTTCTCCGTGGGGTTCCACCGCAGCCTTACCACGAACTGCTCCACTCCACCCGCAGTCCCACTCCTGCCGTCCCACGAACTGCTCTGGCAGCTGCTCCGCTCCGCTCCGCTCACCGACCTGTGAGCCGCGCCGCTCCGCTCACCGACCTGTGAGCCGCGCCGCTCCGCTCACCGACCTGTGAGCCGCACTGCTCCGCTCCGCTCCGCTCCAGCCGTCCCTTGGGCTGCTCCCACAAGGCTCTGCTCTGCTAGCTGCTCCTCCAGCCACTCCACTCACCGACCTGTGAGCCGCTCCGCTCGCCCCTGCTAAGCTAAGTTAGCTTAGCAATATAGCTTCAGGCTCCCCCACTAGTTAACACAGCCTCAGTGATCTCAGCTCTTAAATAGCTTTAGCTCTTTTGTGATTTCAGCTCTTAGTGATTTCAGCTCATAGTAGGGGAGCCCCACTGCTGGTGCACTATTGGCCCAGAGTAAATTCAGCTCAGCAGTCTGTAACTAGACTCCTAAGGGAATCAAAGTTAGCTCTGACATTCAACAGTGGAGAGAGAAGGAGGTGCAATTGGTGTTTCAGGCCCACAAAAGGGACCCACACCACCAGGTACCAATACCGGCCCCCAACCTCTCTCAATTCACTGGGTTTTGTAACCCATGCCCCTTGACAAGCAAATGCTACTTAGGTAATGGTGAATGACTCACTCAGTCCTTCTGTCATACACCAGTTCCACTGGCCTTGATTCACAGAATCAGGGTAACAAAACTTTATTCTTCCTGCCCCAATAACAGAGAAACTGGGGATCCCACACCAGCCAAAGTAACCACTTTGAGTTGCTGTTGTTTCCTGCCAGGCGAGTGGGTGTGCCTATGCAAACAAGATCAGCCCCTGGAGTTCTTTTCCACACTCGCCATAATTCACCACCAGATGTCAGGGTAGAGCTCATCCTGACTCTGCTTACATTTGAAATGCTCTCTCCAGTGCATTTCTTGTTCTTTTTCGGTTGTTAGTAGGTACCCTTGTTTGTTCCTGATAAGAGTTTTGGTTGGTGTCTGCCAATTACCACTGATAAGCTGCGTCATTTTGTAGACGGTTCCTTGTTCACCATGAGCAGCTGCATCCTCTGCTTGTGTTGCCAGATTATCAATATAATGCCGTTGGTCCGCTCTCACTAGGCGTTTGACCTCCTGATGTGCCTTGCTATACTGCTCATGGTATTTGTCCCTTAGCTTCTGGGATTTTGTGTCTAAAACTTTTTTCTTGGTTTTGGTTTCTATGGCATTCCATGTTCTGGGTGTAATCCACTCCTTCCTTCTCTTCTGCCTGTAGCCTAGACAGGTTTCACTACTCTGTTTATACATTGTTGTTACTTTGTCCCACTTCTTGTTGGTCTCCTCATCTGCATTCCCCTCCTTTTCGTCAAGGTCTGCAAGTGCTTGAAACCCGTTCTTTAACTGCAGAACGAAGGCTTTCTGTATGTCAAGGGACTTTAGCTTGTCCATATCATACCGCCTATGTCCCTTGTTTGGTGAACCCACACTTCTCAATTTTAGCTTGATGGAGGCTGTCACAAGGTGGTGGTCACTGCCAACATCTGCTCCCCTTCTCACTTTCACATCTGTCAGTGAGTGTCGCCATTTGCCATTGATCATGATCTGGTCAATCTGGTTCTTATCTCTGCCATTTGGAGATCACCATGTCAGCTTGTGAATTTCACAATGTTCAAATAGGTTTCTGCCAATGACTAGGTCATTCATATTAAAGAACTCAACAAGCCTTTCTCCGTTTTCATTCATAGTGCCACACTCATGTCTTCCCATTGCTCTGTCATTGTTTGTGTTGTCCTTACCGACCTTGGCATTCAGGTTTCCCATGATGATAGTTAAGTCGTAGCATGGTATTCTCTCTAACTCCGCCTGTAGTGTAAGGTAGAATTTGTCCTTTACTTCTTCATCATTGTCATCTGTCGGAGCATAACACTGAATCAGGGTGATATTATTATGTTTCCCTTTCAGTCTGGCTCTCATAAGTTTGCTGCTGATGGATTTCCATTCAAGCAGGGAATGCTCCACTCCCTTCTTCAAAAGATGGCAACACTCTCATGGTGTTGTCCATTATCCCATTAGAGAACAGCAAAGTTTCTCCCGAGGCTGTTGTTAATCTTCCTGATCCCGTCCATCTGCTCTCGCTGACACCCACCTGTAGCATCTCATCTCTGCTATGACCTGAGCTAGCTTCCCTGCTTTGTACATTCTCCGTATGTTCCAAAAAACAAGTTTGGTTTTTGTCTTGGTGTTGAGCACTGCAGTCTTCATGCCAGTGGCTTTCTTTCGGCTTTCACCACTGGCAGTCATATGGGTCATTGACTCCTGAAGGCCATCACACACAGTAATAGTTGATTTCTCCGTTGCTGTTTCCGTAACATATTTTGTTTTTTACGGGACAGAGTTGTTAACCCTGTGCCTAACCTGCAACCTGGAGGACCAGGGTCTCTGTTTTGTCTGGCCCCTCCCCCACAGACCAATCCAGCATGGTTGAGCCTACCAGGAGCAAAAAGCTGCTGCCGACACAGACTCTGGGGATCGTTGGAGCACGCAAGCTGTCCCGCCACGAGAAGGCATGGATACCAGAGGACAGATCGTCCACCTACTCCCTGGTTAATGTGTATTATTAACCCTGACGTAAGGGCCGAGAGGCCTATTCAGTCTCTACACTCATGCTGTAGTTGGCTTCTCTGATGAGACTTCTAGCAGAGGTGGCAAGTGGCATCTGTTGTGGTGGTTGGCCAATTTTATGATGTGGACCGTGCCCACTGGGAAGGGGTTGGAAGCCACCAACTCATTGCAAATAGGTCACAGGCCAGCACTCAGATGCCAAATTATCATCACAACCGACCTTGGCTGAATATGAAAATGACAGGCCAAATTCTGATCTCCTTTACACTAGTGTATATAAGATCAGAATTTGACCTGAATGCTTTCCAGAACTCACCCTTCACCCTCAACTTCAGGCTCTATTCATGGCTGTTAGAGTTTCTTTTCTTGTGAAGAATATTACTTTATTTACATTCCCTCCAAGCCCCAGTAATGCAGAAACCATAGGCGCTGACTCCGTGGGTGCTCCGGGGCTGGAGCACCCACGGCTGGAGAACCCACGGAGAAAAATTAGTGGGTGCTGAGCACCCACAGGCAGCTCCCCGTGGCCCTGCCCCACTCCACCCCACCCCACCCCCCTGCTCCAGCTCACCTCTGCCTCTGCCTCCTCCGCGAGCGTGCCATCGCGTCCTGCTTCTCCCTGTTTAGCGGGGCAGGGAGGGAGGGGGGAGGAGGGGGAACGCGGTGCGCTGGGGGAAGAGGCGGGGTTGGGGCGGGGATTTGGGGAAGGGATCCAATAGGGGCAGGGAGGGGGCGGAGTTGGGGCGGGAACTTTGGGGAAGGGGTTGGAATGGGGGCAGGGCCAGGGGCAGGGAAAGGGTGGAGTCGGAGCGGGGCCAGGGGTGACACCCACCTACGCCAGAGTTGGCGCCTATGGCAGAAACAGACGACAACCAAAGGCAATTAAGCAGATCCTAGGTCACAAGGTGGACTTCCCATTGGTTATGACTGATGTTGCATCTTTTGCTCTTTACACAGCAAAAATAATTTGAAGAAGCCACATTAGCCCATTGTGACATCAACAACTGTGTCTCCTAAACGTACACAAACACGCAAGGCCTAGTTACATATACACTGCTTCTCTGGCGGACTTCTGGCAACTTCTTCAACATAAAACATAGTGAATGCCACTAAAGGTTTCACAAACTATTTAAAGGGATATGATTCTATTCCTATACACTACAGCTAGAATGAAACACATCTATAGGCAAAAGGCATGATCAGCTCTTAAAAATCCAACATATTGTAGTAGAGGTCATGACGATATACTGCCATTATACCCTGAACAGGGATCTAAGATAAACATAACTGCAATTAGAAAACTCATTATTAGAGAGAATGATACAGTGTAGTTGTTAGTTGGCATTGAAAATAAGCAAGCTGCTCACTTCCTTTTTATTAATTATTGTTGTTATTTTAATGCACAAGTTTGATCCAAGCCATCCGTTAGCATATCTCTTACTGAAAGATCGTCCACTTGCTTTGAGGGCCTATGTAGACACTGTGACAGAGTGCAAATTAAACTCAATCATTCTCCTATAACATCTTTAAACAATTAGTATAAATATTATTAGAGCATGACTTATCTTATGACTTATCTTGGGCCCAGAAATTTGTGCATTAAAAAAAAGCAAGCTGCTCCCAAAACACCATTTGAATGCAAATTTGAAAATATGCATCAGGAGATCAGCATAGGAAAAGAGCTTTTTAAAAAAATAGTCTTGGAGTTTTATTGTGAAGGATTGGAGAGATACATTTAGAAGTACCATCGTGGCTTAATAAATCTTTATAAATACCATTTATTTTGAGGGCAGGCACCCTGTCTCTTTAAATAGATTACATCTTGGTATAATCTCACAGGAACATTTATGTGGAGATTTTATTTAATGCAGTCTGTGATCTGTATAAACTTCACCATGGCATGAGTCTAACCAAGCACTGAGCAGAACCGGGAGTCATGTGGGAGCTATATTTGCTATATTAGAGTAGCACAGTTCAATATACAATTTTATCTGCAAGAGCCTGCTGGGAATTAGAGATTAGTCATATGGGGATCTTTACAGCAGTGAAGTTTATGAGGGGCTGACTCAATGATTTTGGTCTAGTAAACTGTCACACAACTGTCCTGTTACTTAAAATTGTGTAAGATTTAGAAAACAGGGACTTAAAGCACTAGAATAGGGCTTGAAGTTACGGGGCAGGGAGAAAAGAAGGGCACAGAAAAAGTAAGTGAGAAACATAGAAAGATGTAAAGTGTGGTTTTACAGTGTTTGGGAAAGTGACTAGAAAAATGGAATTGGGGGTTCTATATTAAATTTTTCTTAAAGACTCAATATCAAATTTGCTGTTTACAAGTCCAGAAAAAAAAAAAAATTTAATCGCCAGTCCTGAAAACTCCACTTGGGACCCACAAATCAAACTGTGGCTCTTTCTGCCTCTTAAAACTCCAGTAATGGAAAGTCTACCACTGGAATTTAGTTATCGGTTCTGGTTGAGATCTAGAATAGAATCCGGCTCATTCACCAATAGCAGTGTTGATCTGCTGCACTAGCAGGAGCAAGAACTCTTTAACAAGAATGTAAATAGATTTGATACAAAGATACATTGGGCCAGATCCTCTAACCTGCACCAAGCCCAAATGAATAGACGTGGCATAGGACAGGAAGGGGTAGAATCCCCATCCCTGCCCCAAACCATGGAGAAGAACAAGAGCCACTCCATGGCTGTTACCCTACACTCCTTGGGGTGTTTCAGCCAAAAGTTCCACCATGTCTCAGATCCACCTTCAGACCCAATCCCAAAAACTCCTCTATTTGGTGGAACTCTGTAACCCCTAAGGAGACAGCCCCAAACCTGCCCTTCCCCCTAACGAGATGTACATGCCAGTGTGGAAACAGGACGGGGCAGGAATTGCCCTGCAGTAAGCGGACTGGTTGAGGAAGAATGTATTATTGCATAGTCACTTTTCTCACCATATCTGCACTGAAGGCCATTCATGATCAGCACCAACTGCAACAGCCACTAATTAATGCTCATATATTAAATTGCAGTTTCCTTTACATCTTGGTCTCCATTAAGCTTCATTTCACAGCTCACAATTCTACTAAAGTACCTTAGAACTATTTACAGAGTAACAGCCGTGTTAGTCTGTATCCGCAAAAAGAAGAACAGGAGTACTTGTGGCACCTTAGAGACTAACAAATTTATTAGAGCATAAGCTTTCGTGGACTACAGCCCACTTCTTCGAAGAAGTGGGCTGTAGTCCACGAAAGCTTATGCTCTAATAAATTTGTTAGTCTCTAAGGTGCCACAAGTACTCCTGTTCTTCTTTTTGTAGAACTATTTAGGTGCTTATATGCCCCCTCATAACTGTAGTGTCTGAGGGCCTCCCAAATGCAAAGTATTTATCTTCACAGCATGACCGAGAAGAAGGAAAGCACTGTTATGTTTGTCTTTACAGATGGGAAACTGAGGCACAGAGAGATTAAGTCACTGAGTCACACAGGAGGTCTGTGACAGAGCCTGGAATTGAACCCATATCCATCGAGTCTCAATGCACTGCTTAAGCACAAGGCCATCCTTCCTCCTTCCTAACACTGAATACTAATTCCTAAGCAGATTTATTCAACATATTTTTGCTTTTTTCTGATCACGAACAGTTTGCAAAATTCTTTGTTAGTTTCTTCAGGGAACAATTTTTGTCCTGCTGATTGTCCACAAATTGCAAATATTTACAAGTCACAGTTGCACTGTGTTAGTGCCTCACCAGCCCCACCATACCTGAGATTATTCAAGTTGAGCACCATACTAATCTATCAAGATACTATAGTCAGTATAAATATCTCCTGCAACTGTACCTAAGAGAAGTTTATTTGCCAAGTGGTGTTTCCTCTCTTCTTTGTTATGCTTGTGAAGGAGCACTTTTGTTTAAATGAGAAGACAAATGATTAAGTCTCCAGGGTCCCCCTCTTCTCTGCAAGCAAAAGTATTCATTGTACACACATTAATCAGGAAGGGGGAAGGCGAGAATTGCAGAAGCCCCTTCTTCAGATATGGTCAGGACATCACTGAAGGAAGGATCAGTGCAGGAGCAGCTGCTTCTATGCCCTCAGACTGTCTGGTGCACATCCCAGCGGGGAGTTCAAAACAGCAGGAGAGGTTCTATGATCAGAACAGCTTGGCAACCACAGTAGGGCATTGAGGGGCACTTTCAATATGCCCTTAATTAATGAGGCTTTAGCTAATGAGCACATGTGATGCTACGGTGAGTTTCAGTGACCTACCTAAATTTTTGGCCTATTGCCACCACCTCTGATAGCTACTAGTTGGTAATAAACTAAAAAGTAAAGAGCAGACTTATAGTAGCTCATACTTCTATATGTTCTGAGCTTGATTTTTATCCCACCCACATCAGGTTTCACTGGTGTAACTCCACTGTGGACTTTGACTTTCGGAACCCTGATGTGGTTCACACCAGGAAGTGAAACCAGCTGGATCCAGGAGTAGGGCATGCAGAATGATCTGAGTGAAAAGCAACGAAGATCTGTTTTTTTAAAAACTTTCTTATCTGTGTCTCTGAGGTACTGCCTCTAGATCAGATATAAAACCAGAAACATTACAAACTCTATCATCTTAAATAATATTATTCCTAATTTACACCAGCATCAGCAAAATCAGGGTCAGGTATTTTATTTGTAAATCACACTAGACTTTGAGTTATCACCAAACTCCTGGCCTGGAGACTTTTCTCATTTACATTACCCACAGACCAGCTATTGGCAGTCATAGTGCAGTATGATTAATATTCTGTTGGACACAATTGAACTAACCTTGAAACATTTACATTTAATCAACCAAAATAGGCTGCTGACTCCAAACCCAGTATTCCAACTAGAACCATAAATCTCTGCAGCATAAAACTTTGGATGACAACACAGGAGTATGAAGTGGTACATGGGTTTCAGTCCATTGGTAACCAGTCATCAAATGGCTGGCAGGGATGGGGTGTAAAGAGAAAAATCATTACACAATCATTAAAATTAAAAAACATATGCCAGACAGAACATAAATAATATGTATTTTAATATGGTCAAAGATAAAGTCATACAACTAGGAATAAAGAATGTAGGCCATACTTACAGGATGGGGGATTCTATCCTGGGAAGCAGTGACTCTGAAAAAGACTTGGGGGGGCATGGTGGATTATCAGCCGAACATGAGCTCTCAGTGCAACATTGTGGCCAAAAGGGCAAATGTGATCCTTGGCTGTATAAATAGGGGAATCTCAAGTATGAGCAGCTAGGTTATATTACCTCTGGAATACGGTATCCCGTTCTGGTGTCCACAATTCAAAAAGGATGTTGATAAATTGGAGAAGGTTCAGAGAAGAGCCACAGGAATGATTAAAGGATTAGAAAATATACCTTATAGTGATAGACTTAAGGAGGTCAATCTATTTAGCTTAACACAGAGAAGGCTGAGTGACTTGATCGCAGTCTATAAGTACCTACATGGGGAACAAATATTTGATAATGGGCTCTTCAATCTAGCACAATAAGGTATAAGAAGATCCAATGGCTGGAAACTGAAGCTGGACAAATTCAGACTGGAAATAATATGTACGTTTTTAACAGTGAGAGTTAATTAATTAATCAATCAATCAATCATTGGAACAACTTACCAGGGGTTGTGGTGGATTCACCATCACTAGCAATATTAAAATAAGGATTGGATGTTTTTCTAAAAGATCTGCTCTAGGTATTATTTTGGGGGAAGTTCTGTGGCCTGTGCTATACAGAAGGTCACACTAGATGATCACAATGGTCCCTTCTGGCCTTGGAATCAATGAATCTAAGAACATTTTAGAGGCAATTGCCTACACAACACCTGAATTTATCATAGGCACTGGATCTAACCTATCAACTGCAAACATAAGGCTTTTCCCAATAGACTGTTATCCCAGCATATTTCAGATAGATATTCCCATATAAGCTTGCATTTCCCAGGCTGAATCCCATTTTATTTCCTGCCCATATTTCCAACCTAGGTAAGTGACTTTGTACAGGACCTTATGATCTTGAAAAGTAGTTCCCATTCTACCAAGTGCCATTTTTAAATCACAGGAATGAAGAGTCAGGAAGGAGGGGTGATGGTCACTCAGAACGTAAGTGTCCTCCCCTGGCTGAGGCGTGCTTGCTCACTATTTGAAGAGGTCATATAGGGACCAGTATATTAGGTGGGACATTCTAACCTGCCTTAGCACTCCATGTGCTCAGTATATAAGGGCATTTTAAATATGCCCCTGGTATTCTTTTTGGCTGATGATGAGCTATTCAGCAGAGCTTCTGGTTTGAAGCCCCCTACAGGAATGTGCAATTATGCTCATTAATTGAAGGGTACTTTTTGGTGATGGATACAACAGCTGCTTCGGAGTTCCCTACTGTAATGTGCACACATTAACCACAAATTCTGGGGCACTGGTGTTGCTGGACCCACAGATCAGCTTGCAACAACTATTTCATTACGTTAACAGCTGGCAATGGCATGTTGACTTGGGATGGTGGTAGATGTATTTTATTTTATAATTTTGCTGAGATATTGGTAATGGCAGAGAATCCACTGACAATAGGATGATTCTAACAAGCAAAAACTCTATTTTATTGAAGAAACAAGAACAGATATAATGAAGAAACTTCAGAAATGAAACATTGCTCTTGAGCTTTAACTTTTGCTTGTTTTCATTTTAAAGCAGTTAGAGAGATTGGACAGTGAATTTTGTAATTACTAAGAAGGAACTGAAAACAACCCAGATCAACCTCCAGTGACTTGGCAAATAAGGGAAAGTTATGTGTAGTCTTTAAATTTAAAACAAAGAAACAGAGCTTTTCCTGGAATAAATATCTCATTGTTCAAGAAAGAGTAACAGAGTATGTATTCCCACTCCCCTCACGACAGAAAGGAATGGGTAAATGAGCAAAACTGAAGGCAATAACTGATCACCCATGCTTTGTAATATTGTTTTTCCCTGTTCCCCAGCATATTTAAGGCATGAGGTCTCAGACAGGTCCAGAGGAGATGCAATCACCATCTTAATGGCTAGAGGGCAGGGGTATAGGCCCCAAAACTTTGGGGGTTTTAACATAGGATGAGGGTATGGAAAAGGTTGAGAACCATCAACTTTTTTGTGTAGTGCATGCACACACAAACTACACCACATGTAAAAGCATAAATATGGACATATGTCCGTTGAAGGGTACGAATGGGTTTTGTTTGTTTATTGTCAAGTGTCCATCTTCCAACAGATTAACGGGAATGCCTTACAAAAAACAAAACAAAATTACGCCACAATTTGGGCCAACCAAGGTATAAATAGCCATGTAAATTGGACAAAAGCCCTACAAAATGAGAGCAAAAGAAAAGAAAGACCTGGTCTAGAAAGGGAGACAAAAATAAGGTCCCACATGTACCGGTCTGATTACAAAAGCCTTTGCAGGGAGCAGCCCAGTCCATGTCTTCAGAGTACCAAATTCCACAGATGGGTCTCTTCCCAGCTGACCCTGTCCCCAGATGGAACCTCTGAGAAAAACAAAGCTCCAGAGCCATAAGGGTTACATAACCAGGCACATTAAAAAGAGAAACTTGGAGAAATTCAGCTGGAATCCCGGCGTATCCTAGGAAATGGAACCCACTGCCAGGGCCGGCTCCACGGTTTTGGCCGCTCCAAGCAGCCAAAAAAAAAAAAAGCCACGATCGCGATCTGCGGCGGCAATTCGGCGGGAGGTCCTTCGCTCCGAGCGGGAGTGAGGGACCGTCCGCCGAATTGCCGCCGAATACCTGGACGTGCCGCCCTTCTCCAGAGCGGCCGCCCCAAGCACCTGCTTGCCAGGCTGGTGCCTGGAACCGGCCCTGCCCACTGCTGAAAATGGTGTTCAGCCTTGGTGTGAGCAAAGCTGAGCATGTCTAAATAACACTGTGTTTAAAACACACTTACTGCATCTTGGGTAAAATTTTCAAAAGCACTTAAGAGACTTAGGAGTCAGCATCCCATTCTCAAAAGTGACTCAGGCAACTGGGAGCCTAATTCCTATTGGCTTTCAGGGAGATGTAGGCTCCTAAGTCACTTTTGAAAATGGCACTCAGGCTCTTAAGTCACTTAAGTGGCTTTTGAAAAATTCTCATCCCTTGTGTTAACATGAATTGTAAACTCTTCAGAGCAGGGACCATGAAATCAGTGAGAGATAGGCACCTAAGAGTATGTCTACATGGGATTAAAAAAGCATGGCTGGGCTGGATCAGCTGACTCAAACTGGGGGTGGGGGCACTCGAACTCCAGGGATGAAAATTGCTGTGTAGATATTTGGGCTTGGGCTGAAGCCTAAACTGTGGGACCATAATCCAAGCCCTGTTCAGCTGACCTGGGCCAGCCGTGGCTGTGCCTCAGGGCTTTTATCACCATGTAGAAATACCTTAAGTATCTTTGAGGATCTGGGCCCATGTCTTATATGTTTATACGGTACCTAGCAGGAGGCCCCAATTTAGATACTATCAGAATATAAACAGTAAGAGGAAGATCAGTTTCCACAAGAAAAAGAAAAAAAAGACAATGGGTGAAGCAGAGTAAAACCCCATGACTGAGCCCACAGACAGGCATGCATAATAAAGTCTGTTTCACAGTCAGGGGAAGCTGAAATTTAACTCTCATTAATAGTGCAAGCAGGTTGATGGAACAAATTATTACTCAAAAGAGATATCCATCAGCACCCAAATATTTTTCACATTTAAGTGTGTGATCATTTGAAAAGACCTATTTCCTGCACTTGGACTGTTAACAAGGGAGTCACTTGCGTACCTGTGATTGTGACTATTTACTATAATGTCAAACCCTTGGATGGAATCTGTTGGCTTCGTCGTGGTATTGCAGTGTACAATACTACAATTTCCATACCTTTGAAAGGCCCTAGGCAAAATACTCAAGGTTGACAAGTGGCAGGGTGAAAGGACGTGTTGGGAAGAAACAATTAAATATTGATTTTTCTGGCCATGTGCATCAAGATAGATGCCAACACTTCATCCTCCTCAAGCTGGCCTGAAAAAAGGTGGCATCATCAAGTTTCAGAGGGTAGGAAGTGAGGTAGGGGCAAAGAACAGAGATGACAAAAGGGTCTATGCCAAGCATTGTCAAGAAACTCTTCTTAGCTCATCAAAAAGCTAAAGGTCTTTGCCAGCTCTCCAGGCTGGTGTAAAGTACTTTGCGGTGTACATTTAAAAAGTTGTTTCAATCAGTATTAACTTGTAGGTATAGGCATCCAAGCAGCACTATCACCCTTCCACGCTTCTGGGAGATGGTCATCTAACCAGGGTCCCCTCCACTCATGAAGCTGGAGGGAGCCATTGGGCCCTGATCTAGCAAAGCACTTATCTTTACATTTGTGAATAGTCCCTTTGACTTCAAAGGGAGAACCTGTGTTTAGAAGTTAGGCATATGCTTACATGTCTTGCTTATCCAAAGCCATCTACGCTCTGACCTTCTGCCTAACTGAGGCCATAAAATTTCACCCAGGGATTCCTGCATCTAGCTCAATAACTTGTGACAGCTCACTGTTGAGCTGAGATGCCACGGCAATGTTTCTAACTCATAAGACAATAGTCATAGGCGTGCGCAGCCCATTTCATTAGGGTGTGCACCCAGGGAGCCCCCCAGCCCCGCCCCATCCACTCCCTCCTACTTCCCGCCCCCTGACTGCCCCCCTCAGAACCCTCAACCCTTCTTGTCCCCTGACTACCCCCTCCTGGGACCCCTGCCCCTAACTACCCCCCAAGACCCCATCCCCTATCTAAGCCTCCCTGCTCCTTGTCCCGACTGCCCCCCTAGGATCCTACCCCCTACCTGTCCCCTGACTGCCTCGACCCTTATCCACACCCCCGCCCCGGGACTCCCACGCCTATCCAACTGCTCCCCGCCCCCTGACAGAACCCCCAGAACTCCCGACCCATACAACCCCCCCGCTCCCTGCCTCCCCAACCCATCTCCACACCCCTGCCTCCTGATAGCCGCCCCCAGAACTCCCAACTCATCCAATGCCCCCCCCAGCTCCTTGTCCCCGACCACCCCCTCCAGAGGCCCCCCCACCCTTACTGCCCCCCAGGACCCTCCTTGCTCCCTGTCCCCTGACCCCTATCTACCCCCCCGCCCCTTGACACACCCCGGAATTCCCATGCCCCATCCAACTCCCCCTGCTCCCTGATGGCCCCCTCCAGAGACCCCCCCGCCCCTAACACCCCCGCCCGGGATCCCACCCCCATCCAACCCACCCTGCTCCCTGTCCCCTGACTCCCCCCACCCCTTATCCAACCCCCCTGGCCCCGGACTCCTTACCATGGCATGAGATGAGGCTCCTAGCCTCCCCGCGGAGCCAAACGTTGCCCCGCGGGAGCACGTGCACCCCCAGCCCCCAGAGCACTGCACACACGGCGGCATGGCTCCAGGAGAGGAGGGAGGGTGTCTGCCTCCCCGCGGAGCCAAACACTTCCCCACGGGAGCATGCAGCCCCGGCCCCCAGAGAGCTGCGCGCGCAGTGGTGGGGTCCAGGGGAGGGAGGAACGCAGGAGAGGGGCCGGCAGCTTGCTGCACTCGGCCGGGCACTCCAGCCCGGGAGCACAGATCCCGCGGCTTGCCACACCTGGAGAGGGGGGCCATTTGCCCACCCCTGCATTAGGGTGTGCCCGGGCACACCCAGCACACCCCATGTGCACGCCTACAACAATAGCTTGTGATATCGATTTTAAAGCCAACAAATCTTTGGGCCTTGTTCTAGATCTGAGAGAGAAGAGTCCAGTGATTAGGAACTTTTTATTTTAACTCTGGCAAACACCCATATATCTAGGGTGCCATGGAGAATTAACCTACCAATGTGGAGGCCAACATGACTTTTTGGGGGAAAAAGGGGGAGGAGAAGGGGGTCGGGATTGAGAGTGGAAGAAAGAAAGGAGGGGAGGGAAATTAAGTTTATAATGTAGCTCAGCTGTAATCTTAATAATGATAAAGTGGTTGCAGCAGCTCTGAAGTTATAATACTTATCTTACAGATGGGGAAGCTGAAGGACACTTTAGTGACCTGCTCAAGGTCATATAGCAAATTAGAACCTAGACTGCTCACAGTCCTGTGCTCTAACCACTAGACACATTGACTCGAGAGCTATTGCTACTTGAATTGACCTCAGGAAGGTTTCTATAGAATACAATTGTAGATTTGTTTTTATACAGCTGTATTTATCAATTTAGGAATCGAATAAATTATCCATAGAAGTGACTATTTTAATTCCTTCTTTCAGGTCTGGTGACCCATACACACACTGAGCAGTATCTTGCTCTGTGAGGTGTCCCATTTATTTCAAGGTGACAAGGGTAGCAGAATATGGCCCTTGATTTGTGAAAGAGAAAGTTACAGCACAGTGTATTAGTAGTAACCAGAGAAATATACACCTGCTTCCAGGAAAGGAAAAAGCCATGATCTCCAAAATACTATTAATTGAGTTTTAATGCATTATAGGTTTGTTGAGCTATTCTGGAGGTTTCACCTACAAAATCAGACTGGTCCCTGGCTTTAAGAATTATAGAATCGTTGGACTGGAAGGGACCTCGAGAGGTCTTCTAGTCCAGTCCCTTGCACTCAAGACAGGACTAAGTATTATCTAGACCATCCCTGAAGGTGTTTCTCTGCTCTATTTGTGGAATCTCCATCACTGGAGATTTTTAAGAACAGATTAGACAAATAGTCTGTTTCCCTTTCCTCTGCACAGATTAATTAGATTTTTATTTCACTCGTCATCATGAAAGAAAAAGGTCTTTTAAGAAGGCCAGTAAAAACCACAAAGGGCCCTTAGAGGATCTCTCCCATTTTCCCACATTGCCTGATTTTATTGTATTTTAATTGTAAATATTGGCATATCATACTCAGCCGCTTAAGTTCTATAGTGGTGATATTCTCCCTCATAGAAGTTGGCACATGCCTTGAGGAATGTAATAATTAACAATACTTTGCACTTATAACAGCACCTTCTACCCAAGACTCGCAAAATGCTCTCCAAACATTAATTAGGCAAGTCTCACAATACTACACACAGGGTAAGATGAGGCAGAGGGAGGTTACATGACTTGCCCAGAGTCATACAGGAAATCACTGGATGAGCTAGGATTTAAACCCAGGGGTTCTAACTCAAGAGTCCATACTTGATTGCCACAGATTATACAAATGTTCAAAGTATGATCCTTTGTGCTGTGCTCCATAGGCTTGGCTCCTGCTCAGCACATCCCTGTTGGTAGGGCTCGGACTATGTCTACACTTACAACACTAAAGCGGCACCACAGCAGCTGTGACGCTGTATTGCTTCAGCGTAGACACTTACTACAGTGACAGGAGGTGTTATTCCATCACTGTAGCTATTCTACTCCCCCAAGAGGCAGTAGCTAGGTTGATGGAAGAATTCTTCTGTTGACCTATAGCTGTCTACACTGGGGGTTAGCACGACTTAACTATGTCTCTCAGATCCAAACCCATGAGAGACATGGCTATGCCAACGTAACTTTTCAGTGTAGACCAGCCCTAGGATATCCTACTGGATTCCTTTGTCTTGACTCCTTTTTGACTGGAGAAATACTGGTCTACACTAAAAAATTAGGTCGAGCCAGCTATGTTCTCAGGGGTGTGAAAAATCCACACCACTGAGCAGCATGGTTAACCCCCAGTGTAGACAGGTCTAAGTCAACAGAAAAATTCTTCCATTGACCTAGGTACTGCCTCTCGAGGAGGTGGATTACCTGTGCCAATGGGAGAACCCCTTCTGTCAGCATAGGTAGTGTCTACACTGAAGCGCTCCAGCAATGCAGCCGCAGCACTGCTGGCTGTGCCGCTGTAGCATTTCAAGTGTAGACAAGCTAATCCACTTGTAATGTCAAAATGAGATGTTCCTCGGAGTAGATAGTGTAGCCCTTGATAATATCACCCACCCTCTCCTTTCTTCCATTTGATCAACAGTATTGACATTTAAATCATCATCATCATTAGGCATCCAAGTTTAGTCATCCTTTGAGATGAATAGGGCAGTTCACACTTCTCAGAACTACTGTAGGCATTGTGCAAACTCAAGCAGACATTAACAAATTACATTCACCACCTGCTGTTGACCTCGCCTAGTTACATCAGGGTAAAAACTGATAAGTAACTTCCATTAGCTATCTTGACATAAAAACACACCTTTTCGGCAGTGAAGAGAGACATAGGGCAGGTCTACCCTAGACATTTACATTGGCACAGCTGCACCAATGCAGCTGCGCTGCTGTAGTGCATCTGGTGAAGAAGCGTTGAGCCAATGGGAGAGAGCTCTGCCGTCGGCTTAATAACTCCACCTCCACAAGAGGCGCTAGCTACATCTGCAGGAAAAGCTCTCCCGCCAACATAGCGCTGTCAACACCGGCGCTTAGGCCGGTATAACTATGTCACTCAGAGGTGTGAATTATTCACACCCTTGAGCAATGTAGTTATACCAAAGTCATTTTGTAGTGTAGACCAGGGCTTAGTTTTAGAGTCCAGCATTATCTCTCTCCAGTGTGCACAGAGATGTAGGAACAAAATCAGAACTGAGACTGGACCTTAGAAAGCAGAATGTCTGTTCGTTTTATCCAGCCAATTTAAAGAGACTCCTCCCTTGAGTGGTGCATACTCAAGGAATATATAGCTAGACTCAAGCCCGGAAGAAAGTGAAAATAAAAGGTTTTCCTACATAAAAAAAAAAAAGATTTCTCTCAACATCCGTAATTAGTACATCTGATGAGAGAAGCAGCAAGGAAACAGCTTCAGGTTGAACGCATCACTTACTGACTCATTGCCATAAAGCTACGCTTCAACAGAATTCCTGGTGAACAGCTATGAAATATTCATCAGCTCATATTTGTAAATGGCTCAGCAACATACTGACTAAATGACCTCCGATGAAGCGCCCACATTAAAATGGAATAGCAGCCAGCTGAAACAAGGGAGCTACAAACTACACGTGTTTTGTCAGCATGGACAAGCAGCAAACACAAACAGAAGGAAATGTAGTTGGAATCATCATATTGACAGTGAGAAACAAATGAGGAGAGAGCCTGTTTATTTCAAGGAGACCGACTGGCAGTGCTGCCTACAGCAGCCATGAACGTGGCTACCTGGACTCATGTGTTCAGTCGTGTCCAGGTTTTATTTTCAGCCTTCCCTCAACATCAGAAAATTAACACAGCAGGGAGGGAACATTCTTTAGTCTGTTCTCCTCTCTACACATTCATTGGTCGATCTTATTAACACCAGTGCGTGACACACCTCATGCACGTAGAGATCACAGATCAGTGACTTCCTAATGCAGGGTGCGATCTTGTGAGATGACAAATGCAGTCGTCTCCCACCGAAGTTAATAGGAATCAGGGTGGTTCAGCACCTTGCAGTATGTGCTCAGCTCCTTGCAGGATCAGAGCCATAGTTTGCATTCCTTCCCTTTGCATTTTGGAAGCTCACTCTTCTTCTACACACTCCTTGGACATATCAGACCCATAACTAGCATGGATGTCTGCCTACATACCTCTGTCCGTGCATTGGGTGCTTTTGAAAGAACACTGATACATGGGGGTGCTTAGGGATGCGGGTTGTGAGAAAGTGGATTTTACACTGGCATTGTTCTTCATCAACTCTCTTCATGCACACTGATCGTTTTGGGAGTTGCAGGAGGCAGGGGGTGTATCCTTTATCTCCATTTAAATTCCCATTAGTATTCAGGATGTGAGATTTCCAAGGAGGTTTCCAGCTTTGCATTGCATTGCTAGTGACGGTTATTGCTTGTACTGGAAAGCTCCACATTGGAAATTGTGAGGCGAATGCAAGATAAATTGGGAAAACCTGCCAAGTGGTCTTAACACTCCACAATCCGCAGAGGCATCAGGGCTTGGCTTCCCCCTTGTCTTTTTATAGGTAGGTTCTCAAAATCAAACTTTAAATAACCTTTGATTACTTGCCCTAGGCTTTGCAGAAAGGTGAGACACTATAGACCGAGCCAGACTGGAGACACAGACCTTCTTTTTTTTAATTAAATGCATTGTGTTTGGGAAGATTTACATTCAGGTCAATAACTCTGTATTATAGCAAGATATACTGTACACTACCATTCAGAATTTAAACTAACAGTACCACCTGGCGGTTGATATAGAAATAGCTTTTCTTCCGGGTTTTTTTTTAAACACTAGTAACAACCTTAAATATTTATATCTAATGTTATTGTACATTCTAGTAACAACCTTAAATATTTATATTTAATGTTACTGTACATTGTAGCCCACCCAGCTACACACCATCCACTTTAACAGTGGAAATGCCAAAGGGGAAGAAAAAGTAGTCTGAACAGACTTCCAATATTGATCCCAATCCAAACCTTTTGCCACTGGCATTTGTAATCTAGGATTTAAGAATGAGGGGCTTGGAAGACTAACCGGTGTCTAAAAATCTAGGAGGCATTGCTGGAGTTTATCTTCCACTGTTTATTTAAGGAGGTGAGAAAAGGAGAGGGACACCACATTCCGGCACAATTAGGTGCTGTTTGACTAATGACAGGCTCTGAAATGACTTGACTCCTTTTAGACTCCCAGTTACCTTCTCTTGATGTCCACAGATTTGGTTTAAAGAACACAAGATTGTTCGCACAGTGCAGTTGTGATTCATTGGTAGACATAGCCCCATACATTTCCAATGTGCTCGATTACATGTACAGTAGATACTGAGGCAGCAGTGTCCAATAGTTAGAGCAAGGAACTGGGAACATTGGGGTTCTATTCCTGGCTTTGTGACCACCTTGGCCATGTATCATGGGGTGTAAATACTCCATCCTGTCCCAGCAACCAAGCAGCTAATGCAGATACTGCTGGCCAAGGCTGATTGGCAGACGCATAGCAGCTGGGGATATTAAAAGAGTTGGGAAGCAGAGGGACAGGGCAGATGCCAGAGGAGCAAGCGGGCTGAAGAAGGGAACTACTGCCAGCAAGCTGCTGAGAAGCCACACAGAGACAGCATGCTGAGAAGGGACATCCGGGCCAACAGGCTGAAAAGCCTACAGAAACCAGAGGAGATAGGAAGGAGCTCAGGGCACAGTGGGAGCTGTTGAGTCCTAATTCTGCCTAGCTGGCTTAAGGGCCCTGAAATGGAACCCAATGGAGTGGGTGGGCCTGGGTTCCCCTACCAATCCCTGAGGGACTTAAGAACTGAGAGGGGTTTCCAGGCCCCCTGGACACCCGGACCAGTGGACCCTGACAAGAATAAGGAGAAAACCCACATATCCCAGTGGGACTCGGGCAAGGAAAACTGACTGACCGCCTTGCCAGAGCAAACGCTGGTGTAACACTCCGCATGGCCAAAAGGGGTGCTTTTGCATCAGCATACCAGCCTCACACCATCACCACCTTGATGCCTCAGTTTTCTCAACTGTAAAATGACTGGCAATAATTTACCTACCTTTGTAAAGCACTGAGCAGTGGCAGCTCTAGCTTTTTTGCCGCCCCAAGCACGGCAGGCAGGCTACCTTCAGCGGCTTGCCTGCAGAAGGTCCGCCAGTCCTGCAGCTTCGACGTACCCGCCGCCGAATTGCCGCCAAATCGCCGCCGAATCCGCGGGACCGGTGGACCTCCCGCAGGCAAGCCGCCAAAGGCTGCTGACTGCTGCCCTCGCAGGGACTGGCAGGGCGCACCCCGCAGCTTGCTGCCCCTCCGCGGCTTGCCGCCCCAGGCACGCGCTTGGAGCACTAGTGCCTAGAGCCGCCGCCACTGAGTTCCTTGGATGGAAGGCAATGAAGAAGCGCAAAGTATTGTTATAGTTCTAAAGTTACTCCTGCAGTACTGTATTATTTGATCTAGTTGGTGGGCTGTTCCATGACAATTATACTTGGTCCCAGGGTACAATCCTGGCCAGTTAATATTAGGCCTGGTCTCTCATAGACTCATAGACTTTAAGGTCAGAAGGGACCATTATGATCATTTAAAATTTAGCTACAATGCTCAGGGGTATGAAAAATCCAGATCCCTCAGCACCGTAGCTATGCCAACCTAATCCCCAGTGTAGATTCAATTAGACTGACAGAGGACTGCTTCCATTGACCTCACTACTGTCACTTGAGGAGGTGGAGTTCCTACAGCAATGGAACATCCTTCCCTCTCTGTAGATTGCATCTACACTACGGGGTTATGCCAGCATAGCTATGGCACATAGCAGCACTTTGCCACTATAATCCCCACAGTGTAGACATGGCAGTTGATTTCCTTATAAAGGATTTTTAAAAGATATTGAAAGAGGTCCTTTAAAGAACATCTTCCAAGCAAGGGAATCGTAAGTTAGATATTTTTAAAAAGCTTGTCTCATGCCACAAGTTGTAAAATCTAGTAAGGAAAAATATCTTATTGTGTTCACAAGTAGATCTAACCAAACATTTTTTGTGAAATCTCTTTTTCTGTGAAAAATGCAGATTCGAGTTAACTGAAAAAATTTGTGTCGATGTTGTCAAACTGGTCTGGTAAAAACCAAACCAACCCAAAACCAAAAAAATGAAACGTTTCATTCTGAAGTTTTCAAAACAAAATGTTTCCGTTTTTTTAATTCAAAATGACTTTTTTGAAATTCACCTCAATTTCATAGAAAATTTTTAAAAATATTAAAAAAACCCTTTTTTTTTTAAACTTTTTGTTTCACAGAACATTTTTAAAAAATTGTTTCAGGTTGACCAAAACTAACCTTTTTCTAAAAAAAAAAAAAAAAAAAAAAAATACAGTACTGTAAACAAACTAAAAAATCAGTTATTCACACAGTTATAATAAATTTAAGGGAAAACTCCTCCACGATATTTATTTTGGTTTTGGTTTTGGTTTTTTTTACTCAGATGTATTACAAGACACCTAGGCTAAAAGTTTCAGCTTTGGATGTCCAAAGTTAGATGCCTAAATATGAATTTAGATACCTAAGTGGCCTGTTCTTCCAAAGTTCTGAGCACTGTAACTTATATATAAAGTATTGATTTAGGTGTCTACCTTTAGAGCCTCAATTTTTAAAATTTGTGGCTTAGGTTGAAAACCCAGATTGGCCATAATTAACACAGGATGGCTTCACTGTGAGTGATCCATGACCTCCCTGAGCAGCTGCATGACCACTTGAAGAATGGAACTGTCCGCATCAAGAATGAAACTCATTTACACAGACGACACAGCCATTTTAAACAGGTTCCCCTCCTTGTGGATGCTTATCCATACCAAACCCAAACCTTGTAAGGGTCCCCCCCAGTAACTGTGTGAACTGGATAGAATTTCATGTGATTCTACTTAAGGTATGTCTACTCTGCAATCATGGTGTGTGAGTGCAGTTCGTATAGACATCCCTGAGCTAGCTTTAATGTAGTTAGCTCTCGGGTACCAGTAGTAGTGAAGCTGTGGCAGCACAGAATTCAGTGTGGACTGTACAAACCCATCCAGAATCCTAGGTAATTACTTGAGCAGCTTCACTTCTGCTTTACCCGAGCTAGTTAGATTTTTCCCACCACCTGCCCCTCTTTCTCCAAGTCAGCTATAAAGAGAATTTGATCCAGAACAGAATTGACATTCCTCACATTAGAAAACTACTCGGGCACTATTGACTCTGCTCCATTTCTGTCAGAATGTCTCAATAAGTATTATTAAAGAGATACCTGTATGCTTGTGTATGTATTTCTTAGGCAGTGAGTGGTGCTGAATTTACTCCATGGAGGCAGCCATTTCCCCCTGAACATACAGAAAGTTCAGTTAGCTAAAATGGAGCCAGACTCCCATTGATTTCATCTGGAGAAGCAGCAGACTACAAAGAAACACAAAACAATATGCTTTAGTTCATCTGTCTCTGCTGTGGGAAGCTGTCATTTCTTACAGTCTAAGCAGTGCTGATTCACATTGATCCAAAGTTGCACATCATTGCTGCAATGTTGGCAAACAAATATAGTCCACCTGGTAGAGTGAATGGGTTTTAACACAGGCATTGATCCACTGCGGTTTTGATTCCAATACCAGTTTAAACACAGTGGATTGCCAAACAGCTGCTCTAGCTCATGAGCACACGGTCATGAAGTTATTGCAGAAGAAACCGACTCCTGACATAATGAAGCCCACAGAGTGGATTGAAAGCCAGAGGCTGTGTTCTTAGCTAATTGAAGATTGCGCACCAGAATAATTTCACACCACATCACTACCACCAACATGCACAGCAAGTCAAACCACTCAGTGTTGGAAGGGGCAATGCAGCCACAGTGGAAGATCTGACAAATATTGTAATGACTCCTTCCAGTCGGTAAGAGCGCTCCAGAGAGGCCAGCAAAATCTTTCTCACTGGGATACAAAATTCAGAACAGGAGAATGTTTTTTCTATTTGCACCATTAGCTGTAAGTTGTTACTTTCAGCATTAGGAGATCTTGAAAGCCTGCATGACTCAAAGGTAAAAATTTCATTCTGGCCTTGAGCCTGTGAATCTTTGCATTGTGAGCAACCAGAGCTGACAACCGGTGAGCACAAGTTAAATTTATGCATTTGGTATAGTCTCTGCACTGAGCAATAGTAAGTCTCAATTTCCCTGCCGGCCTCTTCCGTTATTCACAAGGGCACAAGGTAGGAAGGCTGAGATACCAGCAAAGAATGGACGTGTCTGAAGACACTAATTCAAAATGGCACCTTCTTAACGTCTCAGTTCCTTGAATATATAGTTATCTCTGCTCATTTTAGTCACATCACAAACCTTGTGCTCCAAGTACAAGATGCACTTTTTTGTTGTTGTCATCTCTAATCTAACCACATAGCTGCATGCCCATGTAAAAATACAAAACAAAACACTACCCTGCACACATAATTCTCATGCTGGGGAGAGGATGAGAGAGAGAGCAAACCAACATGAGAGATGTTTGTCATATCACTTAACAAGCTACTGGAAGATGCTCCATACTACGGTCATGAGTGACAGTGCAAGAATCTATATAGAACAGAGTAGTGACAAGTGTAAGTATACTATTCTTTACTCCTGTTAGCGGCGTTGGCTCTGCAGGGCTCTCAGGGCAGGTCTTCACTACGGGGGGGTGGGGGGGTGTCGATTTAAGATACGCAAATTCAGCTACTCGAATAGCGTAGCTGAATTCGACCTATCGGAGCTGACTTACCCCGCTGTAGGGACGGCGGCAAAATCGACCTCCGTGGCTCCCCGTCAACGGCACTTACTCCCACCTCCGCTAGAGGAGTAAGAGCATCGATTCGGGGATCGATTGTCGCGTCCCAACGAGACGCGATAATTCGATCCCCAAGAGATAGATTTCTACCCGCCAATTCAGGCGAGTAGTGTAGACCTAGCCTCAAAGGGAAACCAAGAGTACATCCACATTGCAGCTGGGGGTCCGAATGACAGTTTGTGTACCAGGCTAGCTATACTCACTAAAAACAGACGTGAAGACGCCGTGGAGCTGGTTTCAGCACCATCTGCACAAGCCCACAGAAACTCCTGGGTACATACTTGCTTGTTTGACCAGACACAGCTTCTCATCCCACAAGTCATAGAAGTCTGGGAGGGCTGTTCATGTTTGAAGGAGTAGTCCACAGAGGAGATGGGATTGGTAATAAAACTCTTTCTAGGGGGGTCAGTGTGTCCCTTCCAGGATGTTTGTCTATAAAATACTTGTTATTTGGTACAACCTGGTACATTCCAAAGGCACCTACAAATGATTTTCAGATGTAACTGTTAGAGCCAGTGACAGGACGGTGTCAGAAAAGGGTGACTTTGCTTCATCTAAAGAGAGAGGGACTGTTTTGCCACATGGCCCCCTGTGCACGGTCTGAGTTCCCTGAGCTCATCCGCAAGGCCCCTGTCCTACCCAGGCCACATTTAAGTCTCTGGAAGAACCATTTGTCATCCTCCCTTCAGTGAAGCAGGATGACTTGTACCAACAAAATCCGTGCTTGTTGCTCTGCTTCCCCCAAGTCTGTTGATCCATGGACTGTGAGGGGGGACCATAAATGGGGGGAACCATCCATCCTTGCATGTCTGAAAAGCACCTACTGCATTACAGAACTGCTATGAACAAAAATAATTATTGAATATCCCACTATGGCAATGAATCCTATAATCCCGCCTTGACCCAGAAGTATTGGGAGCATAAGCATTACTTGCATCTGAAGAAGTGAGGTTCTTACCCATGAAAGCTTATGCTCCCAATACTTCTGCTAGTCTTAAAGGTGCCACAGGACCCTCTGTTACTTTTTACAGATTCAGACTAACACGGCTACCCCTCTGATACTTGTCAACCTTGACCCAGGAGACTAAAGAATAAGCCCTTTGACTAGAGCCGGATGGGAATTGTTTGATGAAATCGTTTTTGATTGGAAAATGCTGATTCATCAAAAAACAAAAAAAATTGTGGGACCATATCAGTTTTGATAAAATTTCATCAGAAAGGTTTCTTAGGCCCAGGACAGAATTTATAGTCAGAGACAGAAAGAGATTTCCCCACCCCAGAATAGCCTGCAACTGGGATGCAGGTTCAACTCCCTGATCCACCCTCTCTCTCCCGTTACTACCAGATCACAGGTGAGTGCCCTGACCATTGGGGTGGGGGAATCTCTCTCAGTCTAATTTTTTCACACAAAAAATCCAGAAAGTCTGTGGAATCGGGAATTTTTTTTAATCTCGAACATTTTCACAGGATGGGAAAACCATTTCTGACCAGTTAGCACTCTGATCCTTTTCGGAACACAAGCGAGAACACAAGCATCTTGAATTAAAGAATGAAATCCAAGACCAGCACCATTATGATCATTCATAGTGTTTGGCTTGAGAAGTCATGGTTTTGCTTTAACAGCTTCTATCCGTGACACTTTGCAAATTGCAGTAGCACTGAATATACAGGGACACTCCCGAGTTTCAACTGTTTGTAGTTTTTAGTGGGCAGAGCATTTTATTTTGAATGGTTTACACTGATGGTGTTATAATCAAAATTAACCACAGCCTGTACACAAGTAATTCCAGAAACAGTTTCCCTATCACGTTCCCTGGGTAATTTCTTTTGCTTTAATCAGACATCGCTATTGGGTGTGTTTGATCAATTGTTCGATCAAACCAAACAGATCTATAGCAACCCTGCCCTTGGCCAGAGTGCATGTTCTGCATGAAGCACAGTTGCCTGGGTTCTGAACCTGGCCACAGAGTACATGCTTTACTATTATACTAGTGCCTAAAGAATGCAAAACTAGACATGGGCCTGAACCACATGATTCAGATCTGGATTTCATGGGCTGTATGGGGAGCCATAACACACACGAGTTTTTAACAAAGAACAGTGCCAGTTGACTTTCACCCTTACTAGTACATTAACATGAGTGTATATTTTAAAGATTCTGTGCACAGTGAACAGGACTGGAAACTTCCTTTAAGGAAAAAAGCTGTGATTAATCCCCCCAAAATTAGGGCAGGCAGAGGGTGGCATAACATCGGAGTTGCAGATCTTACTGTCCAGCTTTGGTCATTGAAATGTCGTTTTTTAAAAAAAGACATCCAGGTTCAGATCCTGGTCTGATTGAAGTCAATGGGAAAACTCCTCTTGACTTTAGTGGGGTCAGGATTTCACCCCCAGGAGTCGCAGAACCGAAGGGCTCCCGTTGTTAAGTATTACTTCCTAATAAACTTGTTGCATGCATTTTTGTTTTCTCAACCATATATGTGCTTCTTTTTTGTTCCCCCTGTAAGTCTACTCAATGACAGAGTGACAGACAAAGGAGAGAGCCACTTTTCTAAAGGCGTATCTCATTAATCTAACACATGTGCCACCTTGCAGGATTTGAAATAGGGAAGAAGCGGTGAGCCAGCCTAATATTTTACCAAGCCACGGGGCCAGCTTCAGCCTTGGTTCAGCTCCACCAAATAGACTCGCACCTACCTGCTGCAGGGCTGAGTTTGGCCTGAAGGTTTTTCCCAGTTATGCTCCAGTCCAAAAAATTCCTGCTTTAGCAACTGACTTTTGAAAGCCAATTGAAAATCTTGATTCTCAAACCCAACAGATGTTTGCTGGAGCTAAAGCAGCCCTGGCTTCTTTACTGTGTATTCCTCACTGTCTTCCAGAATTGCCAGTTTACACGTGCCACGTTGTATGAAACAATTAGCCTGGATTACAAATTTACAATTTCAGTAGTGTGCATGTATACAGCCAGTACATATGCAGAAAAATCCAGAGCTCTGGCTTAAAAGAGAGGCAGAGGAGGAATGTTAATCAATGCAATGCCAAAAATAATTAAATCAGGACTCGAAAGGTGAGTCATCATGGCACACCTGAAATAATTTTTAGCACAGCCAAAAGTAACGGAATGCTTCCTGAAGCTGTGTTCGTAGGGCTCAGGCTCCAGGGGAATCGAGTCTACTGAACAACAAAGCTCTGTTCTCTTTAGCAAAGAAACTCACTGCTAAAATAAATGTAGTGACAATCAAATTCAGAAAGTGGAGCTTACGTCCAAGTGGAACTTAAACTCAGGGGAGAGGAGTGCCACATTAGGGCATTTTCTACCTCCAGACGTCACATGAAGCCAGCAACCCTTACTCACCTCGAGTAGTACCTTCCTTTGCAAACAGTCTAATTGAAAGTAAACTAGCAACTCATACAGCAAGGTACTACTCACTGTGAGTAAGGGTGGGAGAATATAATACTTAGTCCTGTCATGAGTGCAGGGAGTGGACTACAAGACCTCTCGAGGTCCCTTCCAGTCTAACGATTCTATGAATTTTGCCTACAGTGTTTTGCAGCCTGAAATGCCAAGTTAAGCTTGTCTTACACTCTGACCCCTCAAGTGCCCAACTACAGCATGAGAATGGAAGGTGGGGGGAGATTAAATAGTTATCTATCTAGTTCAACAAAGAATTAAGGCTGCCGAGTGGAGCTTTTCCAATGAGAAGGTGTTAGTAGATCATTCATCATTAGCTTAAACTAACATGAAACAGAAAGCAGAAGTCTGAATACACGGAACTAACACACTCAGAATTCTGATTAGCCACTTGCTTACACTACGTTGTTTCAAGCTGTGAGCCTGTATTGGATCATTTAATCCTTGTGCAGGCGGTTAATATAGTAACCTCTTACAGTTGTCACAGTCACTGAAGAGAGGAAGTGGAAAACTACCCTCCTCGCCTTGGTGACAAGAGAAAGAAATAATTACAGAGACCACCTCACCTTCACCACCATGAAGATGCTTAATGCTGCCATTCTCATTTTAGTCCTGTTTTATCCCAGTCTCAGCACAGAGTGGCCTACGCACACAGTCTGCAAGGAGAACAATTTGGAAATATATTACAAAAGTTGTGGTGAGATCTTTAAAATTCCATTTTATTTTTACAGGGACAATAAAGTTGTTATTGCATACCAGGGAGGGTTCCTATTCCAGGTGATGGACGAGAGGGTTAAGTTTCTGAGCAAGCCCTGATTTTCTAGTTGGAATGAGCTTAGTCGTTCAGTTCTTTTGCTTCATAAAAACCTCCTGCTGAGATCAAAGATAACAGGGAGAGGAAACAAATCATGTAAATTCTCCGAAGATTAATAAATAGAGGTAATTTAGCACAAAAAGGTTGTGCAACTGGGATTTTTATCTTGAAGTTACACAAAACCCTTTAATCTTCATCCTCCTTACCCCTCTTGTGAAATCAAGGCAGGAGGCTGTCATGGCACTGATCTACTGTTTTCCTAAGGTAAAGTTTGGCTGTGGAGGTGCATGTTTTCTCTTCTCCCACTTAGAGTGACAAGAGACCCAGTGTGACAGTAGGAAGGAATCAGACTGTTGAAAGCTGCTACCATGCTTAGCTAGACTGCAGCAGACATGCTTAACAGAGGCATTTCCTGTGGACTGTAGGTTTGTTCTTTAAATCTGTTGAAAAGAAAAGGAGCAAACGGCACTGAAATAGCTGAAAATGAATTTGCTAAATGGTGCTTCCTTTTCAAGTTGGTTGCTTTGCTGGCCTTGCGCCTCTTCTATCTTACTGATCTGCTTTACTACTGGGACAAAGGGAATTAGATTCACAGACGCCTCATTCATATTACGCACGTGATGTGAAAAGTGATTCATGGCAAATGAACACCCTAGAGTTTGTTTTTCCAATTCATCCAGACACAAAGGGTTCCCCATGAGGCTTTTTCTCCCCTGCAGCTCTCCTGCAGCTTTGCAAATCCATTAAAAATAAAACCAGCAAGTGGCAAGAGGAGTAAATAAATATTTGTAATAAAATCCTTAACCAGCCCATTCCTATGAGAACAAAATCAGGCTTCACGTATTATAAATGGATCTACTGTTTTAGGAAAAATTTAATTAGATATTGGATGGAAGCTTTGCCGTTACCTTTATTTTAACAATAATTCCTTGTGTGAATTAATTCCCCCACCCCACCCCCCAACATGTCTCCGTTAACAAGTAGCAGGCTTTACAGAGGCAGTGGGCTAAATTTCGAGTTGCTTTAAATTGTGAGAAGAATTGCTTGCTGGGTGTATGTCAGTCAATGATTCCCCCACCCATCTCAGCTTATTAGCCAAAATGTGTTGATTTAGAGCATACACCTCAATTGCTGTTTCCCCATACACAGATACGTTCAGCCAGAATAATTATTTATATTGAGAACAGCAAACAAGAAAGAACATAATTAAGGTCCCCATGACAAAGCCCCATTCTGCACTCAGATCCGCGAGAATCAGGCATAGCTTTAGAAGGCAGTGGAGTTACACAAGTATAAAACCAATGGGAGAGCTAAGGGCACATCTAGACTTCGAGCTGGGGTGCGATTCCCAGCTCAAGGAGATATCCCCCGCGCTAGCTCTCATCGAGCGAGCACACTCAAAACAGAATGTCGCTGCAGTGGCACGGATGGCAGGAGGAGCAAGCCACCCCGAGTACTTGCTTAGGGTCTCAGACAGGGGCGTACTCAGAGCAGCTCGCCCCTCCCTCCGCTCGCACCGCCATGTCTACACTCTGTTCTTCGTGAGCTAGCTCAATCCGATGTCTCCTCGTGTTGGAATTTACACGGCCAGCTCAAAGTGTAGATATACCCTAGGTTAGCTCCAAAATGTCTGGGCCTGATTGTCCTCTCACTGACACTGGGGCAAACCAGGACTAACTCCAATGAAAGTAATGACATTATTCCGATATAAGAGACTGGCATTGGTGAAAGGAGAATTGGGACTTGTGTCTCCACTGACTAGAGCCATTAAATATATATGTAAACTTTTTTGGACAAAAAATGGATTTGACTAAGATTTTTCATTTTAGTCAAAAGTTTTGGGGTTTCAACAATATACTACTCCAGGGATATACTACTGGCAATGCAAGAGGCAACCTCACTTTTCTACATGCAGCCGTGTCAAGGGAGGGGGGCTCCCTCACCCTGGATTTCTCTTTGCAAGCAGCCCTCGCGCACTCTTACCATAGCTTTCTTTATTTATAATATTTTATGCAGCTTCATGTCGCATCACCATAAAGTATTTCCCAAGGATTCTCATAGGGTGAAAGAGTGGGAAGAGAGGTCTCACCACTCTGAGATTCTGGACTTCTTTGCCCTTCCTTCCAGCCCTCCCCTCTCCATTCATATCTCCCATTTAACAGGCCCCAGCTGACGAGATGAATCCCTTTCTTAACTGGTTGATCACTCCTAATCAACTGTCTCCCAACTTGGCCCATGCAGGGATGCTTACAAAGTGCATAGATTGGTGAGCCCCCGCCCAAGCTACTCCCACTGTGTCAAAAGCCCCTTCAGCTATTCTCATCTTTCGTCTGTGTTGATAAATTGCTTTCCCAACGGACCTTCTGGTGCTAGGTCTAGAATAACTTTCAAGCCAGGAAACTTTGCCTGTTACACTGCATAGACTTATGAAATACTTCAAATGCAGCAATGCCCAGAAACCACAGGGCTGCTTGTCATGTCAGAAGGATAGCTTTTCATGGTGTCAGTGTGAGGTCAAAGGTTCGGAATAAGAGCTTAAGTAGCTGCCTAGGCCAGGAATCCTGGACGTTGGTGGAGTGGGAATAATAATAAGTACTACTGTACATGACAGGCATGTTCTGCTGAATGGCAGAAGAACATGAAAGGTGAATTGCAAAGCAAAAGTGGAACATTCATTTTAACCCCACAAATCCAACTGGGAATATTCAGCCCAGAAATAAATGTTAGCCAACCTCTGTAAAACTCTTCTCCCTCATTCCCTCCCAGTCTGAAAGCCTCAGGATACTTCCACTGAAGAAATCAGATATGGGTTACAATAAGGCTTAGGGTGAGATCCTGGCCCAACTGAAGTCAATGGGAAAACTCCCATTGATTCAATGGGACCAGGATTCATTCTGGCTATTTGTGATTTTACATCCTGGGATATTGACAATGCTGGAGGAAAAACTAAGTGGATTTCAGGAAGTGAAAGAAATTTTTAACTAAATTAATCAAGATTAATAGGGCTTAGTTCCAGCATATAAATCTGGTATTAAATGTTCATTTTTGCTTTGCAGTTCACCAAGATGGCAACAAAAAACTAACTAAAGCCAAAATAAGGTCAAATGTTACTATGTTGAGTGTAGTATAAGACCTACATAGACAACTGAAGATAGGTAGAAGCAAAGAATAGCTCAATTAATGACAAAGAGCCATGAACTGCAAGAAAGGCACCAAAAAGAAATAAGAAAAAAAATCCGGATCAGTAATTCCATAGTGAGCAACCTAAGATGAGAATGCGGTGGCCCAGAGAAGTAAATAGGCTGCTACACTGTCTCCCAGACGTAACAGCTAGTACTGTGAGCATGTGGGAAAACTAGGGATAACTATATAGTCTACCAGGGTATAAGTGATCAAAGTGAAGGAAGATCTATCATGACCACAAATTACTTCAGAAACCTTGGAAGACATATTAAGACAGAAGTAACACAGGCCATCTTCTTGAAGATCCTTCCAATGCCAAGAGCAATCAAGAGAGAAGAGTTATATGGAGGACCAACTGATGGATGTGCCAGGAGTGTAGAGAGATTGATTTTGCATTTATTAGAATGTGGAACAATGGTAGATTGTGTTCAGCATGATTTACTAAATCAAAAAGGATAGCTTTCATACATCTCAAGTGATTTGGCATTCACTTGCAACATAAGAAATAAGGCAAAAGGAATTTGGAAAAAATTAAATGTTTTAACATACTCAAATACCTCTCTCATATGTAATATATATTCAGTGTCTATAGAAACAGAAGACAGGGACGAGATCCAAGGTCCATTTAGTTTTGTATCCTGTCTCCGACAGTGGCCAGTTGATCAGATGCTTCAGGAGAAGCTATAAGCGTGCTGCAGGAGGCAGATGTGGGATAATTTGCTCCCAACATTAAATCTCATCCCACTCTCCGATAGTTTGAGACTGGCATAAACCCTGAAGCATAGAGGTTTAATATCCCTTCCACAATTTTTATCATTCATTATATATGAAACATGTAAGAAGAACTCAAAGTTATCAAATGTGAAGCTTCACTCCCAGTTTAATCACTTGTTTATTACTTTGTAGTCTGTCTGAGTGCCTGTTTTATACAGCTTTTCAGGAAAATCAGGCTAGAAACATCATAATATTTTAAACTCTTTGACTAAGTGCCTGAGTGAAATGGCAATTTGACAAAGTGACTAAAAGCTTCAGTCATTTAATCAAGTGGCTTGTTGGACAGAATAGGCCAAATTCTCTCTCAGATTCCATGGGGATGGGCACATCAAAGAGATAGAGTTAAGGCCATCCCTGGTAAAAACTTCATAGATTTCAGGGACTTGGATTAATTTAGTCCAATGACTGTAACATCGCTCTAGTCTCCAAATAGTTGAGAGTAACTAACATACCCTCTTTGGGGCAGGGTCTGTCTCTCTGCTCTGTTTGTACAGCACCTAGCACAATGAGATCCTGGTCCATGACTGGGGCTTGTAGGGGCTACAATAATACCATTTTTATTCTCATAGACTCATAGACTTTAAGGTCAGAAGGGACCATTATGATCATCTGGTCTGACCCCCTGCATGATGCAGGCCGCAAGACCCTTCCCTGGACTCTGCCGTTGAAGTCCCCAATCCTGTGTTTTAGTGACTTCAATCGGCTGAGACCCTCCTGCTAGTGATCCCTGCCCCATGCTGCGGAGGAAGGTGAAAAACCTCCAGAGGCTCAGCCAATCTACCCTGGAGGAAAATTCCTTCCCGACCCCAAATATGGCGATCAGTAATACCCCGAGCATATAGGCAAGAGTCTCTAGCCTGACCCTTGTTGGCCATTATGCTATTCATGTACCATTGCTTGGTCTTCCTTGGCTACTATGTTTTACCATTAAACCATTCCCTCCATAAACTTATCCAACTTAATCTTAAAACCAGACAGGTCCGTCGCCCCCACCGTTTCCCTCGGAAGGCCGTTCCAATATTTCACCCCTCTGACGGTCAGAAACCTTCGTCTAATTTCAAGCCTGAACTTCCCCACGGCCAGTTTATATCCATTCGTTCTCGTGTCCACATTAGTACTAAGCTGGAATAATTCCTCTCCCTCCCTTGTATTAACCCCTCTGATATATTTGAAGATAGCAATCATATCCCCCCTTAGCCTTCGCTTTGTCAGACTAAACAACCCAAGCTCCTCTAGTCTCTTTTCATACGACAGGTTTTCCATTCCTCTGATCATCTTAGTCGCCCTTCTCTGCACCCGTTCCAGTTTGAGTTCATCTTTTTTAAACATGGGAGACCAGAACTGCACACAGTACTCCAAATGAGGTCTCACCAGCGCCTTATACAACGGAAGCAGGACCTCCCTATCCCTACTAGATATACCTCGCCTAATACACCCCAAGACCGCATTGGCTTTTTTCACCGCCACGTCACATTGTCGACTCATAGTCATCCTGCGGTCCACAAGGACCCCTAGGTCCTTCTCCTCTTCCGTTACTTCTAACCAATGCGTCCCCATCTTGTAACTAAAATTGTTATTATTCATCCCCAAGTGCATCACCTTACACTTTTCATTATTAAATTTCATCCTATTTCTGATACTCCAATTCACAAGCTCATTCAAGTCTCCCTGCAGAATATCCCTGTCCTCCTCCGAGTTTGCAACTCCTCCCACCTTCGTATCATCCGCAAACTTTATCAGCCCACTCTTGCAATCGGTCCCGAGGTCAGTTATAAATAGATTAAATAAAATGGATCCCAAAACTGAACCTTGAGGCACTCCACTAGTAACCTCCCTCCAGCCCGACAATTCGCCCTTTAATACGACCCGCTGCATTCTCCCCATTAACCAATTCCTTATCCACCTCTGGATTTTCATTTCGATCCCCATGTTTTTCATTTTAACCAATAATTCCTCATGGGGTACTGTATCAAACGCTTTACTGAAATCCAGGTATATTAGGTCCACCGCATTTCCCTTATCTAATAAGTCCGTTACTTTCTCAAAGAAGGAGATCAGATTCGTTTGGCACGATCTGCCCTTCGTAAAACCATGCTGTAATTTATCGCATTTGCCATTAACCTCAAGGTCCTCAACTAGTTTCTCTTTCAGAATCTTCTCCAGCACCTTGCACACTACTGATGTTAAACTAACAGGCCTATAGTTACCCAGGTCACTTTTTTTCCCTTTCTTGAAAATAGGAACCACATTGGCTATTCTCCAGTCATTCTCCAGTTATTATTTGTATCTGCCTTGTGATTGAAAGATTAACTGCATTTTTACTCTTGGTCCCCTATGCATATATTCCTGGATATTAGACAATATTTTGTTTAAGAAAGGGATCACCTCCACAAGGGAGAGGGCTTCCAAGAAGCAAACTGCCTGGCAGACAAATATAGTCAAGTGATTCTTACATTGTTAACACTATTTTGCTGACTAAGTGAAAAAGAGGAATCATAATAGGAGGGTTTTATCCAGAGATATGAAAGGAATCCGCAACACGAAAGTTTGACTCCAATCCCTTTGTACTTCAGAGTGACCTCTACCACAATAACGCTCTTGATCTCTTCAGTTTACATTTTAAAAGGAAATTCTCTGGGGGAGGGGAGGAGAAGGTAATGTAGTTAAGTGCTCTGAGCAGATTTCAGTGTTATTCAAGTGTCATGCTCCTACTCTGAAAGTGCATGCAAACAAAGCTGATGGAGCATAACTCTGACACACCCACCAGCGGCTGCTTATAGTGTGTTTATATAACTGTAATTTGGTTAATTCGTGTTAATTAGCATTCTCAAGTTTTCCAAGGACACCCTCCTCAGAGAGTACACTAGGCCAGGGGTAGGCAACCTATGAAACGCGTGCCAAAGGCGGCACGCGAGCTGATTTTCAGTGGCACTCACACTGCCTGGGACCTGGCCACCGATCCGGGGGGCTCTGCATTTTAATTTAATTTTAAATTAAGCTTCTTAAACATTTTAAATCCCTTATTTACTTTACATACAACAATAGTTTAGTTATATATTATAGACTTATAGAAAGAGACCTTCTAAAAACGTTAAAATGTAAAAGCCATTTGCCATTTGCCTGAAGTTTGGCATATTACTACGTAAAGGGTTGAGGAGGAGCACAGTGGAGTTACAAGTAACTCTACTGACTTCAGTTGACTAGTGTAACACTAGTCAATAGAGTTACTTTGGTATAACTGAGTTCACAGTCTGGTCCATTGTGCCCCAAATAGTTAAAATGAACTGGCACATGAAATTGCAAGCCCATTATCAAGAATTCTTAATGAATCTGTAAATTCAGGGGTTGTACCGTATGACTGGAGAATTGCTAACATAGTTCCTATTTTTAAGAAAGGGGAAAAAAGTGGTCCGGGTAACTACAGGCCTGTCAGTTTGACATCTGTAGTATGCAAGGTCTTGGAAAAAATTTTGAAGGAGAAAGTAGTTAAGGACATTGAGGTCAATGGTAATTGGGACAAAATACAACATGGTTTTACAAAAGGTAGATCGTGCCAAACTAACCTGATCTTCTTTGAGAAGGTAACAGATTTCTTAGACAAAGGAAACAAAGGAAACTAATTTACCTCGATTTCAGTAAGGCATTTGATACGGTTCCACATGGGGAATTATTAGCTAAATTGGAAAAGTTGGGGATCAATATGAAAATTGAAAGATGGATAAGGAACTGGTTAAAGGGGAGACTACAATGGGTCGTACTGAAAGGTCAACTGTCAGACTGGAGAGAGGTTACTAGTGGAGTTCCTCAGGGATCGGTTTTGGAACCAAACTTATTTAATCTTTTTATTACTGACCTTGGCACAAAAAGTGGGAATGTACTAATAAAGTTTGTGGATGACACAAAGATGGGAGGTATTGCCAATACAGAGAGGGACCGGGATATCCTACAGAAGATCTGGATGACCTTGTAAACTGGAGTAGTAGTAAAAGGATGAAATTTAATAGTGAAAAGTGCAAGGTCATGCATTTAGGGATTAATAACAAGAATTTTTGTTATAAGCTGGGGACACATCACTTGGAAGTAACAGAGGAGGAGAAGGACCTCGGAGTATTGGTTGATCACAGGATGACTGTGAGCCGCCAATGTGATATGGCTGTGAAAAAAGCTAATGCGGTCTTGGGATGCATCTGGCGAGGTATTTCCAGTAGAGATAAGGAGGTGTTAGTACCGTTATACAAGGTACTCATCTGACACCTCATCTGGAATAGTGTGTGCAGTTCTGGTCGCCCATGTTTAAGAAGGATGAATTCAAACTGGAACAGGTACAGAGAAGGATTACTAGAATGATCCGAAGAATGGAAAACCTGTCTTATGAAAGGAGACTCAAAGAGCTCGGCTTGTTTAGCCTAACCAAAAGAAGGCTGAGGGGAGATATGATTGTTCTCTATAAATATATCAGAGGGATAAATATCAGGGTGGGAGAGGAATTATTTAAGCTCAGTACCAATGTGGACTCAAGAACATATGGATATAAACTGGCCATCAGGAAGTTCAGACTTGAAATTAGACAAAGTTTTCTAACCATCAGAAAAGTAAAGTTCTGGAACAGCCTTCCAAGGGGAGCAGTGGGGGCAAAAGACATATCTGGCTTCAAGACTAAGCTTGATACATTTATGGAGGGGGTGGTATAATGGGATAGCCTAATTTTGGCAATTAATTGATCTTTGACTATTAGCGGTAAATATGCCCAATGGTCTGTGATGGGATGTTAGATGGAATGGGATCTGAGTTACTACAGAGAATTCTTTCCTGGGTGTCTGGCTGGTGAGTCTTGCCCCATGCTCAATGTTTAGCTGATCGCCATATTTGGGGTCGGAAAAGAATTTTCCTCCAGGGCAGATTGGCAGAGGCCCTGGGGGTTTTTCGCCTCCCTCTGCAGCATGGGGCATGGGTCACTTCCTGGAGGATTCTCTGCATCTTGAAGTCTTTAAACTACGATTTGAGGACTTCAGTAGCTCAGACATAGGTTAGGTGTTTGATACAGGAGTGGGTGGGTGAGATTCTGTTGTGCAGGAGGTCAGACTAGACCAGGGGTGGCCAAACTTTTTGGCCCAAGGGCCATATCAGGGTTGCAAAACGGTATTCAGGGCCGGGCAGGGAAGGTTGTGCTTCCCCAAACAGCCTTGCCCCCGCCCCCTCCCACTTCCCGCCCCCTGACTGCCCCCCTCAGAATGCCCTACCCATCCAATCCCCCCTGCTCCTTGTCCCCTGACCGCCCCCTCCCGGGATCCCCGCCCCAACCGTCCCCGGGATTCCACCCCCATCCAACCCCCGGGGGCCCCACCCCCATCCATCCCCCCAAGCCCCTTTCAGAATGTGGCCTTGGGAACATGGGTGGAGGTCTCAGGAGGAGCAGGGGCAGCTGCGCAGCCGGAGAGAAGCAGCAGTTTCCCCTTCAAAGTGCCACTTCTCTCCAGCTGGCTGCGCAGCCGCCCGGTGCTCCTCCTGAGTCCTCCAGCCGCGTTCCATGGGCTCCTGCAACCCGCACTGCCTGCCTGCTCTCCTGCCCCCTTAGTGCAGCCCCTCCCCCCCTGGGGGGGGGTATGCGCCAGTGCTGAGCTGTCCGAGTGCCCAGCCCTGGGTCCCCCTGTTGTTGGGGGGCCCTGTGCCAGGGCACCCTGTGTTCACTTGTAAATCTGCCCCTGAGCCGCGCCGCCCAGCCGGAGCCAGCACGGTGAGCTGAGGCTGCAGGGGAGGGGGGACAGCCGGGGAGGGGCCGGGGCCGTCCGGGAGCTCAGGGGCCAGGCAGGACAGCCCCACGGGCCGGATGTGGCCCGTGGGCCGTAGTTTGCCCACCTCTGGACTAGACGATCATAATGGTCCCTTCTGACCTTAAAGTCTTAAAGTCTATGAATACACTCACAGTAAAACCTGCTTTACTGGCATCTTTTCAATGCTAAGAAACCAATCACAGGATTTGGCACATTGGATAGCTCATCATCATCACATCACTTAATCATCCTTTTTAAAAAAAAAAAAAAAACTATCCATGCATTAGGAATACTTTCACTCTGAGGGCTGGTCTATACTAGAAAGTAAAGTTGACTTAGCTATGTTGCTCAGGGGTGTGACATAGTTAAGCTCACCTAAGCCCCAGTGTAGACAGCACTAGATCGACATAAGAATTCTTCCATCAACTTAGCTACCACCTCTTAGGGCTTGGCTACACTTGCACGTTAGAGCACATTAAAGCAGCCCCAGGCACCCTAACTCATGACCCGTCCACACTGGCAAGGCACTTAGAGCGCCTCAACTCTGCAGCTGGAGCGCTCCTGGTAATCCCCCTCCACAAGAAGCATAAAGCTTGCTGCACCCCGGCTGAAACACCCGGGTGTCAGTGTGAACGAGGTGTTGCATAACTGCTCTGTGATTGGCCTCTGGAAACATCCCATAATCCCCTGAAGTCAAGTGGCCACTCTTCTCATTGTTTTGGAATCGGCTGTAGGAATGCAGATATCCCCTTTCAAAGCTCTGTTTCTGACAGCCGGCATGCTTATCTGCTCCGGGTCAAAGCAAACCATTACTGTGGAATGTTGCTGCTGTGAGTGTGTGTGAGAGAGAGAGGTGGGGGGAAAGAGGGGTCTGCTGCTGTCTGAACTTACAAGACAGCATGCTGACACACTCTCAACACCCCAAAAACCCACTCTCTCTCCCCCCACATACACACAACACACTGCCTGTCACACTCCACAAACACCACATTTGAAAAGCATGTTGCAGCCACTTGCACGCTGGGATAGCTACCACAATGCACTGCTCTCTGTGGCGTTGCAAGAGCTGCTAATGTGGCCACGCCAGGGCGCTTAAATCTGACAGTGTAAACACACGGCAGCGGTCTCCGAAGGCTGGTTTAACTCCCAACGCTCTACATCTGCAAGTGTAGCCATGCCCATAGAGAGGTAGATTTACTACAGTGACAGACAAACCACTGGAGTAAGTGTCTACACCACAGAGGCACAGCTGCAGCACTACAGCTGTGCTGCTGTAGCATTTCTAGTGTAGACATGCCCTTAGTGGAGTCCAGGTCAGCTACTCTTCCCATCCCCCGAAGGTCTTTGCCATATGAATTGAAAGGCTTCTTGAGGACCAAATATACAGTGTTTACACTCCATTTTTTTTTCTTAATTGAAGCAACAACATGAGCTGTCAGATATGAAGCAAATCTGTAAAGCATGGGATCATATTTTATAAACCCAGAATGCCTATCTTTGATCACTCAGTAGTACCATGCTAACGGGTTGTCTTCTTTATTAATCTTCGCAGCAACTTTAATTTTACATAACACCAATTTCTGCTTTTCCCATCACCCCAAGTTAAATCAGATTGCTGGTCTCTCTCCCTTGGTGTATATGTTATCTGTACATGGACTCTCTTTTTAATTAAAGGAAATAAGCTTGCTGGGAGCTTTAGCTGTTAGGGAGAAGTTAGTGGGTGGGGAAAACTCTTGTTTCCTGCTTCTACAGGGTAAATGTTAAATCATGCGCTTGATAAAAGAAGGATTTCTCTCCATTACTCATTGTTTTATGGTAGCTAGATTGAGCCAGATGCTTCATAATTATTTATTTATTTATCTTCCTCAAGCAGTCTCCTGCAAATTGCTTTTGTTCCTGAATTATTCAAAGCCACATGAAACCAGCTCACCACTGGTCTTTTCTAGCATCGATTCCTAATGGACAACAATCAAAGAACTAGAGTTTCCCTTGAAAATGTTTTCATTTGTGCTATCCAAAATACCTCGGTGTGACAGTTTGAATGCCCATCTGGCCCAGGATCCCCAGAGAGATGACTGATCACATGGTGTCAGCCCTTCCTCCTTATTTCTAGTTGCTATATTGCATTAAAAGATAGTATTTCCAACTAACTCCTTTCCAATGTAGGCAATTGCTGTCGCTGTCACAGGGACATTAAGGGATCGCAAATGGTAGGGGAAGTAGTCCACAAGGCAATTAATATTAAGATATGGTTCCCTCTATGAAAAAGCATGGGACTACCCAGACATAATTAAACAATGCCAAAACAGTATTCTAAATTATATTTACAGAGTACAATGCATCAAGAAGAACTGTAAGGAGCCTGTGATTTTGTTAATTATTAAGACATGCAAAATTGGAATATTTTATGGGGGACAGGTTTAGTATTAAATAGATTAGCCAAAGTTATACCAGATATCGAGTAAGACCTTGAGATTAGCTCTTTGTTGTGTAAAGTGGAGGTCATCAAAAAGCACATCCACCCCATAATAACATTAAAGACCAAGAACTGAACAATGGTGGTTCATGAGCAGTCTCATGGTAAATTTACTGTTTAGGTGTACCACAAGATACAGCTTCTAGAGACCTTCATTCTACCTCATTTAGAGAATGTTGCACATATAGGCTTTAGTATAGCTCTCAACCCTCCAGAGACGCCTTCAGTTACCATGAGAGCAGGGCTTTCTAAATGGGAGGTGGGCTTCCCTGGCAGATGTACAATCAGTTTATAGGAACCGTCTAAAATAATCCAGGAAAAAAACCTCTCTAGGCCCTGATGTCTTCTCATCCAGGAGGAGGATGTGATTCACCGCTGTGCTACTCCAGTTTTATGCTGCTGTAACTTCACTGACTTCAGTGGGAGTTACAACAGCATAAAACTGGAGTAACATAGAGCTAATCAAGTCTGCTTAAGGAGGAGATTTTAGTGATGCTGACCCTGCTAAGCACTAAACACCAGCCTCTCCTGGATGTTACTTGCGGAGTCAAGAGAGTTTCTTATTAGAGATTTGAAGAACTGCCACAAAATGAATTCCATATACTGGCCTTCTTTTCATCTGAAAATGAAAGACTTCTGTGAAATGATTCAATGGCAGGTAGTGCAGCAAGTCAAAGCAGTTTCCTTAAGGGTTATATGGCGCTGATTACAACTTATTGCCCCACCTCTGCGGCTGATTTCAACCCATTCTCGGAAAATGGGACACATCTGGTCTATCTACATGCAGCCAGACACTGTTGTGTGTAATTAGCAAAAAAGTCTGACATCCAGAGTGCTGTACACATTTCTAGCCACAGGACCCTTTATAGGAGTCTTTGGTTCTATTTCATACATGAAACAGGACCGATTCCCAAACCACTATGGCAAGCATTGATGTTCAGTGACATACAGTGATACCGTCCATGTGTTCTTTAAACAACATGACTACACATTTGCCATGTGTGATTTATTCTCTCATCTGCTCCCCAGAGGGAGAAGCGTGTGGAGTGGAGGTTCTAGTTTTGGAACGATGGTTTTTGCTTTTTGTTTAATATAAACACACCTCTTGCTCCGTGTTTATGTTAGAGAGGCAACGTCAAAGAAATGGACCTTGCACTTGGAACAGCAAGTGATGCAGTTTGTGATGGTCCTTAGTTCCTGGGGGAGTTTGTTCCACAGTCTCAAACCACCCCCCCAGAGAAGGTTCAATCTCCCACACCGATGAGCTTTACTCTTATTGCTGAGAGTTCCATTGTGCCAGAGGAGCATAGTTGCTGACCAAGTTCTTTGTCCTGGAACTTTGGACGAACCTTAAATATTCTGAGCCCAGGTCATAGAGAGCTTTGAAAGTAAGGACTGAGTCCTTGAACTTCATTCAAAATTCTATGGGAAGCCAATGTAGTGAGTGGAGGACACGTTTGAAGAATCCTTCCGTCAACCTAGCTACCACCTCTCAGAGAGATGGATTTACTACAGCAACTGAAGAATCCCTTTCTTCACTGTAGTAAGTGTCTAAGCTGCAGCTGTGCTGCTGTAGCGTTTCTAGTGTAGACATACCCTTAACCTCAACCTGTTTTTTCAAGCTTATATTGGCAACAATGAGGTCTAGAAATTTTCCCTTTTTCAATTCTGATATAATCACTTGACTCTGGGAGCTGGGACCTCAGGCACAAGCCTGTAGTGTCCACACTCAATCCAGCCCTTCTGTACATAATTGCTATTTGCAGTATTGACAACCCCAAATGTTTGATACTCATGAGTCAGACTGGAAAAAATATAATGACATTAGCTTAAATATCATGAGCTTTAAAAAATATATTACATTTTTTAGGATCTTCTGGGTTTGAAACTTTCAGTTGCACATTTTCAGGCTTTTCTCTGCAACCAGAATGAGCGCTAGAAACTTACTCTTTCAGAAATGAAAGCTAGGATTCACACATAATCACTTGTCTCCAGGAGCTGGGGCTTTAAGTAATACACTAAATATCACACGAGTTTGCAGCACTATTGCAGCAGGGTGCACAGATACTTTGCAGCCCCAAAGACATGTGACATTCCTCCCACTCCACCTCTGTGATGCCGACATGAGCCAAAGTGTGGGGTTTTGGAGACAAAACCCAGCAGGAATTCTGCACTGGGTTTCAGAGTGCACCCCCGAGCTAAGTGAAATGCCAAGCAGCACTTGAAGATTCAAGTTAGCAAACTCAGTGTTGACTGTGACTCTGAGGTCAATGTAGACCAGGACAAAGTGTGCTCAGCCTGGTGTCAGCTAATCATGATTAAACCCTTTCAGTTGCAGAGCTACCCAGGGTTTAATCACCATTAGCGGACATGAGTTTATACAATTTGTTCTGCTCTACACTGAATGCAAAGTCACCGTCAGCATTGCATCAGCTAACTCGGTTCTTCACAACCATGTTCCAGCATGGTCCAGTTTTGGAGTGAAGGCAAGTCCTAAGTGGAGGTTCATCAAATAGAGTGTACATGGGCATAATCTGAAACTTTAATTCTGCTTCAACAGAGGCCATCTCAGTTCACTATGAGTGGGTTCCACTGCATTTCAAATCTCTCTCTGAGCGTTCAGGTTAATTTATTCAAATAGACATTAAAAGGGAAGTGTTGAGGGAATGCATAAATTATGGCATCCAAAACAGTTAATCATTCTTTATCTCCTTTGTTCACTTGGATGTTGTGAGGATTAGTTTTGTTAAGAGCTCTGAAGGTGAAAAGTGCTGTTTAAGTGCTAAGTATTTTTTCCCTCATGCTTATTTCCAGTTCCTGCAGCACTGTACTGTCCTTGTGTGACCCTAATAAAACCATTCAATACAATTGCATTGTTTATCAGCTCCCAAAAGTGTGATTTTGAAAGGCCAAAAGGTACCAGAATCATACTGGAGAGCTTCTGTAATGCTCTGAGATGTGCAGAGATGTGAACTCTGTCACACGAGCACCACAAAGCTCATGTGATTGCTGCCTCTAATCTGCTGCACTCATTTATTATAATGACTTGGAAGCAGTGGTATTTTGAGGCAATATCAGATTACTTCAAGGTGAAATTGAACCCAAAGCAAGGTCAACAAGAGGGGAGAAAAGACAAGCACAATTCTAGAACAGACCATCAAAATTATTAGAACAGACCTTTTTACACTGTGGCAGTCCAGTTTCTGCAATGCTGCAGGAATGCTGGAACAATTTGTATAGTGGAGGTGCCATTGAACCAAACTGTACACCCCGTATATGATGGAAACCACTTCATGCCAAGGGGTGCAGCAGCACCTATGCAATGTTGTGTTAGTCACACTGATGTGAGTGAGGCCTGCTAAGGAAAACAAGACAAGATAAATACATTTTTTTTAAAATGTATCAAGTGAATTTCTTTGAAACTCCAACCAACAGTATTTTTTGGATAGTCTCAGAGGTGAAAGTGGGCTGGTATGGGCTGGTATGGCCTACCAATAAGAAGTAGCCGCCGGTACCAGCCCGTACACAGACCACGTTGCAGAGCTACCCAGGGTTTAATCACCATTAGCGGACATCGCTGCCTCTTTTGCTCCCATCCCAGGGCTGCCGATGGGAGGGAGGGGGCAAAAGGGGCAGCTGCTCCAGGGCCCAGTGATTTAAAAGGGCCCGGGGCTCCTGGCCACCGCTAACACAGCAGTGGCCAGCGTCCTGGGCAATGCAGGCCAGGCAGGGTGGACGGGCTGGCTAGGGGAGGCTGACCCCCACTCCTTCTGCCTGAGGCCCCGCCCCTTCCAGGGGCCCTGAGCCGAGCCCCCGTACCAGTAAGTAATTTACCTTACTTTCACCCCTGGATGGTCTACTCACTCTTCCAGAATAATCCAATAGAATTCACCTACTAGCTACAAGGAATGTCAAATGAGATTGAAATCCAGCACTATGGTGCCACTGCATGCAATGTGCCAGGCAGTCTATATATAAATACGGACTGCAAGGAATATCCCTATAAACATTCAGGAAGTAGTGAAATGAGAGACGTGCCATTGTATCTGATTTGTCCGATCAGTGGGTAGTGTTCCAACTAATGGCTGATGAATAGCAGAGAGTCAACAGGGGTTCCAAATTCTAGCTCAAAAAGAGCAGTGCGGCCCTGGTGAAAGCTGCAATCTCAATGCTGAACACACTCGAAACCTCAGTAGCATCCGTGGGTCCTATTATGTTCAAAGAAGGGGACAGAACTTCAGCTGTAGTCAACCGTTCAGACCAGCTGAGGATCTAGCTGAGCATTTGTACCTGAAAGTAGTCGTGTGAAAGTAGTCAGAAATAGAGATAGGCTTGAACCCAAACCGCAGATCTAGACACCCCTATGCCTTGAGGAAGTTCAGCTCTAGTTCCTAACGCTGGGACTCAGACCCATCTCAAGCAAAAATATAAAGACATAAAAATGCCTATTTTTCCGTTAAGCATTTACTTGCAGAAAAGCTAAATGTTTTTGCAAAATTTCAATCATGATTTCAAATGTTGGTAACATATCAAAAGCTGAACTGGAATAGCAAACTATCTGAAACCAGAAGAAGAGTTTCTAGCTTTAATTATGGAAGAGATAACAGATTGAAGGAGTGGGTGGAGGGACGACTGGGATCTGGGAACATACAGTACTGTGCACTATGAAGTGTTGCAGGAAAGGGAATCATCATGTATTTTATAGTCAAAAAGGTAAATGTTTTTGCTTTGGATATGTGAAAGACATAACATGTAAAAAAAAAATCAGTCTAGATGAGTCACTTCTGACTGAGGCAAACAAGAAAGAACAAGTATAAAGTCTCCATGAGACAAAATACATTGATTCACTCTTGGAACATTGTGCATCTGAAAACCGAAATGGCAGCTGCTTCACAGTTGCTCCTGTAGGAGACAGGGGATTCCTCCACATTTAAAGGGTCAGTACAGAAAAAGCAGAATAGACTCTCCTTTCAGCTACATAGCTACCCAGGCACAGTAAAATTTGCAGACATCTTTATTTAACAAAAAAAGCCTACTTTGGGTTCTCTAAGTTCCTTTAGCTGCATCCACTCTGCCTACTTCTCACTGGCACTGCAGCTCATCCTACCTTCACCTTACTCAGGAAGAATTGCTACCAAGAGGTCCCATCTCAACTACAGAACTATCATGTTAGACTGTAAAGTCCTACACCCATGTACCATAGAGTGATGGTCAGAAATGTGTGTCCCCAACCCCAGTGGGAAGTTTTGACTTTTCAGCAAAAATTCAAAAGCCATAAAATTTCTTTTGGGAAATTCCACTGCACATTCTCATGTGAGCTGTCGTTTGAGTGCCTCATACCTCCATTCTCCTCTACAGTCATGGTTTCTGGACAGACTACATCTTGCATGATGCACCACAGGCTCGCCTCTTGTAGAAGCACTGTGGTGTCTCATGGGAGTCCCATGGCCAAAGCACATCATGGAAGATGTAGTCCAGCTGGGGATCCCAGTCCATGAAGGAGAACAGAGGCATGAGGCACTTGAACTGCAACTCCCATAAGTTCAATTTTTCAACAAAAAGTCAACCTTTTCCATAAAAAGCAGACAGCTTTCACGAAGAACTTCGTTTTGTCAAAAACCCAGTTTTCCACTGAAAAACAGTTTTGACTAAAAAATTTTGACCAGTCTTAGTGCCATGATTCAGTTAGATGGTTAAAAAACAGACCAGTCCCATCTAACAGAGCAAAACCAAACTGTATTTGTTGCAATATCATTTTGTAACTGTGTCCCCGTATGAAAACTTCAGTGTTGGAACTTTTAACCATTCAACCATCTGTAGCTCTTATGCAAGCTCAACACATTACAGAAAGCAGTGGCAGCAGCACCTAGAGTAACACTGGTTGATACATTTGAGCCACTGACTCCTGATTAGTCCAAAATCTGAGCAGCTGCTTCCTAAACTTTATCATCACACTTTGCATTAAATACAGAAGTGAGAGATTCGCTTGCAGAAGCAAAGAGGAAACCAACCCCTGAGAGGGGACAGAGAAAAGTGGGGAGGGGGCCCTAGATGCTTTAGAGAAAAGAGAAGTCTAAAACCATATCTCCCACAAGAGCAAGAAACGGCTCTTTTCACTTCATTGCAATGACTTTTGAAACCAAAGTTGCAAAATAAGAAGTGACAGGAAGGGAAAAAAAACCAAGCCATCAGGTCCCTCTGACTCTTGTGTAACTATTAAACAGCTCCCTTGGCGCCATCCTCCTTTTCTAGTCCGTCACACAACTACAGGGACTCGTTCATTGAAAGAAAAAACAAAATGCAGCTCACTGGCATGAAGCCTTGGGCAAATATCATTGCCTTTTTGCCTCACTGCTTTATTTGATAGTTATTTTTAAGAACAGAAATTAAGTTTTGGGTGGACCTTTGGAGAGCTTACACGCTTCCCTGGTCTAGGTTTGTTTGGGGTTTTTTTAGGGTACTCACCCATCTTCTCTTTACCGCCTCTTGCTTTTTCCTTTCCATTTGTGCATTTGAGTCACCAGGCTTCATTGCTCACAGGCTCCCGCCACACTTTCATCCCTGCTGGCCCCACCTACCAGTCACACATACAGTGTAAACCTGTGGGAGGGGGAGGACCATTGTAAAGACAGCATTCAAACTGGAACACAATGCACTGCTGCCACATCAACCCAGCCTCACAGAAGACAATCTTGACTCCAATGGGGCGCCATTTCAGATTTTGATGGCGGGGGAGAGGGGGCAACTTTAACCATGATTCCAGGGGCTACTTAGGCACCTGAAAACTCTAGGGATTTTTTTTTTTTTTTTTTTTTTTTTGCAGATAATAACTTAGAAATTAGCTGTATCTCATTCCTATATAAAAAAAGAGAATTAAATATTAGACCCACTTAGCTCTAATACTAACATGTTCTCACATCTTATGTCAAGTCATTTAAGGGACACTGGTTAGGTTTAAAAATTTAATGTATATTCTTAATTTGTTATAAGGGCGTGTCTACACTATGAAATTGTCGACAAAACTTTTGTCTTTCATGGGTACTTTAAAAAGCCCCGCCACAAAAGACAAAAGTTTTGCTGACGCAAGTGGCAGTGGGAATGCAGCTTTGTCAGCAGGAGCACTCTCCTGCAGACAAAGCTAACGCTGCTCGTGGGGCTGGAAGTCTGCTGACAAAGTACCAACAAAGAGCATTTACACACGCTGATTTTTAGAATAATCTAGATTACTTTTCAGAGTAGCAGCCGTGTTAGTCTGTATCCGCAAAAAGAATAGGAGTACTTGTGGCACCTTAGAGACTAACAAATTTATTTCAGCATAAGCTTTCGTGGGCTGTAGCCCACGAAAGCTTATCCTCAAATAAATTGTTAGTCTCTAAGGTGCCACAAGTACTCCTATTCTAGATTACTTTCAATCATTTTTTTGCAGTTCACCAAGCTTGGAATAGATCATTTAACTTTGGAAACATCCTAGTAGGCCAAGGCCCTGTCAGTTTATACTGCACCTGCCTGGGGCAGGTAAAACATGACAACGGCCCAACACTGTAGCATTTAATTTCAGAAAGGAGAACTACACAAAACTGAGGGGGTTAGTTAAACAGAAATTTTTAAGGTACAGAGCCAAAAGTGAAATCCTTGCAAGCTGCATGGAAACTTTTTAAAGACACCATAATAGAGGCTCAACTTAAATGTATAGCCCAAATTAAAATACATAGTAAGAGAACCAAAAAAGTGCCACTGTGGCTAACCAACAAAATAAAAGAAGCAGTGAGAGGCAAAAAGACATCCTTTAAAAAGTGGAAGTTAAATCCTAGCGAGGAAAAGAGAAAAGAGCATAAACTCTGGCAAATGAAGTGTAAAAATAAAATTAGGAAGGCCAAAAAAGAATGTGAAGAACAGCTAGCCAAAGACTCAAAAAGTAACAGCAAAAAAAATGTTAAGTACATCAGAAGCAGGAAGCCTGCTAAGCAACCAGTGGGGCCACTGGATGATCAAGATGCTAAAGGAGCACTCAAGGACGATAAGGCCATTGCGGAGAAACTAAATAAATTCTTTGCATCGGTCTTCACGGCTCAAGATGTGAGGGAGATTCCCAAACCTGAGTCATTCTTTTTAGGTGACAAATCTGAGGAACTGTCCCAGATTGAGGTCGTCAGAGGAGGTTTTGGAACAAACTGATAAACTAAACAGTAATAAGTCACCAGGACCATATGGTATTCACCCAAGAGTTCTGAAGGAATTCAAATGTGAAATTGCAGGACTACTAACTGTAGTCTATAACCTATCATTTACATCAGCTTCTGTACCAGATGACTGGAGGATAGCTAATGTGACACCAGCAGCGGAGCAAAAAAAAAAAAAAAAAAGCCACTGGAGTGCCATCCCCCCGTCTCCACAGCCCAGTCTCCACCCGACTCTATGGTGGCTGCAACAGCTGAGCGCGCCCTGGCCCGGAGCTGCCAAGCCCACGTGCTGCACTAGATCACCGGGGCAGCCTGGCTCGCTTCCCGGCCGCCCTCCCCGCCCAGACCAGGCCAGGCCGGGCCGCTCCATGAGCCATGGGCGCGGCACAGGAAGCCCAGGCCTGCCTCGCGTTCTACAAGGGGCTCGGGTGGAGGGAGCTGCTGCAGGATCTCTGCCAGGCCGTGCTCACCTTCCTGGAGAAGCTGGACTGGAGCAGTTTGCAGGGTGAGTGCTGGGGACCACCCTCTCCCTCCAGGCTTGTGCTGCCATACAGCTGATCAGCGCAAGCCTGGGAGGGAGGAGGAATGTGGCATGCTTGGGGAAGAGGCGGGGCCAGAGCGGGGATTTGGGGAGGGATCCAATGGGGCAGTGAAGGGGCGGGGCTGGGGGCAGGGCCAGGGTGGGGATTTGGGGAGGGATTCAATGGGGGAAAGAGAGGGTGGGGCTGGGGGGCAAGAGCCCCTCGAGGCTCCGCCTGTGCGCCGGAGCGGAGGGCAAAATTGCTTGTTTGTCCAGTGTCCCGACCGAACATCGGTCGGGATGTGGGACAAACAAGTAAATATTGGGACGTCTGGTCACCCTACTCCAGAGGTGATCCCGGCAATTACAGGCCGGTAAGCCTGACTTCAGTACCAGGAAAACTGGTTGAAACTTTAGTAAAGAACAAAATTGTCAGATACATAAATGAACATAATTTGTTGGGGAAGAGTCAACATGTTTTTTGTAAAGGGAAATCATGCCTCACCAATCTACTAGGATTCTTTGAGGGGGTCAACGAGCATGTGGATAAGGGGGATCCAGTGGATATAGTGTACTTAGATTTTCAGAAAGCCTTAGACAAGGTCCCTCACCAAAGGCTCTTAAGCAAAGTAAGCTGTCATGGGATAAGAGGGAAGGTCCTCTCATGGATTGGTAACTAGTTAAAAGATCGGAAACAAAGGGTAGGAATAAATGGTCAGATTTCAGAATGGAGAGAAGTAAATAGTGGTGTCCCCCAGGGGTCTGTACTGGGCCAAATCCTATTCAATACATTCATAAATGATCTGGAAAAAATGGGTAAACAGTGAGGTGGCAAAATTTGCAGATGATCTAAAATTGCTCAAGATAGTTAAGTCCCAGGCAGACTGCGAAGAGCTACAAAAAGATCTCTCAAAACTGGGTGACTAGGCAACAAAATGGCAGATGAAATTCAATGCTGATAAATGCAAAGTAATGCACATTGGAAAACATAATCCAACTATACATATAAAATGATGGGGGTCTAAATTAGCTGTGACCACTCAAGAGAGAGTTGTTGGAGTCATTGTGGATAGTTCTCTGAAAACATTCACTCAATGTGCAGCGGCAGTCAAAAAAGCAAACAGAATGTTGGGAATCATTAAGAAAGGGATAGATAAGACAGAAAATATCACATTGCCTCTATATAACTGCATGGTATGCCCACATCTTGAATACTGCATGCAGATGTGGTCGCCCATCTCAAAAAAGATATATTGGAATTGGAAAAGGTTCAGAAAAGGGCAATAAAAATTATTAGGGATATGGAACAGCTGCCATATGAGGAGAGATTAGTAAGACTGGGACTTTTCAGCTTGGAAAAGAGACGACTAAGAGGGGATATGATAGAGGTCTATAAAATCATGACTAGTGTGGAGAAAGCAAATCAGGAAGTGTTATTTACTCCTCATAACACAAGAACTAGGAGTCACCAAACTAAATTAATAGGTGGCAGGTTTAAAACAAAAGGAAGTATTTTTTCACACAACGCACAGTCAACCTGTAGAACTCCTTGCCAGAGGATGTTGTTAAAGCCAAGAGAATAACAGGGTTCAAAAAAGAACTAGATAAGCTCATGGAGGATAGGTCCACCAGTGGCTATTAGCCAGGATGGACAGGGATGGTATCCCTAGCCTCTGTTTGCCAGAAGCTGGGAATAGGTGACAGGGGATGTATCACTTGATGATTACCTGTTCTGTTCATTCCCTCTGGGGCACCTGGCATTGGCCGCTGTTGGAAGACAGGATACTGGACTAGATGGATCTTTGGTCTGACCCAATATGGCCGTTCATATGTTCTGAAATCATCACATGTCCACTTGACTCCAGGAGCTGGGGCTTTAAGGAAAACAATAATTATCATGAGACTCATGACAAAATCATGAGAGTTGGCAACACTGCTTTTATTTCTATTTAAAGGCTAGTTACTTTCCAAAAGTCTCTTAAACACAACACTACAGTGATTGAGTTGCAGTTCTCACAAAAGAATATTTAAAACCAAACAACAAGAAAATTCCACATTTTAAAGATTAGAAAAAAAATTGAGACTTCTGAGGTTTACCAGGGCCACTGCAGGCAGGAAAGGAAAATAAACAGGCACAGGAGCTCTGGGCAGCTCTTCCTCTTGAAAGAAAGTTGGTGGGTCAAATCTTCTACTCCTGAATCCAGTAAAACTTCTATTGCCGTCAGTGCCTCCACTCATAGATATTAACTTAATTAGCTTAATAACTATATACTTCATACTTAAATATCTGAGCCATCTTATCCAGGGCTACACATTTTATACTCATTGGCTGAGGGACTACATTTTCTGGCATATTCTGAACAGTGCTGAGCACACAGATGGTGCCCAGTGAATAATACAAATCATGATAATAATCATCAACTTTATGGACTCTGTGGATGTAATTTCTATTCTTTGTTCTGGAATTGGCCTGGATACAGCTGAAACCCTAAGAATTTGAGGCATAAATACATCTGATACTTTTATGACACTTTCTGATTCCTTCCTTTTCTCGAACTCAGAACAAAAAAATGACAAAACAAAATGGTTTTCAGTTAAAATGTAAAATTGCACAGTAGCCATTGCTCTACAACCCAGCATGGGACAGAACCTGCCACCTCTTGGGAGTTAAGTGATCTCCTCTTATCTGACTCTCATTCTCCAGCCTTCCTGACCTCTGTGCTGCTTTTCATGCTGTCAACCAGGGCATCCATCCTAACCTCCTGGGACCATTTGCTGGAGTCTCAGAGAACTGGCCACCTTGGTTTTGCTCTCATCTATCAGAGTCCTCTTTTTTTGGCAGCATGCAGCAGAGAGATAGCTCCTTATCCAGCAAACGAGCCTTTCTCTGAAAGACCTGAGTACTACTCCCCGCATAGACTTACTGCATGATCTCAGGCCAGTGTGTTAAGGACAGAGTTTCAAAAACCTTTTAAAAAGAACAGGAGTATTTGCGGATACAGATTAACACAGCTGCTACTCTGAAACCTGTCAAACCATTTTAGGCACCCAAAGATGTAGCTAGGCATCTAGTGGGGTTTACAAAGCACCTAACCTTCTAGGCACTTTTGAAAATCATGCTAGGTCCCTAAATACCTTTGAAAATCTGGCCTTTAGAATGAATGTGCCTCAGTGCCCCACCTGTACAATGTACAGCACTGCTCTACCTCACTGAGGGGCTGTGAGGAGAAATAGCTTAGACCTTGTGAGGCGCTCAGATACTACGGTGATGGGGCCACATAAGTACCACAGGTATAGTGGGAACTTCTTTATACCACTGCTATCCCTTCCCTTGGTTTTGGCCCCTTCTTTTCACATACGTCCCCAAATCTCCCCCTTTCTGAATGTAACCTTGGCTCAGAGGGCTTGGCTGTATTTTTTCTGAGATCCCTGTGTTATCTCTAAAACAGTGGTTCCCAAACTAGGGTTCGTGAACCCCTGGGTGTTCGCAGAACGTTACAGGGGGTTCGCCAGAAAAATGTCACTAATGGCAAACAGAGGACCCCGGGCATTGGAGACAGCAGGTGGGATCCAGTTGCAGGGCAGACACCCTGAGCCCTAGGGAGAGCGGTGCCAGGCAGTAGGGGTTGGCAGCCTGAGCCCTAGGGAGAGCGGGGCCGGGCAGCTGGGGCCGGCAACCCGAGCCCTGCCCCCATCAGCTGGGGAGCCGGCAGCCCAAACCCCAGCGCTCCACGCAGGGCTGGCAGCCCGAGCCCAGGGAGAGCGGGGCCGGGCAGTAAGGGCTGGCAGCCCGAGCCCCACCCCTGTCAGTGGGGGAGCCGGCAGCCTGAACCCCAGCCCAAGCCCCAGGGACAGCGGGGCCGGGCAGTTGCAGCCAACAGCCCGAGCCCTGCCCAGGTCAGCGGGGGAGCCGGCAGCTCGAACCACAGCGCTCCGCATGGGGCTGGTAGCCCGAGCCCCAGGGAAAGCGGGGCCGGGAAATTGGGGCCAGCAGCCCGAGCCCTGCCCCGTCAGTGGGGGAGCCGGCAGCCCAAACCCCAGCCCAAGCCCCAGGAATTTGTCAAATCTCATCTAAAGCTAGAACCACGGCCCTCCTGGTTACCACCAGCCACAACCTCACCCGAAACTAGAGGTGGGTGAAACATACCAAGCTTTTTTCACAGAAAGTTTTGAATTTTTTTCACATTTTTCAAAATTCCCCAAGAAAAATTTACAAAAAACTGAAACGGAAAAATGGTCCATTTTCAAAAACTGTTTTCATGAAACATTTTCTGATTTTTAAAAACCAAAAATGAATTTATTTTTATTCGAAACCATTTTTTTTTTAAACAAAAGCTAAAAAAACATTTTTGGTTTCTGGTTTTTCTATGTTCATTAAAAAAAGTTTCAATTAAAAATATTTTTCAGAGGTTCATAGATTCTGGGGCCCGGCGGTTGGGGCATCCATCACACTGAGGAAATTTAAACTTAAATCCCTGAAAATATTCATTTTTAGAAGGGGGTTCACGAGATTTCACAATTTAGTGAAAGGGGTTCGCGGGCTGTTAAAGTTTGGGAACCACTGCTCTAAAACAACCTCCTCCCTCCCAGCCCCCCACTTCCCCAGGAATTCCTGTTTTACAGGCTAGACTTCCAGATCCTTAATTTAATCACCAGCCCTTCCTTATCTTAATCACCCTCCCTCTGTTTGTAAACAAAATACTGACACCCTGCCCCAGGGGCACATCTCCTCTGCAGAACTTACATTTCACACTAATGTTGTGCTGTAGCTAAGAGCTCCACCTGGAAGCTCGCATACCTCCTGTACGAAACTCAGGGGGGGCTCCTGCCCCACTTTGCCCCCCTAAATGGTGCCCCGCTAGAATTGCAAAGATGTGAAACTGTCCCTATCCCACCGTTTTCAGTTCAATAAAATGTCACCTACAAAGCCTGGGCTAAGGTTTTCAAAAATAGGAGCATAAAGTTAGGTTCCTAAAAAAAGAACAGGAGTACTTGTGGCACCTTAGAGGCTAACAAATTAGGTTCCTAAGTCCTTAACTAGGCACCTAAGTGACCTGATTTTCATTCACCAGGCAACTTTCCCTGAAGTCACCCACGGTTTCTGAAATGTTTTTAACAAGTTTGTTTTGGTCTACGCCCGGGGTTCTCAAACTTTATTACACCGTGACCTCCTTCTGACAACAAAAATTACTGCACGACCCCAGGAGGGGGGGACCGAAGCCTGAATCTGCCCGAGTCCTGCCGCCTTGGGTGTGGGTGCCAAAAGCCAAAGGGATTCAGCCTCAGGCAGAGGGCCTGTAACCTGAGCCCCGCCACCAGGGCTGAAGCCCTCGGGCTTCTGCCCCAGGTGGTGGGGCTTTGGCCCCAGCAAGTCTAATGTCAGCCCTGATGATCTTATTAAAATGGAGTCGCGACCCACTTTGGAGTCCTGACCCACATTTTGAGAACCGCTAGGCTATGCTTGCAGTTAAACCAGTTCAGCACTGGCTCAGCTGCAGTTGTTGTCGACACCCAGCATCAGAAATGGATATATTGACAAAGCGTTAAAGTATTAAATAATTTAAGGACAGGCCAGGTCCTAACGGCTAGAAAGCAGGAATGTAGGGGGAGGGAGAGGATTTCAATTTATACAAGAGTCTGGTCAGTTTCATGCTGCTATTCAGTGATAGGCAGCAGTAAAACTGACAAGAATCTTGTCAATTTCAGACAGCAGCTGCCAGAGTTTGTTGTACCCCAGCACCCAAGCATCCAGCTTGGAGGCATTTTTCATTTCAGAAACATCATGTTTCAATGTTGAAAAAACAAATAGATTTCAATTCGGGAAAAAAAATGAATTTTTGGCTTTTTGTCCTGATTCAGGATGAAAAAATTTCCAAAAACTTTCACATACCTAAATTAAATTTCCCAGCCAGCTCTATTAGGCATTACTGCAATACAAATAGAACAATAAATAATAATTATAGTATTAATTATTATTATCTCAGTGGTTTGAGCATTGGCCTGCTAAACCCAGGGTTGTGAGTTCAATCCTTGAGGGGGCCATTTAGGGGTCGGGGGGGGGAATAGTTGGGGATTGGTCCTGCGTTGAGTAGGGGGTTGGACTAGATGATCTCCTGAGGTCCCTTCCACCCCTGATATTCCATGTATGTTCTATTATTAAGCACAAGTCACTGTGATAGAGGGAACGAGAGTTTAGGGACACTGGAAAGTGCAGCTGTGCAAGGACTCTTGTTTCAACTGAGTCCTGATTGCCATCCCTGAACTCCCATTTTGAGTTGTCTCTCCCCACGGCAGGTCCCAGCCACATTCTGGCTGAAAGCGAACGTAGTTGGGATTAGCGTGATGTCGGTGAAATAGGCACAGAGCAGTCTAATCCTTTAGCCACACGATGTCGGAGTATGGGGATTATGTTTGGGAGGATTTCAAAGAAAATATGTGTGACTTGATTTTCATAAGGATTCTATTCTTTTATCGTTATTTGTTATGAAGTAGAGTTCCCATGCATTGGAAATAAAAGTAAAAATCAATTGCCTGTTACCTTTTGACAGATCCTGTGCAAGATTTTGCTCTTAGCATCGATGACTGTTCCAATATCTTAACGAATACTTTTAACGTCAGAGCTGCAATGGTCTTAAGTAAGTAAAGTGCTGTTTTTGAGTGTTACAAATAAGATACTTCATTGTGCATGTGTCAGTGTTAAAGAAGGTCTGATGAATAATAACCAAGTGCTTTTGATAAAACATGAGAGGGTTTATCGCTCTCATGCGAGGGTCCAGGGGCTCAGACACAGATTGGGCCTCAGGAGGCATAGATTCTACTCTCAGTGTGTCTCTGACTTACTGTGTGACCTTGAGCAAGTCACTTCACCCCTCCCCACACCTTTGTTTTTCCTCCCACCCTTTGTCAGCCTGTTCACATTGTAAACTTGTTCGGGCAGGGGGTTGTCCTTTGGGTATTGTCTTCGCTGCAAAGTTAACTCAAAGTTACTCCTCCGGAGTTAGCCTAGCTAGAGAGTGAGAGCGGCCACACCGCAAAATAACACTTGAGCTGCTGTGGCCAAACTGGCCCTGCGCTCACTCGTGTGCAGCACTAAGACGTCTGGGGACATGTCTGTTTTCGGGGGTCACAAGCGAGACAAGTTTGAGGGTTATATTACAATCCTTGCACATGCTTGTTCACAACCCCTGACTGCAGGGTTTGAATCCAGTAGCCTCAAAAGGAAGCTACTCTTCATTCAAAAAGAACAGGAGTACTTGTGGCACCTTAGAGACTAACAAATTTATTAGAGCATAAGGTTTCGTGGGATATGCATCCGAAGAAGTGGGCTGTAGTCCACGAAAGCTTATGCTCTAATAAATTTGTTAGTCTCTGCGGTACCACAAGTACTCCTGTTCTTTTTGAGGATACAGACTAACACGGCTGCTACTGTGAAACTCTTCATTCACTACATGTCTTGTTATCTACCACCAGGGACATTACAGGGCAATTTCTGTATCGCAGGGTGTTCTATGGTTTCAGGAACTCTCAGTGAAATTGGGGCCTAAATAAGAAAAGAATAGGATCTTTTTAAAATAAATAATAAACTAATAATTTAATTCACTTAATTAATAAATTCATTATAAAATAAATAATAATAGCTCAATTTCCAAACAGTTCTCTCCCTGAACTCTTCTTCTGTTTTCTGCGTAGGACAGAACATCAAAGAACTGTCTATGGACATTAATCTCATCATAAATGGGAAGAGTATCCTAGCCTACTCACAGAAACTCTGTGAGCCGAATGGCCGAAGGTTTATTTTCTGTGGAAAGAAAAAAGGAGGTAATTTTACCTAGCACACTAAACACTTGATGGGTGCTGAACACTGCAAGCAGGACACACCTGCTGTGCTGCTGAATGTACCACTACTTCCTAACATTCTGTTTACTTCAACAGAATGTTAGTGGATGACAGAAACACAGTAGGAGAGCGTCCTTTTATTTTTAAAGTCTTCTTTTTGCATAACGGGCTCACTAGCTTGTGTTTTAATGGCACAGAGGTCTGAGTGCTATATACATCAGAGTTCACGGGGAATTTAGAAGGATAATCTATAACTCAATATATAATGTAAATAAGTAGCCTGGGCCTATACCCCTTATGTTCAGTAGCAGTCTTATCTCAGCAAGACTGCTTGCATATCTGAGGACTATTGCAGGACTGTCTCCTATTTTTGTAAAAGCAAGGGCTGAGCTAATGAACAAGATTACTTGAGAAATGTCTCCTATCTCAAAAGTTGTGTTTCCTGTTCACTGATCCATAATCCTTTCATAGAAGTTGCGCCTGAGTAAGGATTAAAGACTGCAGCATTTGGACCACGATACATTTTGGTACCATCTAAAGTATTTGGTTTTATTTAAGGATCTCTAATAATAATAAATTCTTACTCTTCGTGATGCCATGCTCATCTCTTTGGGCTGATTTGAAAAGAAAGGCGGGTGGAGGGCAATTTCCTAGGGAGTTAAGAGAATGGCAGTTTAGTAAGTTAGTTTTGAAAGCTATTTTTCCCCAGTCACCTGCATCTCCATCAGCGCTATGATAATTCATTTCCTGTAGGGCTGTGGGTTTGGTGACCGCACACTGCACTGTTGACAAGATGACCTCAGGGGAATTGCTAAGACATTTCATACAGTACAGAGATATCAAAAAGAATAGAAGAGAAATACTGCACGAGCAACCAATTATGTAAATTCTGCAAACCAGATAGACAGAAAAATTAAATTCAGAGACTTTCTCAATAGTGTACTGAATTAAAGAAAAAATAAGACACCCACAGATCTACTGGAAGATTGTCTTCTTCTGACGAAGTGCTTAATAACACCCTGCAGAAAACGCATTAAGGAGAACTAGAGTCGATCCTGAGCCCAGCACAAGCTGCTGTTTACACATTAAGCCACACAGCCAAACCCTTCTGGGGTATGCAGATCCTTAATCTTAGCCTGGCAGGGAGATTGTTTTCACTAATTGAAGTACATCATGATATAAAACAACACTTGATTGTTTAAATAATGCCATGTATCTTCATTTAGAAGCTGCCCTCAATTAATGACGGAACCTTATCACACAGTTGTTAATAGAAGCCATGTGGTTTAATAGCCACTTTCATTGGGTAGCCAGGACTTTCCCATGCAATCCACAGAGGGAAGGGGTTAAGTTTGGTAGATGATGGGGCTCCAAAATTGAGATGTGGTATTTCTAGATAGTCAATGTACATTTTTACACTATGTTGTAATGCAGTTTGGTCTCCAGCCCCACATGGAGCAGCTCAACACAGCCACATTTGAAGGCTGTGTCTACACTAGCACTTTTGTCGATATAACTTATGTCACTCAGGGGTGTGAAAAAACAACCCTCTGAGTGACATAAATTACACTGACAAAAGCGCCGGTGCAGACAACGCCATGTCAGTGGGAGACGCTCTCTTGCCAACATAGCTACAGCCGCTCGTTGAGGGTAGTTTAATTATATTGACAGGAGAGCTCTCTCCCACTGGCATAGAGCAGCTACATGGGAGACCTTACAGCAGCGCAGCTGCAGCGGTACATCTGTGCCACTGTAAGGTCTCTAGTGTAGACATGGCCCAGTTCTTAGCATTGTTGTTAAATTTGACCATTGCCCTGTGTAGAGAAGGCCATAATTTGAACTGTCAAATATGAGGTGAAGGAAGTGTGAAGATGGCAGAGTGTTCTCTTTTTAGGGCTGAATTTTGTCAATTAGAGCCCCATCTTCATTTACATTGAGTAACATTTGTAAAGCAAATTTTATTTGACCTCAGTTTAAATATAGTTGCAAGCAGGTTTTGGTTGGCCACTGTAGTGAGAACAAAGACTGTAAAGCTTTCTCCTACCCCGCTCCTAAAAAAGCCACAGGCTTTATAGTTTGTTCCGTTTATAGATCTTGTGGATCTTTTTTGAGAGAACTAGGAATATATGGGGCTGAGAGAGAGGAGGGTGTAGTGGAAAGTAATTGAGGAGGAGTCGAAGGTGGCTAATAGAGAACATTTTCCTTCCTCTATTATCTTTTACTTCTAGATGAGCAACCCATGATTAGAACTGTCGTGTCAGAACAAACATACATGGATGTTTTACCAACATCTTCGTTTCAATTACAGTATTTGTTACCTATCTTTTTACTTTTATTTAAACAAATTGTATAATGGTCACAACTGGACTAGCAAAGCTCACGAGGGCTCTCAAACATGATTCCGAACAACTTATGTCTGTTTCTTTGGGATCTAAACCTATTATACTCTCTGCTGTTCCAAAGAAGACAAAGAGGTGAACTTTAGTAGTGAAAAAAATCATTGCTAAAGTCTTTGTGGTATTAAGTTTAGAGATGAGCTTCCTCTCTCTAGGGAGGAATTTTTCTGATCGTCGTTCATATCCCACACAAGAAAATAGTTACATAAGAGTTAGGGTTGCTCAAGTGCCCATCAACACAGTCACAAAAACCAGAAAAACCACTCATTCTGGTAACATCAGGATCCACATCCAGCACAACTCAGAGACCTTACCCAATTAATGCCCAAACACACTCACAGACTTTTGCGGCTGCACAAACTCGCTTTTTCAGATCCAACATAGGATGCTCAAAGCACACACCCAATTTCTTGCAATCACACTCAACCGAAAAACCTTAACTCGGACCTTAGTTACAAATGAACATACACATGTAATGGCTTGTGTGTAGAATGAGTTACACTTGCAGAATATGAGATGTGAAGTTAGGTATTTCTTTTGAGTGCAATTGTGAGGAAATGGACAAGTATTCTCAGCAAGCAGCTACACCAAAGAGCTGGGTTCTGGTCTGATCTGCCATATGACCTTCAGCAAGAAACTCATCCTCTCCACCTCAGTTTTTCCCACCCATAAAGTGAGTTAAAGATACTCACCCAGCTCCAATATTTATAGATGAGCACTGTTCAGATCAGTTCTGAACCAACAGAATTCATGGCAGTTGTGCCATTGAGTTGAATGGGTGCAGGATCTGGCCCTAGAAGAGCTAAGTATTACTGTATGATTACTCACACAGAAAAAAGTAAAAAATCTATAAAGGTTTAAAGCCCAGAAAAGGAAGAGGTGGGTGCAGATGTACTGGGGCCTTTATATAGTGTAACAAGTGTGAGAATGTTCAAAGATTTTCAGCCTAAGAAAGAGTTGAGAAAGAGGCGTCAGAATTTCATTATAGGTGTTTTGTCAGAAATGAGAGGCAGCTTCACAAGAACAAGTAACTTGAAGTAATTCTCAGGAAATTCTTACCCGCTCCACTTCCTACTGTAAATTGCTAGAGACCTGTTGATGGCAGGGAGAAGGAGTAAATTACTTTTGTTAGGAAGTAAGAGTGAAAAGAATCCACAAAATAGAAAAGAAAGCCTGAAGTCAGCAGTACCTAGAGACCTTTTTATGATGTTCTGAAGAAAACCTCTTCAGTCATGTTAGCCCTTAAGAGAAGGGTTGAACATGGAAGATAATGTCCCAAGAACACTGGCTGTTTTGCACTAACAGATGCTGTGACTTATTAGTATCTTGCAAATATGAAGATGGGGGAAATTTTTTACTGGAAAGTTTACCATGATTTGTGAATTGATCCCATAAATAAGATCAGTCTTTCACACTATATAACCTATGTGAACTCAGACAGGAAAGTTCCAAAGAGGCAATACTTTGCATTCAATGCACAACGCTAAGTGTTTGTCTTAGTTATAATTACGGCAACTAATTTATCTCATTTGCCCCCCACTGATAGGCAAATGCAAGGGTTTAGGAAGATGTACTGTATCAAGAATACTATGTTAAACTGGAATCCCAAAAGCAAGATATGCATTCAGTTGGATTCAGCTTTGGGAGACACTGTTTTCTGCTGTAGCCCCAGCTCTGTAAAGTCCATGGAGAGGCAATCACACTGGTTTCAGGGTCCTGGTTTAAACAACACAGCCACCAAAGTGGGTGGTTCTGGTCAGCTAGGGGTTTGGTCATATTGATTCAGAATATCTCTTGGGAGCCTCCAGTAGCTGAAGATTAAAGCTGCTCTCATCCCCCGCAGCAGAGGCCCACATATTGGTGAAGGGGAGAAGAGTCTATTTCCCCATCTGTGAAGTGGAACTGATATTCACCCAGCTCACAAAAAAATAGAACTCGGGGATGCACAGCACCTACCCTCCTACTAAATTCTAGATCGGCTTCCCATGATGCCCCAAAAAATAGTACTGGTGGTGGTGGTTTCTGCTCAACACAGTAGTCCTAGGAATAGCTCCTACTGCTACCACCTCAAGCAAGAGTGTGGCCACAACACATGGGCAGGACCTCAGGGTCTCCTAATGGGGGAAGTACATCTACAGCCCAGGATTGCCTTAATCTAGCCCTGGTGGGATGGTCAAAGTTTGATTTATGGTGTAGTAGAAAAATTAGCATCTACCTTCACCAGGGAGATACCAGTATCCCCACACGTTCAGAAGCATGTGTGTTGTATGATCTTGCCTAATTCAGTTTCAAACATAGGCTTTGCAAAGCTAGGACACCGCCATTTCACTTTCAATCTCTTGCCAGTTCTGAAATACTCCAGGGCTGACTTCATTGACTAACGTGATCTGTGAAGAGTCTCTATCTCCAACTGTTAGAGAAGGATTCAGAGCCCATACTTCCTCCACTTTTGTCCTCTGCTGTTGTCTTGTTGGGCAGTTTGATCCTGGTTCCAAGCTGCCTGTCCCACTTGCTGCATTTTCCTTCTCAAACACAACCCACTGCAGGAGATTCTACAGAAAGGGGCTGCTTTCTGCACTGCACTGTTCACACCAGCACTTTACAAAAAAGACAGCTCCCATCTACACCTCTGCTTCTGCAAATGCTTAAACCCCACTTTAATAAAAGAGGAAATGAAGACAGAGAGGGCAAGTGACTTGCCTACGGGGCCCAAAATGTCGACATCAACACTGGGATTAGAATTCAGGATATTTTAGCTGCTGACCCTAAATCCAATTCACTAGACTACAGCTGGCTCATGGCCTGGACTCTCCAGCTGCTTCACCTGTGCCATGGGAAGCATTTTCCTTTTCAAAGAGCTGTTGCCATGGTTGCTCACTTCTGCACATGAAGCAGGAGCCTTAGAGTCTGAGGCTTCTCTGCTGCATCGAGTAATGACTCAAAATTTTAAAAATACTGCAAAACCCTGTTCTGTTTAGTTTTGCTAAATACCAGACAGGAATTATTGGCCCGGATTCTGCAGACACTGAAGCACCTGCACAACTTTACTCACATGGGCAGTGATTACACTGGGACTCTGAATAATCTCTCTTACACTAAGAAGATGGTCCATACCTTTACACTTCTCTCAGAGAGTTGTTGTCCATAAAGCTTTTTTAAGTCCTAGAGCACTTGTCACCAGGGGTTTCAAAGTATTGCTATAAAATAGTGCATACTATCAGCTGCTTGTTTCCTTTGTGCATTGCACAATCATCATCCATTTGTTTTTCAGAACATATCTACTATGAAGGGCCTGTCACACTGGGAATCCATGAAATCCCCCAAGTAAGTTCCCTGTGGTTATGTCCTGAAATCTAAGAGTTACCTAAGAGCAAAAAGCGCAATAATAATGGGTGATTTCAACTATCCCCATATTGACTGGGTAAATGTCACCTCAGGGCATGACGCAGAGATAAAATTTCTAGATACCAACAGTGACTGCTTCTTGGAGCAGCTAGTCCTGGAACCCACAAGGGGTTGGGGGGCAGCAATTCTTGATTAAGTCCGAACTGGAGCCCAGAATCTGGGCCAAGAGGTAACTATGCCTGAACCAATCAGTAATAGTGACCATAATGTACTTACATTTAACATTCTCATAGAGGGGATAAAAGCCCCCCAAACCCTACCATGGTAACATTTAACTTTGAAAAGGTGAACTATACAAAAATGAGGATGATTGTTAGATGGAAATTAAAAGGAGCTATCACAAGGGTTAAATACCTACAAGTAGCAGGGGTACTATTTAAAAACACCATAATAGAGGTTCAGAGTAAATGTTTACCCCCAACCAGAAAAGACAATAAGAGGACTAAAAGAATGCCACCATGGCTAATAATCAGAGTAATGTTTAGAAAGACATCTTGATGTCACTGAGGATAGCTCTCTGAAAACTTCAGCTCAGTGAACAGCAGCAGTCAAAGAGGCTAACAGAATGTTAGCAACCATTAGGAAAGGGATAGAAAATAAGACAGAAAATATCATAATGCCACTCTATAAATTCAGGTGCCCCCACACCTTGAATACTTTGTCCGGTTCTGGTCGCCCAATCTCAAAAAGAATATAGTGGAACTGAAAAATGTTCAGAGAAGGGCAATAGAGATGATCAAGGATGTGGAATGGCTTCCATACGTGGAAAGACTAAAAAGATTAGGGTTGTTCAGCTTAGAAAAGCAACGACTAAAGGGGGATATGGTAGAGGTCTCTTAAATCGCGAATGGTGTGGAAAAAGTGAATAGAGAGGTGTTAGTTACCCTTTCCCACAATACACAAATGTGGGATCATTATATGAAATTAATAGTCAGCAGGTTTAATACAAACAAGAGGAAGTATTTCTTCACACAATGCACAATTAACCCGTTGAGCTCATTGCCATGAGATGTTGTGATGGCCAAAAATGTGACTGGGTTCAAAAAAGAATTAGGTCAATTCATGGAGGATAGGTCCATCAATGGCTATTAGCCAAGATGATCAGGGATGCAACCCCATGTTTGGGATGACCCTAAACCTCTGCCTGCCAGAAGCCAGGAGGGAAAGACTCAACTGCCTTGTTCTGTACACTTCACCTGAAGCTCTGGTATGGGCCACTGTTGGAGACAGGATACAGTGACAGACGGACCATTGCTCTGACTCAGTATGACAAGTCTTATGTCCTTAAGAACCACCGCATGGTCCTACCAGAATGTCCATGCAGAAGAAATGGAAAAAGGAAGAAGTGGAGAGGAGGTGAAAGGAGTTTAGACTAGAGGACACAACCTCTCTCTCCCCTCTTTTCCTTACCATCAGTCCCTCCCTTCTACTCTCATTGGCCTATTTTACCCCCTCCCCTTCCCTGCTTATCCATTATGCCTTTGGAAGTAGCATACTCCATACTGAACCAATCTCCTGCTTGAATTTCAACAGACAGGCACACAGTGCCAGAGATGCTGAAAGCCTTCTAGCCTCTGTTTACCTGCCCAGGCACAACTAAACGCTGTGCTCGGCCAGGCAAAGACACTGACCATTTGCCAAAGAATTGAGGAGGCCAGTGGAATGGGGCAAAGGGGTCTAGCTCAGAATGGCCATTGGTTAAGAACTTGCAGGTGGGGAGAATCATGGCCACCAAAACTAAAGTGTACAATCCCATTAAGCAGTCAAGGACCTACTACCGCTTCATTCTGCTCATGTTGACTAGTATATAACTCCATGAGACATTGATAAGCAACTTGGCCCATAAGTAGTCCCACTGACTTCAGTGAGACCACTCCTACAATAAGGTTCTTAAAGTGAGTAAGGATATATATTTCATAGATTTTTAAGGTCAGATGGGACAATGAGATTATCTAAGAAAACCTTCTATAAGAATCTGGCCCTGTGAGAGTTAGGGAATCCAGACCTAAATAAGAAAGACAGTCATTCTTCTCAGATTTTTTTATTTATAAAAATTCAGTTTTCCAAATTATCAAAAAGTTATAATAAAGTTTAAAGAAATCCAGTCATTCTAGAACAATTGGGACAGGTCACAGTAGCCCCATATCCATCCAAAAGACTATAGAGCACTGAAGAATTAATACATTTATAAGTAACAGAACAGGAAACCAACCTCAATTACCTAATAAGGGCCTAATTCTTCCACTCTGACCCATAAGTGGAATAAGGTACTACTCAATATGTATATGGGTGGCAGAATCTAGCTCTGATCATTATAAACATTGATCTAATATCAGCAATCTCAAGAGAGTCCAGAGGCGACACGCATGGGGAGAAGGCATGCGGGGTCATGTGCCTCCCCAGATTTCTACCTAGGTTTGCCGGCCCCATTCTCAGGGGGGGGAGGGCAGTGACTCGAGCTATTTTGGGGGTGGCCAAACCTTTAAATTTTGCCACCCACTACCACTCACAGCAGATATGAGTTGTCTCTGAGAGACTCTGTTCAGTGGAATCCAGCATAGGCGCCAATTTTCCCTGGCGCCGGTGGGTGCTCGCAGCCCCTCGCCTCTGGCCCCACCCTGACAATTTTTCCCCGTGGGTACTTCAGCCCTGGAGCACCCACGGAGTTGGCACCTATGGAATCCAATACAAACAAGGCTATATACTCAGGAGCCATGTTGTCATGGGGCCTCCTCCGGAACCTACACTGTACTGTCCCCAAAGAGAGGTTCAAGGCGGAAGAGGCCAGTTACTGTTGCAGAAATCCACATGGTACAGAGAGGAGAATCCCCAGGAAAGCAATCAATTACTAGATGCACACATCCGCCGCCTCAAAGCCAGAGAGCCCTGAACACCCAGAGAGGTTTCTATGGGTGGAGGCCAAAGGCAGCACTGCTCCCCCGAGCCTCCACACTTCTTTTAGGTTTCCTGCCCAGTTTCTACAGAGAAGACCAAATGTGGCTCAAAAATCCAGAATTAAAACAAATTTCTGTATTAAGTCCTCCTCTCAATCTCTTAAGTGAGCTTAGCCACCTGACTTTCCCAATACTTCTGACTGTTAGGAGGAGACAGATGTTTTGACCTATGAAATTAGCATGTCCCCTAAGCCCAGGTCTACACATTTAGACCGTGCATAGTTTCTCTTCTACATTGGGCAGAGTGCTGATGTGAAATTGTCCCCAGAAGGAAGCGTTATTGTTTCCACTTGTTTTGTTGGAACTAAAATACAGCAAGTTCTGTGTCTGTGTCATGTGTTTCTACAGATGATGCTTTTTTTAAAAATACCCAATTAATATGTTAACGTCTGTGAAAATTCATCTGAAGTTATAATAGTGCAATATTTGAACAATAAGATTAGAGTGGGATGAATCCCAGTCAAAAGAACATTTCTCCCACTCTGATTACACAGCAGCTGCAAAGTAAAGAGAAAGCCTTAATAACAAAAGCCAAGGTGCAATTGTTTCAGAAAAAGCAAAAAAAAAAAACTGCATGGACCTGAAAGGAATTTTTAAATATCAAAGAGTTTTGTTTCCCTATGGAAGCATTCACCAACATGTTTTAATTTTGAATTTGCTGCGCTATCAACATTTGACATGTACGAAGAGGGACATTTGGCAAGAAAAATGGGCCACACCTTTTACCGCCATTGAAACATATTTGGACTGGAAGAGCTTTCAGGAGGGGCATGACTATTTTAATGAAAAAGGGGTCTCTCTCCTATGAAGAGAGGCAGTTCTGTACTATCTGTGCGCTAATCTAATGTTTTGCTTTTGTTTCACACAGGGAGAGTACACAGTTTCAGTGAGGCTGTATAATGGAGATCATCTCACCGTTGCTTGTGCTGATTTTACCATAAAAAATAAATAATTTTTCCCCATATAAACCAAAGAAGTGATCAGAAACAGTTCATTTAAAGGGGCAGGTCACCAAAATAGTGCAAGCTTTGTAGCTAAGAAAGTTAGTTATATTCTACATCTACAGTGATATTGAAGGAAATAATTCCACTCAGAGGTTCGGGTGCTATTCTTGTTTATAATCTATTGTTTTTAAGAAGTCACTAGACCCCCAAGAGGTAATTTATCCTATGACATTCACTGTACTCCATTTGTTTTTGTTTCTATAATATATGGCTGCTTTAAAATAGCAAGAGTTTTAAACACTCAAAAGCCTTCTAGTCCACTAACTACAGAACTGAATGAAACAGGCATTGCTCAGTGAGCTGTCTAGCAGGAGGACATCAGAGCTTGGTGCTTGAACTCTGCCCTTTTTTCCTGGGCTACTGGAGGCAGGAGGGGACTTAGCACAGTGGTTCCCAAAAACGGGCATGCCTGCTAGAGCGATGGCTTTTGTGATTGACACTAGGCAGGGAGTTCCAACCACAGAACCCTTTCTTACCTGAACTTGGTGCAACGAATGTCTGTCTCGTTTTATACATGCTGGATCCAATGATAGACTTAGATTGTCCCAGATTTCAATTTTGCTCAGTCTGACATGATATGGGATTTGGAGAAACCTTAGTTTAACTAAATGAGAGGCAGGCCAACATTATACCAGAGGAGAGGAGTTGCAATTACTGCATTAGGAGAAGAGGGCACTGGCACTGCCCAGGTCTTACTCTTAGAAATATATGCCTTGGGAACCACTATATTGGACTCAGTCTCTGGTGGGGAGGAGGGAGTGCCTCACATTATCCCTTCCAAATTCAGTACAGTTCAGTACCTAGCACAGGGCCATTTAAAAAAAAAAAAAAAAGTAAGCTTCCAATATCTTACATTGGCTATTACAATATCAAGGTCAGGAAGGCACCCACCCCACAGTTAAACTCTCAACATGCACTTAACATTTGCAATCAATACAATATAATGCCACAAAAAGCTGCAGATACCATCTCATTTATTAACGGTGAAGAAAACCAAATTATTTATGTTCAGGAAGACATAAGGAAAGTAGGGAAAAGGCCTACATGATGTGGAAGCCTCTTCAGACATCCCGATTGCAGCATTCATCCACATACTTTTATAGAAGCTACAGCATAACCTCACTGTAGCCCTGTAGTGCTCAATGGGGATAGAACATCCCCAGCACTTTCTGTATAGACTCTTTTTAATAAACCCATGAAAGAGAGACCCAAGAATGTGAACAGAAGTATTCCACCTGCTATTTGAGCAATCCTTGTGTCATATCTGTTCTCTGGAGTAACAGCACTCCACTCTTCGATTTTTTGGATTAGCTTTTTTGTTTTTTACGTCCTTTTTAATGACATGTGAACGACCCTGCTTATATGTTATTATGTCCATCTGCTTCTCAATAAAGTCATATGAAAAAGAGTCCTTTATGTTCTTTTTTCTGTTTAGGTATTTTGCCTTTGAGGTCCACCCAAAAGGTAAAGCAAAAAACTCATAGAAAAAGTTACAATTTCTTGCTTGAGACTTGAATATCCTCTCCTCCCTGGCTTTAACAATGCAGAGAAATATCAGGATAAGAGATATAAGCCATCTTCAATTCTCTCAGAAAGAACCATTCCCCAACTGTTGCCCTGAGATCTCATCAAAAGAATACATCTCTGAACTAACAGTGCCCCCTGATAAATAACCATTGTGTTCCGAGATGGTCCTCCATTTCCCATCCATGCGGTGGACCTGTTAAACCCAGTTTCACCAACTGTGTTCAAGTTTCAGGGACCTGATCTACACTGTGAAGTTTTACCATGACTGAATATAGTTGTGAATAACCATGTTAACTGACAGTGCTCAACACAAATTAACGGGCAAAGTATAAACTCGGACAAAACATTCAATATACTGACAGCTAATTGTGATTAAACCTTGTTCTGATCAGGGTTTAAACATAATTAGCTGACGCTATGTTGAACACAGTTTATCCTAGTTGCCTGCTAAACAGTACTCAGCATTATGTTAGTTAACTCAATGAGTCACAGCTGTGCTCAGCGACAATAAAGCTATACAGGGTAGACCTCTGAGGAAGTATGGGATATCAGCCCACATACAAACAGTTAGGCAGCATGGTGCGTGTGGATGTGCACACAATGACTATGTTGTGGAAAAGCCACCATGGAGACTGACTTTAACTTTTTGTAACCTGCCCAGAAGAAGGTATCACAAAAATGGATACAAAAAAAGTTCCAAAGCTTGTACCTTCTACCAGAAGTTGGTCCAATAAACTATATTACCTCACCCACCATGTCTCTCACAGAAAGTGTTGTATTTATAGGTTTTCCCCCCTAAATTTAAGCCCTCTCTACAAAACTCCTACATGGTTACAAAAGTCAGAACAAACTGACATGGAGAAGAAACCATCAAAATTGCATCTAGCAGTGTTAGTAGCACACGGAAATGTTCCCTATGTCCAGCTCGCTTCCATGACAAACCTTGCCGCTAAAATCCTATTGGATGGCCTTGCCTTCAACCAACCAACCATACCAGATGAAAAACAATCCCAAGGGCCTTCGCTAGTTGAAACACCTCCAACTAAAATAGGTGTCCCCTATGACCTAGACATTGCCTGGGCTTCTTCAATCCAGAAGCATACCTCCAAAAATTTCCATTACCGGAGAAATAAATAAACTGGTCATCTCTTACTTAAGGTGTGGTACTACCTGTGTGCTGTGGACAATCAGTTACGCAATAAACTACACATCCGAGCAACACAATCTCATCTCCGGAAATCAGACTTCTATTGCCTGAGCTAAAATAGATCTCCCTTTGGTGTTAACTGTAGCAGGTCCCTTAGGATATGTTTACACTGCAATAAAACACCAGGCGCGGCTGGTCCATGTCAGCTGACTTGTGCTCACGGGGCTCAGGCTGGAGCCTGGAGCTTCAGCTGGAGCCTGGAGCTTCAGCTGGAGCCTGGGCTCTGGGACTTTCCCCCTTGCAGAGTCTCCAGAGTTCGAGTTCCAACCCGAGCCAGAATGTCTACACTGCAATTTTACAGCCCCACAGCCCAAGCCCCGACTTGGGCCAGCCAGGGGTATTTAATTGCTGTGTATATATACCCTTAGCCTCTTGATGGACCAGCTACTAGAGGATCTCACACAAATACACATACATAAAGCCAGTACATCACACCAAGATCAGCTGAACAGTCCTTGGTTTCCGCACAAGCACTGCTTGTCTCTTGCTGTCAGAGAGAATTATGTAAATGACTAAAAATAAACCCAAGTTCTTACTCCCCAAATAAAACTGGAAACACATTTTATTCCTGGGGGTGTACTCGAACCCTTTGCTCAGTTATTTGCTATCTAAGAACTAAGAGGCTTCCCTTGCCAACCCTGCTCCACAGCTTAGCAGCCCATAGCTTCATCTGCCTCCAGATTAAAAAGTGGCTCAGTCCCTTCATCCTGAAAAGCCCCTTGGCTTAACCCAGCTTCTCCTTTTATTTCCTGTTCATAATCAGCCTCAGCTGGGCCCCTCCAGGCTTGGCAGTTTGGGCAGTTTCTGCAGGACAGGGATTTTTGTCTTCTCTGGTCCCAGTATAGCATGTTAACCCCTTCATGTCCCAAGAAGGTGTGGGGCGCAGCCACACTGTGATGCCTGAATTAGAACAGATTTAGCAATTACAGCATTTGTCTTTCCAAAATAGCCTTAAAAAGCTAAATAAAGCTACCATAGCAACAAACAAGTTCTGATTATACCTGGGCTGTGTTAGTGTGAGAGCACATCCTCCAGTGATTCACAGCTCTAGAGAGGAGGAAGGATGCTTTCACAGAAACAAGGACCTGTGAACTTCCCAATCAGCTCTCCTGGAAGCCAGGAGGAGGAGGAGGCAGAAATAAAATCGATGGCTAGATTCTGTGCTCAAAGACTTCCCTGAAGGAACTGTGTGGGTTGGAAACAACTTTGGGGATTTGTGTAGTCTTCTGTTGTCTTCAAAAGTGCTATTCTTTTCTCAAAATGAGTGCATGTATTTTTAAGGATCCTTTTTAGACTCTTGAGTGTGTTTCTAAAGAAGGCTCTGGCTGCTCCATTTTATTCTTTCATTGGTTCTCTGGGACACAGTGGTGGGGGAGACCTCAGAAGGGTCTGAATCAGGATAATGGCAAATTAAAACATGAAGTTATCTTCATCCTAGTCCTATACACCACCCAGCTCTCATTGCAACAGAATAGCACACCCATATTCCTGATGAAGGATCCATGTGGCACCTAGGCCCCACTCTTTTAAGGAACTGCATGGGAGCAAACCTGTGCCTGTGCAGAGCCTCACTGAACTGAAAGGGGCTCCATGTAACACAAAGGTCCAACCACATGTGCTCCTGCAGGACTGGGGGCCTGGATGACACTGTGGTTGGCACATTACAAATGCATAAAATGAATAGATGATGTGGATGTGGGATCTCCATGCCTCCAATGTTGTAAAGCACATTCCAGTCGGGAGCCCCAAAGCAACAGAAGGACTTCAGAGAGTGCGTCTGCACTTCGAAGACTAGCCCAGCACACAAAGCTAAGGACTAAAGGACACAAAGGTCTTGTCTAGATGGCAAGTTAATGCGTGACAAACTGGGGAGTGTATCTTTAGTGTACGAGCATTCATACACTAACTGGCTGTGTGGACCCTGCTACCACACACCAGAAGTTCCTTGGTGCACTTTGACCTACTCCCATTTGAAATACGAGTAGGGCAATGGCTGGAAGAGCAGTCACCACCCCTCTGTGTCAACTGCATAGGGTATTGGGGCCACTGGATCTGTGTAAAGGGCTCCCCTACTGCTACACCAACAGTTACCTGTGCAGGAAGTAAGTGGTGCAGAGGACTTGGGGTGCCCTTTCCATCACAGTTGATTTTCATCTATTTTGCAAAAATAAATAATTAAATAGTACTTGCCCCCAATGCTACAGATGCAAAACCTTCCCCTTCATGGCATGACAGAGCTGGCTGGAGGAGGTTATACACTGTCTCTTGGGTTCTGCTGAGAGGGGCCCACATGAATTGTTTTGCAAGGGTTACAAATTTGTCTCAACTTCCTGAAGACCCCCCCGCTACAGTGAGGCTTATAATTAATATCACAGCATGGCTGTTGGGCAATTTGGGGCCATCTCTATATACATATCATTTAAAAAACAAAACATTGTGTCATCAAGATTTTATACTATTTAGATGTGACTCATTGTACCATCACCACTTGGCCATCTTAGCCATTGTTTGTTCCACTTCCTCTAACTCTCCATCTGTCTGTTTTGTCTTCTTTAGTTTGTAAGCAGAGCTGGTCAAAACTCAGCATTACTGTCTCACAGAAAATTTTGGCATTCCAAATTAGACCAAAAACAAATCTTTACAAAATTTCCCAAAAAATGGAAATTCAGAAAAAAAATGTTTTGGAAAAATTTGTTTTTATAGGAAATGTCATCAAAATTATACACAAATTGGACAAATTCTGAAGCACAGTGAAGCCTGAGGTACAAGACCATGCTGGACTGACAGAGAAGTAAAATGTGAACAGCAATGACAAAAGAAACAAAGGAGACACAGTAAGTTAATGCCACATTTGTTATATGTTTTAAACCCATGAAATGAAAGAAAAGACATTTGTGTTTGAGGTGGATAGAAAGATCATTATTACAAGCCTTTTCTAAAAGGTATCCATCATCATTACTATTACCTAATATTAGAAGTTGACCCAGGTACTAGAAAACTGTTGGGATCAAGAGAAAATAACATTTTCACCAGCTGAGGGCCTCCCACATGCAAAACTAACTAGCCTGAAAGAATTGGAGAAAAGCAATTAGTATCAGCCAGCAGACAATTGCCAGGGTGATTTCAAGCATCTCCAAAAAGCCTGAAGAAAGAGATCAGACATACAAGACACACTAAAAGAGACCAGGCTCTTGCTTAGATGGATTTCCAGTACAGTGGCAGCATTAGGCACCTGCAACCCATGCAATCGTTGGCGGCCCCGAGGCAGCCCCCTGATATGGTAACTGAGTTACAAATGAACGCAAGCCCAGCCCAGCACGATGATGCAGGGACGCAAGCCCACCCAGTGTCAATACTTGTAGGGGTCCAAGAACTGAGCTCTGCAGGGGCTCACCATGAGACAAATGCCACCCCTGTTCCAAAGGAGTGTATTCTGTTGGTAAGGGCCCAACTGCTATTTGGTCAGCCACTCATGAATATACAAGATGGTAAAACATCCTTTGGCATTGTCATAATGTATCCACTATCTGGTTATACAATAATCCTGAGGCTATTTTAGAGTGAGATGATAGTGGCTGGTTTCAGAAATTCAGTTATCACTGAGTCACACGTTGAGTAGCCACCCATGGGCTTTTCTTTTTTCCTCCTCTTCCCATTCTCCTCACTCTGCTCTGCCACCATCAATCTAACCACAGGACAGCATGACGCTGAGTGTGAAACAACCAGAAAGGGGCTCAACTTCCCGAGGGTTTGATCACGAGAATGGCTCTGCTGAGAGCCAAAACAAATATTTTCCAGTAACCCTGTGTCTTTTGTTTGCTTGTGTGGCTCCCATTTACTAGCTTTCTTATGGTAAATTTTACAGCTGGAGTTAGTAGAGAGACAAGGTGGGCCTATTGCTTCTCAATGCACTGACGGTTTCTTCCTTATTTAGTATTTAAACACTTGTATTTAATATTGAATGTTCTCCATCCCTTCCAAGACTAGATTGTCACTTGTTTTCCCTCCCTGCCCTCCCTTTATCATGCTGAGAGCTGTCAGCCTGAAAAATTCTGGGATCTTTTGGGGGAAGAAGTGGTGGGGAATGGTGCACACATAGCAGCGGTTTTCAACCTGTGGTCCATGGATCCCTGGGGGTCCGCAGACTATGTCTAAGATTTCCAAAGGGATCTGCACCTCCATTCAAAATTTGTTAGGTGTCTGCAATGAAAAAAGGTTGAAAATCACTGATCTATAGGGTTTAATTATTTAATGCTTGATATGCTTTAGTCACAATGCAGCTGGCTCTGTTTGATCCATATTAAGGATTCTTCTGTCCTCTCACTACTAAGCTAGATCCCAGTCCTGCAAAAACATAAGTGCTTAACTTTGCCTTCAATGGGACTAGTCATATCCTGTGCATATGTGCAGGATCAGGTCCTTTGTCCCCACATCAATCACATGATGCCAATAACTTTCCTCCCTCCCTCTCTCTAACCATCTCTGAAATGGAAACAGCAGTGGCTGTTGCAGTCCTTGTTATTTCAGGCTAGGAAACACTGCACACAAGTTCCCTGCACTCTTTCATCTCAATTTATTGAAGTTAAACCCCAGCTATTTCCCATTCTGAATGCCAGAAAGTGAAGCCAACAGAAAAAGTAAGTATTAAAAATGAAGACATCCAAACTGATCTTAATGTTGCAGAAAAAGTTCAGGCTTGAATCAATTAGCTGGAGACACTATTGTTTGTAGCCAATTAAAAATCAAAGCAGAACCAATTTACCCATTAATGGGGGTGTTGTGAAAGATGAAGAGGCTGTCAGTAGCTCCCTAGTTACAACATAGATTTTCTATTGCTTTGCAGAGATCAGATAAATGACTACCAAGGTTTTATTACTGATTCTATGAATGGGGGGGAGGGGAATCTTGTCATGAAGCTTGTATTTCTTCATTGCAGCTTGGGCTGTTCTCTAATAAGTAGAAAGGGGACATCAAATTCAATCATCCCCAAACTTCAGGGAAGTTTGGATCCAAATCACAAACAGGTGATTCTTTTCCACCTCTAATTATTTTGTTAACACCCATAAATATAACAGCAGAACTGGAGAAAATAAATCCAGATCCATTTAAAAATATGTACAAATATGTATCTTGTACGTAATGTTTAAAAAGAAAGGTGGTTAGCCACTTTGCTGCAGGTCCTAAATGGAACTTCTGTGTAGTAATGATGGAATGTGGCAGTGGAATGCCAGAGCATTCCCTACAGTGCCAAATTCCTCTGGAATATCAATATCTCCAAGAGTCACATCTTCCTGTTCATCCATAGCTGCCATACAGCCTTGTCTATATTGTGGATTTGCCTTGATTCCAGCACTCAATGGCCAGCAACCAGCAGCTGCACTGGTGTAAACTCCAAGTGCAGACAAGGAAGGCAACTATTTGTACCATTGGAGCTTACCTTGGATTCAAGCAGAACTTTATGTAATTTTTAGATTATAGGACCATGCTTTTATAGCAGTACCCTCTCTAGCAAAACAGCTCTTTCCAGCCCCAACTAAAACCTTTGCGGAAGGAAGTGCAGCTTCCCCTCTGAATCCCAGCTGTAATGAGGCTTTGCTCACACAGCTAACTCTCAAGAAAATGAGGCCCACATCCTGCTAACTACCACTGACAGAGCCTTGCTAGCCTTTTTTTTTCACTCTGGTGTCCAAATCATAATGAGGGGAATCATAATGAGAGAAGGGAACTCCAGACTTTTTCCAGCACTTAGCTAACCTGACATCTACAATGGGTCACAAATTTTCTGACTGAATGTTTTTTCATCAGAAAATGCTGATTCCTCAAGAGCAAAAAGTTTGCCAGAAACAAGTGTTGATTCTGATGAATTTTCATTTTAGAAAAAAAAATATAAATGAAGAATTTTGATAATGTCAAAACATAATATCTAGACATTTTCAGAATGGAATGTTTCAATTTTTAATTTCTCAATGATTTTTGGTTTGACATTTATTTTATAATCAAATTTAAAACAATTTAAATACTGAAACGGGAACAAAATGTTTTGATTTTATCAAAACAAAAAATTTCTATTGACCAAAACTAAAATCAGAATTTCATCCCGCAGATAATTTCACATTTTTTGTTTCTATTCCATTCAGGAACAGAAAAAAATTTCTCACACATGGAATTTCCCACAAAATAGAAAATTGATTCCTGCCCAGCTCTACTCAACTCAATACACCAAAGGTTTTTTCTGGCTGTTCTTCTGACTAGTTCTAGACACCTTTTCTTCCTCTTTACAGCTACATACCATTCAAGATCCAGTACCTGGGTGTGGAAGACTTTTAAGTAACTTATAGGATTCTACATCTTATGCTGCTATGTAATGATGTACATTCCGTATTCCAATTTGGTAACATCCAAGTCCTTATGTTATACACTATTCCAGTAGGTGGCAGTGTTAACCTAGGAGTCACTATGTATATTTTTTGTTTTGCAAGATTCTTCCTGGATACCTGACTTGGAGATTGTGAAAGGGATTTACAGTTTTAAAAATACAAATAAGAAATAAGAAGTTCTTAACTGCACACTGGTTTTATCATGGCCTTAGTGTTAACCTCTGTCTCTTGCACCAATGTTTTAAGGGCTTCCTAATTGATAATGAGAGATGTTTTATTAAATGTTATATGTTGTTATATTCATTTCTCCCCCCTCAAGTGATTCTAAAAACTTTTGTTTTGTTTTTAATCCTTTGATATCTGGAGCCAGCCTTCCCAGAGTTCTGTTTGTAACCACATCCTCACTGCACCCAAACACAATACATAAAAGGTCCTCTCTTCTCAAATGGATGTCTGGTGAAAGGGTGATTGCATGTTCCATGTCGCGAAGTATCTTACATTCTCAGTTAGGTACCATGACAACATGGCATAGTTACAAGTTTCCAGCTTTACAAGCAAAAGGTCTCTTACTTCTCTGTATCCCAAACTCACACGGAGTCAATGTATAAAAAAACTGCTGTGAAAAAATAGCAAAAGTGGTCTTGAAATCCTCTTACACCTAACTTTGTCAGACTTTTTCATAATGTAGCCCAAACCCTACTCGACAGTCTTGTGGACCACTTCCTCTCGCACTCACCATCATGGGGCCCAACCCCCCCCAAAACCCCGTTCCACTGAGCATCACAGGAACCGCCTCTCCATTTCATTCACCATCCTGGGGATCATCCCCCATTCAGCATTGTGTGGACCACCTCCTCGCTTGTCACTATTCCAGGGACCACCTTCCATTTGCAATTGCACAGATCACTTCCCATCCCACTGGCAAATAAAAAGTATCCTTGTGGTTACTGCTGCTACGAAGTAGTGATATTGGGAACACATTTATTGTATTTTTAGCTTCTTGTGTATGCAATTTAGTAGCTAGAAACAATGGGAGGAAGGAGCTAGCACCATGTGACTCACTAGCTCTCCTAAGAGACCACCAGCAAATGCACTGTGGACAACCAACAGTCCGGATCATAGAATGGGAATCCCCTGCCTACACTAATTCTGTTTTCCAGTGCTTGAACAATTCTACAAACGACACTAATGTGTCACTTCTTTTCAGTTAAGTGGGAATGTTGTAAACGTTTCAGCAATTACTCAGCCCGCCCCTTTCACACAGCAACCCAGATATTATACAAATCACAGCAAAGATTGCAATGCCTAAATTTTCTTTTATTTATTTAAAAGTCCCCATAATCAGTCACTCTCCCTGAAACCTGGCCTCTTCCTCCTGTAAGGGGACTGTTGCCCCCTTACTAACACTCAGTGGGGGTGTTTTGGTTGGCTAGCTCCCAGCACTAAAAGGGGAAGGGTCAATGGCAAATCAGGAGCCTGAGACTGACTGTCCCCAGGAACAATGGGGAGAGGCCAATGCTCCAGATCAGCCTGATTGACAGGGCGGGCAAGCTAATCAGAGAGTCAGGAGGCCGGGGGGGTCCCGTCCTCCGTGTGAACTGGAATGGCCTGAGTCAGACAGAGTGGGGCCGAGCTAAGGAGAGAGCAGGGGCCCGAGCTGAGCTGCTGGGAGCAGAGCTGCAGCCCCAAAGCCAGAGCACAGCCCAGAGATAGCAGAGCTGCAGCAACCAGAGCCAGAGGGGCCAGACAAGCAGCCAGGAAGCAGGTCAGAGCTGGGAGCAGAGTCACAGAAGCAGCACACAGAGCAGAGCTGTGCTGGGGGCAGAGCTGCAGCAACCAGAGCCAGAGAGGCCAGAGAAGCAGCCCAGGGAGCTGAAGGCAGAGCAGCAGCAGCAGCCGTGCTGAGGCAGAGTGGAGCTGGAGCAGTCCGGAGCTGGGGCTGGGGCAGTCTGGAGCCGTGTGCAGTCCGAGTGTGGTGAGCAGCTGGGGAGAGTGAGGGGGACCCTGGGCAGTGGGCCCAGCGCAGGGAGACGCCTCAGCCAAGAGGCCTTGCAGGCCAAACTTACAGGGGGATCATAACCCCGACCGGGCGGGGGCGACGCTGGGAAGAAGGGTCCTGCCACCTAGAGCCTGAGAGCGTGTGACCACCACCAGAGCAAGTGTCCAACCCACAGCGTCCCTGCAGCACAGACAGGGCCTGAGAAGGAGCCTGGGACCTACAAGGAACAGACTGAACTGCCCTGACGTTCCAGAGACACTGTTTGTAATGTTCCCTGCCACAGAGCGGGGTGATGTGTTTTCCTTTAACCTTTCCCATTTTTCCTTATTCTTTTTTAAAATTAATTGTTAATTAAACAACTTGTATTTGCTTCAAATTGTATGGAATAATCAGTGGGTCAGGGAGGTGCCCAGTGCAGAGAGAGTACCCCGGAGTGGGGACACCCTAGCCCCTGTCCTAGGTGACCACAGCAGGGTTGGGGGTCGAGCCCCCCAGGAATCCTGGGCCCAGCCTTGTTGGGGTTACGAGGACTCACCCAGACAGGAGAGTGGAAGGGGAGCCCTCAAGGGCAGGGAGGCCTCTGGGTAAAGGAAGTGGGAGCGGGGACTCAGATCCTTTCGCTAGTCCACTTCACCGGGGTAGTGCAGAAGCCAGGAAAGTTCCCCACAATAGCGGGACCATTCCCCCGCTTACACTCCCCCACGTCCTCTTTTCTACTACAGCAACAGAAATGACCAGTCTGAGGAATTGCAACCTACATGCTGTAGTTTACCAGTACAGTCCCTGGTGATATCAGAAGTGTTCCAATTAAGAGATCATTCTGACTATCAGAGACTCATAGGAATATAATGTGCTGGGAGATATTTACTATTAAGGTATTAATTACTTTAAATCTCATCAATGTACATAGCATTAAGACATTTTCAAGCTGGTAAAAGAAGAGGGGTTGTCCCTGGTGTTCTGGCCAAAATCCAAGTCAAGGAAGTTAATTATATTCTGCTTACTTAAAATACCATCTTCAGTTTCATTACAATACACTAGTTGGGCCTGATCCAACACTCATTGAAATCAATAGAAAACTCTCTCATTGACTTCAATAGGAGCTGGATCCGTGTCACGTTTACTCCTTGGCCTAACCTGATGTTAAGTGTTGTTGTCCACGGTTTAACGGCTGCTGTCTGCTGCCCTAGAATGACTGCACTTCAGGAGTGGATGAAACAATCCCTATACGTCCATTACCTTCCATAGAGAAGTGGGAGGAAGCTCAATTAGCTAAAGAAACGTGATCCAGTAGATTAAGCCCAAAATACTGGTTTTCTTGAAAAAAGTTGATAAGGAACCTGAGGTCCTAATTCAGATAAGCTTCTAATGACTGCAGTGAGTGTCTCCCTGAGTAAGAACCAAATAAAAAACTGAATCAAATATGCAGTAAGGATCTCAGGAATTGGACCAGTGTTAATACAGGTCTGTCGCATCTTACACACATTTAACATGCGCAATTCCGCCCGTCATTCAACTCAATGTAATTTTGACTATACGCGGTTTTCGCTTTACGCGCTAACCATGGAACAGAACCCCTGCGTAAGATGAGACTTGCCTGTATATATTTTCAGAAAGTTTAATTGTGTTAGAGTTAGTTGTTAGAATTAAAATATTATCATTATGGTCATTTGTATTACTGCAGAGCCTATGAGTCATGGTCCAGGACCCCACTGTGTTACACACTGTACAAACAGAACAATAAGACATTCCCTGCCCCAAAGAGTTTGCAATGTAAATACAAGGCAAGCAACAACAGATGGATAGACAGACGGGGGAGTGCAAGGAAACAATGAGACTATGTTGGTCAGCATGGTAGGCAGTGGTCTTAGCACACCAGCAGCCTGCCTAAACGTTGTCAAGTTTGTGTTGAAAGGTGATCTGTAAAGCATTTATTTTTAAATTGGGCTTATACTCTTTCCTCTTTAAGGTGGGCATAGGTGGCCTGAGAGGTTTATGGAGGTATATTTTGTTGGTTTTTTTTTAAAAAAAAAGAGGGTGTAGAAGCTTGCTTGTTTTTTAGTTTAGAAGTATCAAGTTTATAAGTGCAGTATTCTCTGGGTTTGCTGAAGGAACCAGAGGTTTCAGAGGATGTGTAATGAGAGCTCTCACACCTTAAATGAAGGGTGTGAGTGATGAATGCTCAATAAAATCTTTCTCCAACATGTTTATTAGCCATCAGAGTTCAATAGTTTAAACAAAAACAAACAGCATCTTACATCGGTAGCTCTGAAAGCACTTTACAAAGAAGATCAGCATCATTATCCTCATTTTACAGAAGGAGAAACCTAGGCACAGAGAGGTAAAGTGACCCAGCATACCTGTGGTAGAGTCAGGAATAGAACCTAGATCTCCTGAGTCCCAATCTTATGCTCTTATCCAGAAATCAAGTTTCCCTTTAGAATCTGAAAGTATTTTAGGATGCACAAGTGAAAGACACCATAAAAGTGTAGACGTTTTGAGTAGTATAGCAGCTATTAGAAGCAACCTGGAAGACTGAATTGTACCCAGTCCAATCTGAGTAATAGCAACATGTACCTGTGTTGCCCCAAGAGCAGGACAGCGATGGGAGAACTCCTCCCGTCAGCATAGGTAGTGTCTACACTGAAGCGCTACAGTGCTGCAGCTGTGCTGCTGTAGCATTTTAAGTGAAGACATACCCTCAGAGTCACAATCTGGTTCTCCTTTCCCTGTTACCCCAGGGAGAAATTAATTGTGCTTGCCCTTCTGCTGATGCAGATTACTTCTACCTCTGCACTGGCTCCAGTGTGCAGTTGGCTCCTAGTGAAGGTAGAGGGAGCCCAGCAGCCACTACTCTCCCTAACCTATGCAGGATCCAGTGATGCGGGTAAGTTCTCTTTTGTCCTTAATCCCCACCCACCCCGGTTCCCTGTGTGAGTTTGCAGGATTGCTCATGATTAAGGCCCAAGTGAACAAAGACTGTACAGTCAGATATTTACGTCAGCAAATACCAATTTCTTACCCAGACGCCGCTGGAACAGACAGTACCAGGTAACTAGACAGGTGTGGCTTTTATCGATTTTACACAGTCATTGAAACGAATTGCACTGAATCAGTTCCCTGGCAGTTATCCAAATTGTGATACTACTTTGTATTTTCCATCTCAGCATCTCCAAGTGCTTTAAAAGTCTACACTAGAGACTTCAACTATTCCTAAGGTTTTGTCTAGATTTAAAGGGGTGATGTTAGATCATGTTAGCTGGCTTGATCTAACACTTTCTAAAACCTTAGTCAAGACAAGCAAGTTGTTCTTTATCATGTGCTAGCAGGTCAAACTAAGTCCTGGGGGGCGGGGAAACTTGCTTTGGGCAGGTCTAAACTACTGCTTACATCAATCTAACTTATGTCGCTCTGGGGTATGAAAAAGACACCCCTCTGAGTGACGCAAGTTACAGCAACCTAAGTGCTGTCCACACCGGCACTATGTTGGTGGGAGACGCTCTCCCATTGACATAGCTTCCGCCTCTTGCAGAGGTGGAATAATTATGCCGACGTCAGAGCGCTCTCCCATCAGCATAGAGCATCTTCACCAGATGTGCTGCAGCTGTACCGATGTAGCACTTCTAGAGCAGACCTGCTGTTTGTCTTGACTAAAGCTTAAGAATGGGTTAAATAAGCTCAAAACAGCAGCTAACAGGATTTAATAACATACTGTATAGTACTTTTAAACACTATTTTAGACAAAGCTCAGTTGAACCAGGGCGTTGCCTTGCATCTGGCTTAGCCTTATATGCTAGTGCAAATTGGGTACAAAATGTGCCATTCTAGTTTGGTAGAATTTTACACACACTTTGCACTTATGTAAAGGAACTTTCCAACAAAACAGTTTCTCCATCAGAAAATGTCAATTCAGTGGAACCGAAATGTTTTGCAGAAATTTATCAGTTTCAGCGAACTTCCACTGAAACACAGGCAGTGAGACCTCCACCCTGCCTGCCAGCCAGCAGTCTGGAAGCCCTGAGAACCTGGCCTCAAGCTGGAGCTCCCAGAGCTTCTTGTTCCCTGTCACACAGGGACTAGGAGCTTGGCTTCCAAGCTCCCAGATCCCTCACGGCTGCCACAGCTTCAGAGAGCTTGGAGGCAGGGCTCAGCAGGGAACCTTGGAGCTCGGGCTCCCAAACTCAATTTTGTTCCAAAATTTCCAAAATGAAACATTTCGATTATTTCAGTTCCCCCCCCCCCCCCCCCCAGATTTTCCTTTCCATGGGAAACTTAGAAATTTATACTTTTTTTTCCCCTGAAACAGAGTGAATTTTTTTCAGAATTTTGAAATTTCTGTGGTACAGAAATTTTGACCTTTGACCAACTCTGTTAAAAACCTGTTTAGTTAAACCAGCCCAAACCTGTGTGACCAGGCTTATATGAGTTTACAACTGGCTTATGGCAATTTAGCTTGCATCGGCTATTTGTAAACTGACATACATGTGGCCATGAAGGTTTTCCCTGATTTGACTAAGTCAATATTTAAACCAATTTTAATTAAAACAGCACAACTTAATTATATGCTCTTTGGGGCAGAGGCCATCTTTTTGTTCTGCATTTGTACAGTGCCCAAAAGAATGAGGTCCTAGACCATGATGAGGGGTCCTAGGCACTACCACAAAACAAACAAACAAATGAAATAATAATAATTAATAATAGAAACAATTCTTGCAAAATATTTTGCAGCTGATCTCTTTCCTTACTATTTCAACTGCTTAGTGCCTGTGGAGAGTCCATTCCCAAAAGCAGGTTTAATGCGGGAACATATTTGCCTCTCAATCCACAGATTGGTTTGATTTTAGCAAAACACTATGACTAACTGATAACTTGGTTCCCTTGAAACATCAGCAGCCAAACACAAGATTGGCATCATCTCGAAAACACCACGGCAGCTATTTTTTATTTAAAATCATAATAAAAGAGGATTTTATTCTCCACATGGTATCAACTATAAGTCTGATTCCTTCTGAAAATATGATATACAGAGATCTGAAGCAAGGGAGAAAGTTACAAGCATTCAAGTGAGAAGAGAGAACCTTTGGATTTAAACTTTGTAGAAGAGAATGTTTGACTGCAATGAAGATGAGGCTGCAAACAGGACTACCTGGGTAGACTGGCTCACAACATCAAAGGATTAAAATAGGAAAAGGCCATGCAATCCCGCCCCCACACCCCTACTCAAAATTGATGAATCCACGAGTGTCAGGTATTTCCTTTCTCTAAAATTACCAAGCTGCTGATGTCAGTATCAAACTTTGTAAATATGTGACTTCTGGAGAAATATCAAATACTTCAAATACTTCCTAATTCCTCAGGGGAGGGTTGTTATCCATGGAAATACTTTCAATGTCTTTGCACCTGTAATGTGAACAGCTGCTGGGACGCCTTATTACTGTATTGCATGAACTGCTGTTCCCCCCAGCACAGGCAACATCACAGAGAACTCATTTTTGTAAGAGCATCGGTCTGGATCAAAATACCCAGAAGAAGCATGTTTTAATAATGCAGAGTGAGACTGTCAGTCACTCTAAGCGCCCCTGCCGAGGAAGAATTGAGATTAAGGTGCCCCTGTTCTCCCCCATGATAAGTTGTGACATGGGAGGGAAAGCAACCTCCGCAGAGTCCCTGCTCTCCCTCCCTCCCAGATGGGCAGGGAGCAGATGGAGCCTTGGCTCCTCCTCTTACAACATACCAGCCAGTGCAGCTGAGTTAGCACACAGGGGCAGTAATCCGTGTCAGGCTGGCACATATGACTTTCCTCCCACACCTTCCCAAGAGCAAGGGAGGAACCATGGACCAGATTATGACACTTTGAGGCTAAAACCAGGTCTAGACGTACAGTGCTGCAGCTGTGCCGCTGCAGCACATCTGGTGAAGACGCTCTATGCTGATGGGAGACAGCTCTCCTGTTGGTATAATAAAACCACTTCCACAAATGGCAGAAGCTGTGTTGGCATGAGCTCTCCTGCCAACATAGGGCTGTGCCCACGAGCACTTATATCAGCGTAACTTATGTCACTGGGGAGGGTGGTTCATTCATATAAATTATGCCAACATAAACTGTAGTGTACACATAACCTAAGCCTTATTTCCTGGCCTGCAGCTGGGGCAGCACAACTATGCACTGCCCTACACACAGAGTCTGTGGCAAAGCCACAACCGAGTCCATAATGTGGAAGTGTTAAAGCAGGTAAATAATGCACTGACCCACTATCATGCAGGTGCCGGTGGTGAGGCAGGGAGCATACTATCCAAGTCAGATATGTTAAATTTAGATCTACATCCTCCACTCCACCAGTGTAAAACCGGCTTAACCATGGGGAACTAACTGCAAGGAGTCTGAGTGCATGTAGAAAACAGTGAGTGCTTCCTCTTCCTGTTCTCTAAACTCCCTGAATTGTCAGACAGGCAAGCCTATGGTTGTAGAGTGGGGGTGGGTTAATAGGAATTATTGGGGCAGCACTGGGACAAGAACACATTCATTGTACAACCACAGATGTATACAAATAATATGCAAGTTTTACACCTTTTTCATCATAATTTTTTTCCATTAAACTCTCCATAATGAAAAAGCTGACCTGCTTGTCCAGGTTCAGGGGCAATATAACTAGCATAACTAGTTTGGCATTCAGTGGTGCATAAAATGAGTGTAACATGCATGCTGAGAAAGAAGAGTGTAGCAGGAAAAGCAGGAAGGTGTAGGATAAGGTAGAAGAGTGGGGCAATGGGTATGAGAACAGTGACAACACTTCCTGTTCTGCTAGGCCACAGACTCAGTGCTGGCTCACTCGCCTTATATTTTATATTAAAAAATTAGGTTCTTGTTTTTCCTATAAGTCTCTATGGACAATTAGAGAGCTAGTAGGTATGTGACTCTACAAATACCCAAATGACATCATCATAGGACCTAATCACATCAGCCATACCATCAGGGGCTCGTTCACCTGCACATCTACCAATGTGATATATGCCATCATGTGCCAGCAATGCCCCTCTGCCATGTACATTGGCCAAACCGGACAGTCTCTACGCAAAAGAATTAATGGACACAAATCTGACATCAGGAATCAAAATACTCAAAAACCAGTGGGAGAACACTTTAACCTGTCTGGTCATTCAGTGACAGACCTGCGGGTGGCTATATTACAACAGAAAAACTTCAAAAACAGACTCCAAAGAGAGACTGCTGAGCTAGAATTGATATGCAAACTAGACACAATCAACTCCAGTTTGAATAAGGACTGGGAATGGCTGAGCCATTACAAACATTGAATCTATCTCCCCTTGTAAGTACTCTCACACTTCTTAACTGTCTGTACTGGGCTAGCTTGATTATCACTTCAAAAGTTTTTTTCTCTTAATTAATTGGCCTCTCAGAGTTGGTAAGACAACTCCCACCTGTTTATGCTCTCTGTATGTGTGTATATATATCTCCTCAATATATGTTCCATTCTATATGCATCCGAAGAAGTGGGCTGTAGTCCACGAAAGCTTATGCTCTAATAAATTTGTTAGTCTCTAAGGTGCCACAAGTACTCCTGTTCTTCTTTTTGCGGATACAGACTAACACGGCTGCTACTCTGAAACCTACAAATACCCAAGGCAGCAATAGGTGATTAATTGAGAGAGGAAGTGATTTTTATTCAGATTATTTAAAACTCTTTGGGGCCTGATTCTCCTCTCATATACCATGGTGTAAATCAGAATGAACTCCACTGAAAACCATGGAATTGCATCAATGCAAAAGTGATACAAGGTAAAAGAGTATCAGGCCTTTTGTGTTTTAACTCCTATTTAATCCAAATATCTAACACTTGGAAGAAAAGCTCTCTTTGTTAAATACTCAATAGCCACACGGAGGCACAACAGAGCAAGAAAAGGGAGCTGGTGGGGTAGAGCCAAGCATGGGAAAGCTTTTACTGCTTACACACACAGGTCCTAGAGTTAGCACCAGCAATGATAGCAAACAGAGAAAGATTAGCAACATTCCTACGGTGCTACTTCTCATCCCCAAGCCCACCATTTGCCAGAGATGGGCGTGAAGCAGCACCCTTGATCTGAATACCTCTGAGCTTGGGAGGGGTTGAAATCTGGATGAGAATCTTACACCGTGGGCGCACCTGTAATATTTGAGGTATAAATCATATCCCTGTTGTGCAGAGAATTAACTGCCTGAGATCTGAGCTCGACAGTAATATTCAAATCACAGCAGGCTGTCTTGGCCCAACACAGTGAGACAGCCAAAGTTTAGTCTAGTTCAAATGTTTTCCTCCTTAAGGATATGCCAAGTGATTTGCTAGTTCAGCTAATCTGAATTGGTGGTGGGGCAAAATAAGCACTTTCCCCTCTTAATTATAGTCTTTATATTACATGATTTGGGTTCCTCTTGCCATTGTTTGTAACACAGGATAGTACTGCATAATAGCATGTAACTTGATACTGCGGCAGGAGGGGCTGTTCAGCCAAAGCAAGCCCAAGTAGAAAACAGCTCTTCTCCTAGCCAAACAGCTGAACAGCAGCAGGGAAATCTCCCCATCTCCCCCCTCCTTCCACTCAGTGCTGAGCTGTGCTAGCCACAGTAGGAAAGGCCAGTGGGCTGTCCCACACACTGTTCGTATGCAGCTAATTACGGCCATGAGAATCTTGTTGGCACGATTGAACAAACTTCACACTGGTGTATCCTGACTGAGCTAAGCCTGTTATGCTTGGCGCACAGTCCCTGATTTGTGTGTTTGTTTATTTATTTATTTGCTTTAAGAAAAATAAAGAGAAACTGCCCCCGCGATTTCAGTTTTTAGTCACCAAGCGCCAAACATTGTAGCCTTCCCTCAGACAAAATTCCCACTGATTTCAATGGAGTGTTGCCTGAGTAGGGCCCACAAAATCAAACCCAATGTCTCTCAACCCATATCTACACTACAGGCACTACAGCAGCACATGTAGAATAAACGCTTCCTACAGTGACACAAGGGATTTTTCCATCAATGTAGAAACTCACCTCCACAAGTGACAGTAGGTTTCACCCCTGAGCACTGTAGCTATGCAGACGTAACTTTAAGTGTATGACCAGCCTAAAATAGGATGATATTAGTATCTTATGCCTGGGACAATGATCTTTCAGTACTTCACTGGCTACTCATTGTTCTGAACTGGGTAGGGGGACGGAGATGTTATGCCAGACTAAAATAAACTTTGATTTATATCTCCACCCTCAGAGGCCTACATGAGGGAGTCTGAATATGGAGCCTTGGGACAAATTCTGCCCTCATTGACACCAGTGCAATTCCACTGAAGTCAATGTGCTTGTGCCAGTGTCAAGTCTTGTCTGCAGACTAACTGCACCATTTTACTTTAAACTGGTTTAGTGAAAGCGGTGCAAACCCCTGGGTGGACACTCGCATTTCCGTTTAAAAGTGATTTACTTTTGTTTAGCTCAGACCTGATCCTAATCAACTTAAGCCAACCCTAAATAAATGTCCAAAAAGATATTTGTATTGGTTTAACTAAATCAGTTTTAATCACTCCTTTAGTTTTAGGTCGGGTCTACACACACTGAACTAAACTAAAGATATGACTTTAAACTGATTCAGTTAAAGTGTTGCAAACCTCTGTGTGGACACTCCTATTGATTTAGACCTGATTTGTAGAAGGGGTTACCTTACATCCCTCAGGCTCAGTCTACATTAAAAAGTTAGGCTGACACAGCTACGTAGCTCAAGAGTGTGAAAAATCCATGCCCCTGTGCGGCATCGTTAAGCCAACCTAACCCCCAGTGTAAGCAGCACTAGGTCAATGGAAGAATTCTTCTGTCACCCTCGCTACCAGCTGCCCTCTTCTTGTTTACAAAGTCACCAGAAAGTGAGAACAGGCATTTGCATGACACTTTTGTAGCCAGCATTGCAAGGTATTTACATGCCAGATATGCTAAACATTCATATGCCCCTTCATGCTTCGGCCACCATTCCAGAGGAGATGCTTCCATGCTGATGATGCTCATTAAAAAAAAATGCATTAATTAAATTTGTGACTGAATCCTTGGGGGAGAATTGTATGTCCCCTGCTGTTTTACCCGCATTCTGCCATATATTTCATGTTATAGCAGTCTCAGATAATGACCCAGCACATGATGTTCACTTTAAGAACATTTTCACTGCAGATTTGACAAAACGCGAAGAAGGTACCAATGTGAGATTTCTAAAGATAGCTACAGCACTTGACCCAAGGTTTCAGAATGTGAAGTGCCTTCCAAAATCTGAGAGGGATGAGGTGTGGAGCATGCTTTCAGAAATCTTAAAAGAGCAACACTCCGATGCAGAAAACTACAGAACACAAACCACCAAAAAAGAAAATCAACCTTCTGCTGGTGGCAACTGACTCAGAAAATGAAAATGAACATGGGTCATCTGCACTGCTTCGGACTGTTATCGAGCAGAACCCGTCATCAGTATGGACACATGTCCTCTGGAAACTGACACACACAGAGGTGATGTGACTTGCCCAAGGTCACCCAGCAGGCCTGTGGCAGAGCCAGGAATAGGACCCAATACAGGTACGGATTCTGATTTCATATGGGGATTAAAAAAAAGTGACATCATTAAGTTAAAGGAATTAGACTGATGTGAATTAAATTAGAATCAGACCCGCAACATTTTGCTCCACTCCAAGTACTCCCTGGTCCACAACTTTCAGACAAACCATTTGTTCCCTTAACCAGAATTAGTGCCCTGTTTTCTCTGTCACTCATGAACTTTGTTCCACAGAGGGATACAGAATTCTTCATCAAAGAGGAGCGGACTAAGTCCAGTACTGTTCTTCATATTCTACCAATCATTAACTCTGCAGATGTCTTTCTGGTATCTTTCTTTTTTCTGCTATGTAGTCAGGATACCCCCACGCTTTTTTAAAAGCTTTCCTATTTGTTGAGAAAACAGAAAGAACTTTATAATGTTGATGAAGCTTTCAACAGGCACTGTTTGTTTGTGGAAGTGTGTTCTGAAGAGAGTAACACACTGTTCCTTACTCCCAAGATAACAGCAGAAGAATTCTTCTGCTTGGTGAGAAGTGTAATCCCTCTAAATCTACAAGTCAGACAGGGCACTGATAGCTTTCTGAGAACTGAACAGACATTATTACATGTCTGGTAGTAAACTAGAAGAAGCTGTTTCTGTGTAAGTTAGTTATCACAATAAAGAGTTTCACAAATAGATCTGTCTGAATTCTCTACAAGACATTGGCTAGCCCAGTGATTCTCAGACTGTGGTCCATGTATCTCTGGTGGTCTGCTGAGAGCTGATTAGTCTCAAGGTGCTGGCTTGGCTCCTTTTTTCCAGCTTCTAAACTGCATTAAAAGGCAGTTAAAAACACATTAAATTTTCCTAATAGGAAACACAAGCAGTTACCATATGGTAGGTGCCACAGGGATGTTATGTGACAGTCAATGGGAGGGGAGGTATGTGCTGTTGTGAGGGGAGAAAGAAAGAGGTCCTTAGTAGCATAAATAGGAGGGAAGGAAGTTCCTCAATACTCTCTCTGTAAAGTTGTGGTCCACATTATGAAAAGGTCTGAAAACCCTAGGCTAGATGGATTTTTCATTGCATATATAAACAATAGACGGTTACGTGGCTCATAGCCAGAACTGGCCATTAGAGGGCAGCATGCACCTAGCACACATATTAACAGTTTTTCTTTCAGATTACAGGATGTCCCAATAAGCAAAAACATAAGTATCATGATCTCCATCTTACAGGTGAGGAAACTGACACACACAGAGTTGATGTGACTTGCCCGAGGTCACCCAGCAGGCCTGTGGCAGAGCCAGGAATAGGACCCAATACAGGTACTGATTCTAATTTCATATGGGGATTAAAAAAAAAGTGACATCATTAAGTTAAAGGAGTTACACTGATGTGAATTAAATTAGAATCAGACCCCCACAATTTTGCAAGGGTTGAGGAAACCTAAAAAAAGGAAAGAACAATCTCCCACTAGAAAAGCCATTCTCAGTTAAGCACCTACTCACAGAGAGTACAGTCATACAACATCACGTGTTAGGAATAAAAATGCTGTAATGTCTTATCTTTAGATGAGCCAGCCACCACCTTTCCCCAGTTCCTTAAGATATAAGGGAGAATTAGATCGCTGGCGAACACCGCTGGCTGAATGGCTGAATGGATGTCCTCAGTGAAATATTCACTCCATAGCTCCTTCTTGGGCTCAGGTAATGAAAATAGAAAGAAATACCCTGGCAGGCATTAACTGGGACACTTGTGGCTGCAACTTGATTTGTTTTACAAGAAGCAATGAAACCTGGTTGCACCTCCTGGATATAATCTTCATTGCTTTATGCAATCCAGTTCTGACATTGACAGTTTGGCTGCTAAAGAGGTGTGTCATGCTCTGAGTACTGTATTAATAGACTGTCAAATAAGTAAACAATTGCATTTTCCCATAAAACAAATGCAGACTAATGCTGCTTCTTCCTCAGTTGGATAGGACTGTTCATAGGAGACAGGATTCTGTATGTCAATGTGATAGGTTGTTCCTTTATTCCATCTCTTTTCACCCACTGACATGCAATCCCATAGGTGAAGTGTCTCATGTTATGTATGTAGGATACACAGAGTAGAAATAAACTGGGATTAGTGAGTAAGCAATGATTTTGTTCAGCTCACTAGAAACAGCGTATTTGCCCAATCACATTACCAACATTTTTTAGAACTTTTGGGGCATAGGTCAGAGATTTGTAGCATAATGTGATATAAATGATTTCAAGTGACAGACACACCCAGAAAAATCTTTTAGACTATGGGTTAAATCCAGAGGCTGTTCATACACTGAGCCAGGAACAAACTGCGCACAATTTAACAGGAACATTGGTGGATGTCAGGCAGGGACCACATGCTGTTCCAATCAAGTACTGGGACACTAGTGAGCCATAGAATACCAGATGTGTTCCATGGTTCTGGTCACACAGTGCGAGTGCGACCAAGAATAAAGTAGGTGTGGCTAGCTCACAGGCCAGGTTCTTCCACAAACACACACTCTGGCCTGATACAACCATAGACATACCTCATACTGATAATTCATCACTTACTACAAAACAGAGTAAAGCAGCACACTATGTGCCTGGAATGTCTTTACCTCCCCACACCCCAAGTCTACCAGGTGAGATGGCAGAACAAATGGAAGAGGACCCCCACCAGTTGAGGGCCCAGCTTGGTGAGAGGCCAGTGAAGAATGGAAAAGATCTCCCACGCACCCTGCAGCACACAACTGTGCTGGACAGAAGGACTGCTTGTTCTGACACCAAGCTCTCTGCCTCAGGAAGGTGGAATAATTAAACTACAGCTGTTCCTGTCCCACCCTCTACAGGTCAGTGGATTTTTGCGATGGAAGGCATGTCTACACTGTAATTAAAAACCCATGGCTGGCCCATGCCAACTGACTCAAGCTTGCAGGGCTCAGGCTAAGGGGCTGTTTAACTGCAGTATAGACGTTTGGGCTTGGCCTGAAGCCTGGACTCTAGGACCCCATGAGGTGGGAGGCCCCCAGAGCTTCAACTGCAGCCTGAGCCCAAACAACGACACCACAATTAAACAGCCCCGCAGCCCTAGCCCTCCGAGCCCAAGTCACCTGGCACGGGCCAGCTGCAGGTGCCTAATTGCAATATAGACATACCATTACTGGCTAGAGCATAGGCCCATTATGGTGCATACCTCTGGAGAAAGCTCACTCTGATATCTACTTTACATTCCCTTTTGCATATAATGAGAATTTAGCCCTCACTGCATGTAAGGTACATTTTTTGAATGAGACACCACAAGTTAAACTCTTGTGAACATACATTCTTCTCATAGGAACACAGGACATAGGACTGAGAGGGACCTCCTGCATCACTGAGACCAGTGCCCTGCTCTCACAGGCAACCCCAGCATATAATCCCATTCATAAAATTAAAAGATCCATCTTAAAAGTAGTTAGGTTTTTTTGCCTCCACTGCCCCTGTTCTCAGGGCAGCCATATTACTTACAATGACTGCAACCTGAATATCTCCTGAAGGAAGATGTTGTCTTCTCTGCAGTCTGTGCCATGGGCTATGTGATAAACAATTTGGTCATTAGAAATATCAGTGCTATTTGGTGACTTGGTGACTTGCCTGCCAGAGGCCACAATGGCAGATCTCATGAATAAACTAGAAAAACTGCCACTGAGAGCCCACCGTGATGTCACCTTGGTAACAGTGGGGTAAGGAAGTGTAGGAGACAGGTCCTGGAAGCATGATTTCCAATGTATTTTACATGCAAAATAACAGTCTTAGTGCAACAGTAGGGTTGAAATGTTTAAATGTTCAAGAGTAAGGAAAGTCAGAGTTATTGTTCCATAGCAACCATACGGTGATTTAAAAATCCTATCAAGTTTAATTAGGAAAAACCAACAGGGCTATATAGAAATGTAATAGGTGCTATAGAAATTGATGACAGAATTTAAGAGCGCCGTACAAGAATGTAGCCAATTATAACCTGTTCATCATCTCCATTTATCTGAAAAATAAACACATTGTCTTTGTCTCATCATGCCACATATAGCCTCTGTGAGTAATTGCATAATCTTACTAACGTTACTGCTCTCCTTCCTCCTTTACACCTCCCCACCTGCCTTCTTCTCCACCCACCTCACTCCCCATGCTAAATCCAATATTCATGGTTTTAAGCCCCTTGGGCCCTGGAATTCTCAAAGGGGGTGAAGGGGTCACCCTTAGTGCCACATTTGCATCTCCTGGGTTCTGGGATGGGAACTGTTTCCAGCACAATTTAGAACAGTCCCAGGGGCTGCTCTAACTTATGTTCATCTGCAGTAGCCACCTACGGTCTCTAGCAAAATCTCAGACCAGCCAGAATGTAGTTCACTCTGGCCACACACCTTCATTCCTCCCCCCAGCACAACCTGTCCTAGACCCCAACCAAACACGCTCCTACATTGGGGATGCAAGGGTGGGTGACATAGGGCTGTTCCATCAGATTCTACTGTACTACTATAGACTCTTCCTTTTGCCAGGATATTACCTGAGGGGGACATGCACCAGCTTTACAGGTGGTACATGCCAGCGGAGTTGGTGTACAGAGGATTCAGGGAACCCCAGAATCAGGGTCCTTGTCTTCTATCTGTACGGGGAGACACCTAGAGCTTTTCTGGCCGTGTTAAAATGCTAAGTCATAATGATTAGTTTAATATTTCAAATCTAATATTGCCTCAGACTAGATTTTCCATTGATTTTCTCTATTCCAGAGGTTTGGTGCATTTGCAAAAGGTGGCTCCCAGTGAGCACACACTGAAGCAGCAGCACCATGACCTTCTGAAAGGAAGTAGAGTGTCCTTCCATCCACACCCAGCCAGCTCAGCCACCAGTCACTAGGGCCCACTCTCACAGTTGCTCAGCAGCAGCTATGACTTGTCATTTTCCTCCCCTATCTCTGCTCCTCTGCCCAGTGCAGCTCAACAGGGAGAGCTGGGAGGGAAGCACAGAGAGCGGGTGAAGAGGAGGAACAGAACCGGTGCTGATCGGAAACCTGGGGATGGGAGAAGAAAAATGTGCTGCTACAACCCCTTGCCCCACTAAGTCTGTGGTGAAGATGGTCCATTGCTAACAAGGAAGATTAACTAGCCCTCCACTGTCCCTGACTACTCCCAGGCTTGAGGAGATAGAAGAGCTCCTACTCTTTAGGCCCTGCACTGAGATCTGGGAAATGGAAAGGGCTGGGATAGAAGTCACTGAGAATTATGGGTGCTCAGCTCCTCTGGAAAAATCAGACCACTTAGGTGCTTGAATACAGATGGAGATGCTGAACTTTAGGCACTTAAGTTTGAATATTTTCCCCGAACTGACAGGGGCAGGAACAGGTCTTTAGTCTCCCACAAGTAACCCCGGTTGAGGGAAGATCCTCCACATTCCCCCAACTTCCTACTCCATAGGCAGGGGTGGCCAACCTGAGCCTGAGAAGGAGCCAGAATTTACCAATGTACAGTGCCAAAGAGCCACAGTAATACATCAGCAGCCCCCCATTAGCTCCTCCCACCCCTGCTCCCAGCGCCTCCAACCCACTGGCAGCCACTCCAATCAGCGCCTCCCCCTCCCTCCCTGCACCTCCCGATCAACTGTTTTGTGGCGTGCAGGAGGCTCTGGGGGGAGGGGGAGGGGGAGGAGCAAGGGCACGGAAGGCTCAAGGGAGGGGGTGAAGTGGGGGCAAGGCCTGTGGCAGAGCCAGGGGTTGAATAGTGAGCACCACCTGGCACATTGGAAAGATGGCGTGTGTAGCTCCAGCCCCAGAGTCGGTACCTATACAAGGAACCGCATATTAACTTCTGAAGAGCCGCATGTGGCTCCGGAGCCACAGATTGGCCACCCCTGCCATAAGGGATAGAGGGGTTGCATCTTTGGAGCTGCCAGTGAACGCAGGAGGGCAAGTGAGACCAGGCAAAACCCCACCCCCCAGAAAATCCCTGCTGACTATTTTCTGACACTTTCCTTAACATGGATGCCATCTGGCAGGCTGTACAGAGAGAGCCTGAAATCTGTGCTGTGGAGTGGGCAGGATGAAAAAGAGCATAGTGAAGGACAGCCTACTGGAGCAATGATAGAGCAAGATGATTTGGAACACCTTGATAGAGGAAAAGAAGAAGGGAGGCAGCATTGCCAACTCTTGTGAGTCCTGCGCTCTTTGGTGTTTTTTTTAAAGCTCCAGATCCTGGAGTCTTGTGATTATGTAACAATCTTTATCCGGCTTGTCCTTGTCCATCCTTCCTGACAAACGCAAGTCAACGCCACACCATTCCATTTTGTTGAGAGCACGTTCTTTCCATTTCTGGTCAAAGAGTTTTGTTATGGAATCAGCCCAGCACGTTTTCGGTCTGCCCAGTGGTTGCTTGTGGTGTCTGGGGATCCAGTCACTGATGCGGGTTGTCCACCTATTGTCTTGTCTGAGGACTACATGACTTGCCCATCTCCACTTTGTGTCGTACATCGCCTGCACTACAAAGGTCACTATTTGTTACAAGTCACAACACAAGAACACTATCATCTGATGCAACAATCTTAGTTTTTATTTTTTTAAAGTAAGTTTCTATCCTTCATGATTACATAGAAATGCTTGAAACCATAAACCTAGGAGATTTAAATATCAGAAGACAAATAAAAAGAACCCACAAATTTATTTTTTTTTTTAAATTTTGTGATTTTTAGACAATCTCGCGATTTTTGAAAGCTTGAAATTGACAATATTGATCAAGGGTAGATGGAAGAAGTAAAAAAAAAAAATCAAACTAAACAAGATGTGTACCTACCTTCACCTCCAACATTTTGCTCATCTGTTTCTCCATTGTTGGTCTGTCTTGTCTATACAGATTGTAAGCTCTTTGGGGAAGCGACTTTGCCTATCTCTGGGTTTGTACAGCACCCAACACATTTTCAGCTATAATATAAACAATAATAAAAATAATAAATACACATAATTAAAGACGACCTAATTTTACCCACCTCTAAAATGGGTATAATACAGTTGTGAGAATGGGTTGGTTAATACTGTACTTGCAAAGTACTTTGCACAGGAAAATTTTTGTATAAAGTGATAATTATTACAACTTTATCAACCTGGACCAGGGCTCAAGAAGAAAGGGGCTTTGTTTATGCAATTATAACACAACAGTTTAAGTTTCAATAAGAGATAGTGCATTGTATGCAATAGTACATTTCTGTACTTTCCCCACACATGTTCATCTACATACATTGAAACTCAATATGATGTATAATATATAATGTAATCCCGTAGCACAAATCAAGATTAATTGACACCCCTCTGTCCACCACAGCTGCACACATGGTCAGTACAGCACAAATGGGGGCTGTCTGCAAATCACTAAGTAGCAAAGAGCAGACCTTGGATTACTGTGGTCTACAGTAATATATCACTTTCCATAAAAAGAAAAGAACATTGTGCTCTCTCGCTCTCTTTCCCACCACCGTTTCACCCCAGCTAATCAGGTTGCCACAGCAAACTCTCTCATCCCCCAACACTTGCATTGCAGCATGAATATTTTTTAATCCTGGAGGAGTTCTACTGCGCAGTCGTAAAACAAAACCAATAGGGGAGAGGAGAGGAAAAGACTCTTTAACAAAAACCCCAGGAGGAAAACTAATAAAAGTGTAATGGCCATTCTTTACTAATGGCTTCAAAGTACTCTCCTGGAGTAGAGACAGATGCAGGAGCACCAATATAAAACAAACACCCAGTTCTACTAGACCATGACTCTCTTCTTGAGTCCCTAGTATTGTCTAGAATTCCACCTTCCACCCTCCTTCGCCAAACCTCACTGAACATTTTAAACATTCTGTGTGAGTTATAGCCCATTTCCAGTGATATTAACAATTTAGGATGTATGTAAAAATTATCTTTCAATACCAAGTCTAACTAGGTAGTTATATGGCCCTCATCACTATAATAACTGAGCACCTCAGAACCATTAATGGATTTTATCTTCATGACACCTCTGTGACATTGGGAGGTATCATACTCATTTCCTAAATGGGTAACTGAGGCAGAGAGAGACTAAATGACAGGAAGTCTATGGCTGAGCCAGGAATAGCCCCCAGTCTCCTGAACCCCAGCCCAATGTCCTTCTTAACTCATTTTGTACTCATTCTAAGTACTGATTCATAGTAGTAGTAGTGTAACTATACACTGCACTCTCTACTAACATGCTTACCCTAAAAGGCTTACACATCAGAAGTCAAAACACAGACATATTACAGCTAGGGAGATGGATCTGGTTTCTCTTGGAAGAAAATTCAGATCCAGGACCAAACTTGGTGGCTCAGACCCATTACAGAAGCCAACCAGAGAGCTGATATAATTCTGATCAGATTATGGACTGCCCTCTCTGTGTATCTCATCTGATTCACAACATTATTTGTTTACAAGAGGACAGAGGACCTATTTCTGAGCAAGATAGGCAAGACCAAGAAAGACAACTTTCTGTAGTGAATCACATAGTAGTTCTTGTGCATTACAGAAAAAGTTTTCCTGTGCTTAGACATTTTCTGTTTAAACCTCTGTTTGGCTTGATATATGTGCACACACATACACACGCACACACACCATCTGTTGTCTCACATTCGTCAAAGTTATTTTGGTTTCTGAATTCAGAATATAACGTGCAGGCTCTCTGCTGTGCAGTGAAAAGAGAATTTTCCTGGCAACTCTACTCTTGTGTCACTCACTACATCTGACCTAAGGCCCTTTCAGACCAAATTTCCAAACATGCTAATCACCCTCAGCACTCTCCATGGATACATCCCTGGAGAAATTCTACATGCAGCAGATCTGATAAAAAAAACCAAGCATGTCAGCTTTAACTCTCAAAGTATTTTTTCCTCCAAGTTCCATGCACACACACACACACGTGCAAATGCCCCAAGTGTCAAACAGTCCTGTCCCTTCAGAACCTGTAGCAGCAGAAAGAGAGGTGGGGGTGTATAGCACAAGGTTTCACAGAGTATAACTCTGAGTCTCAGGGATCAAGGGTTATGACATTTTTATGGACTTTTTTTTCCCCCCTTGTACATGAATATGAAGCAACTGTAAGAAACAAACATCTGGTTTCACTTTTCTTTTCTCCACCACTGTTCCCATATGACACAACCTTAAAACTTGCCAGTGTTCTGGTCCCTGACAAAATGAACTATTTGTGCCAGCACCCTGCCAGGAACCAAGCTCTTTCTAGATCATCACTGTGAGAGTATGCTGCACTGGAAAAAAATAATACTTCCATCATAACTAGAACGGAGGGGAATCCAGACTTTGTCCAACCAACAGCTGCATTGGCAACTTGCCAGGAAGAAGACCAAGCCCTTCCTTTAATTTCCATAAAATAGAATGTATCGCAACCTTGTGGAGGTGTGGTCTGCAAAGATCCCAGAGTGCAATGCTTCATCTTGAGCTGAATGGCCTAGCTGTATTTACATTCTGTGACCTGTAGTCTGCATGGACTGCATCTCCGTAACACAGATGAGGACAGCTGCAGACCACACTGTGGAACTCCCTGGGGGGTAGCCACACTTGGTGTAGCATTAGAAAAGCAAACTAATAAATACAGAGTGGGTGAGGTCCACCCCTCCTTACCTTTGATTTATGTTTAATGTTGCCACAATGGGATGGGATTCTATGAAGCAACATGTCATGCTTTCCTCATTTCAGAAACTTGTCTTGCAGCCTAAGATTTGTGGCCCAGATTCCCTTCTGAGGTCTGCTCTGTGCAGGAGAGGAGGGGGCCCATAAGGCAGCCAGTTATGGCTCCCTGGTTCTTATAGCATATCTGCACCAGCCTTCACCCCAGCATAGGTTAGAACAGCTTAGGAACTTCTGTAACTTAACCCAGTTGATAATGGTCCCCAGGAGACCGTAAACCAGCTTGGGCTGGTGGCACACAGTTGTGCTCTGGCCCTGCCCCCCAACACGACCACTACACTAGAATCCAAGCCAAAGTTTGGATCTCCATTTGGATTTCAATTTCCCCAAAGCTCAGGGGTTTCCGGATGTATTCTTTTTTAGTTCAGGCCAAGTCTATTCAAAGTGAACTGTGACCCAGTAGAAAACCTGAAAGCCACTCAAGTTTTCCTCATGGCAGAGTGATACATTGCCATGCAGCAGAATTAGGAAAAGAAACTCAGAAGACTAGGGGCTCTGAGGCTTATCTGTTGAAGGTGGTCAAGTTCTTGTTTCCCACATATAAAAGACGGGTATATTGATATGGCAGAATTTGTTTCCATATGAACATCTTCTTCATCAGATTGAAGACAAAACTGAAATATGGGAAAGAATCTCTCTCTTATCCAAAGGAAACACAGATATACATATGATTGGCACATAGGACTGTTAGAGAGACATTATGTTTAGGAGCAGGGAAAGAGGTGGTTTAGCAGTCCTGGATGGTTTTGCAAATTGGGTTTTGTTGTTTATTCACAATTTGATATATAATAATAATTTTGTATCACTGTTTTAAAATCAACCGATATTTCTGAAAAACCCAGTAAAATGGCCATAATGCTCAAATACAGATCTGTGGCTTTGTTTGTTTCCTTAGGCTGGCCAGTTATCACTCTCTCCTCTCACGTTCAAATCCCTTGAGCAGACGATGTGTATTCTTATTGATGCTACAACATGACAGGAGTGGGTTGCAATCTTTTAGACAAGATCTTCAAAGTGAATTCCCCTAACTTGTAAAGTTTATTCTCCAAAACTATTGAAAAGCACCAATGAGAGGTTAGGCCCCTACAATATCCATCACACTCCCACCTCCCATGCTCCTCACTTCATTTCTCCCCAAACTGGTGAAAGAGAAATACAGATCTCTCCAGCCTTCAGATAAGCAGCTCGTAGATAATAAGTTAGCACATTTCTTTTAATTTGGAATGCTCTGTACAGCTTCCTGGTACCTTTGGATTTAGGCAACTTTATCACAGTGAATAAGTACTTACACAGGGAGAAGATATCCGATAGTAGTGGAACTCTTTCATGTAACAGACAAAGGCAAAATAAGATCTAATGACTGGAAGGTACAGTTAAAAAAAAAAAAAAATCAAACCAAAAATCAGACAACTAAACCATAAGAATAACTAACCATTTAATCAGGAACTAGCAAATTCATCATCACTTGGAGTCTTTAAATCAAGTATGAATGGCTTTCTAAAAGATATGCTCTTGTTCAATCACAAGTGCTTGGGCTTGATAGTGTTCTCTTACATAGTACAAAAGAATAAGTCCCTCCACTGTAGTAATTATAGAGTGAAAATCTACGGTCAAGAGGTCAGAATAGATTGTCTGGCCTTCAAAATCTATAAATCTATGAATATAAATGCAAGTTGCCACTGAGATGACAAATTCGTGGTTTTTTTCCCCTGGGATTAGAAAAAAGAGTTGGTAGAATCAGAGGCAGCTCCAGGCAGCAGTGCAGCAAGCGCGTGCCTGGGGCAGCAAGCCGCGGGGGGCGGCCTGCCGTTCACTGTGAGGGCGGCAGTCAGGTGGCCTTCAGCAGCGTGCCTGCGGGAGGTCCGCTGGTCCCGCGGTTTCGGCGGCGGGTACAACGAAGCTGCGGGACCGGCAGATCACCCGCAGAAATGCCGCCAAAGCTGCGTGACCATGGAACGCCCGCAGGCATGCCACCGAAGGCCACCTTACTGCCATGCTTGGGGCAGCAAAAAACACAGAACTGCCCCAGGTAGAATTTTCAGTGGCTGAGAATAGCCTGACAAGGGCTAACAACTTGAAATGACCGCAACATGCTGAGTATCAGTGGAGAACTGTTGAATACTCTCAGCTCCTATTGACGCCCCTGGGAGTTGAAGGTCCTCAGCAGAGGTGCTGAACACATTACAGGACTGAGCCAAAATAAAGGAAGAATACACTGAACATTAGAAACAAATCATAACACCTTGGGCCCATAGCCAATTAAATTATCCTCTGAGGGAGGAGATTGAGGCACTATATGTTTAAGGATAGATGATTTAAAACTTGAAAAGCTTGTGCAAAGGGCAATCCCGCTTCATGCCAGGGGATAGAATAGAAGACCCAAGGCATCTTTTCCAGCCCCATTTTCTATCTTTGACGGCAAAGCATCCTTCTTGACTATGCCAGTTAAAAACACCACTCCCTACTCTAATTCTTGTTCTTTGTTTACTTTTTTCCATTTTAGCAACTGCAGAGAGTTGGATTAATCTGATATTTCCAAGCATGCAAGATCATTTTTCTTTGAAGGCACTGGCGTGAATCTTAATCACTGCTTCTCTCATACTTAACACAAGAGTAGTGCACAGCTGGAAATACTGCTCGACAGTCCTCCATTCATGTCAACCTGACTCTCGCTCTTATATTTATAAATCTACTGGGTTACAAATAACACTTCATCAGCATTGTGCCAAAGAAAATAGGTGTGCCAGGTGCACTTCTGAAGAAAAAGCTATAGCAAGAGAGGAGAGGGGATAGGGAGATCATTTTAAAATCTCTCTGAAGCTGTTTAAGAGTAAATAGGTGAGGGGAAGTTTGGGAACGAAATTACTGTGGTGATGGGTGACAGTATAAAACCCTATGGTAGATCGGAAATACAAGGAGGAAATAGAGAATGGAAAAGGGGGAAAGATGAGTGAGGAAAGGAGCACCCTGTTTCCATTTAACAGTAGCCACTGGTGTCAGCACATTGTATGACTGTGGTAAAGAGACCGTACACCAGGAGAGTTGGGCTTCCCATATGTCCCAGTGCCCAGAGAACTTATGCCTGAAATGGCCTCATTTTTCATGTCCTCATTCAAAATGTTCCCTTCCAGCTATTTTTTTAAACTACAAAATGTTTGTTCAAGACATATTGCTACGCTGGTATAAAATTATTTGTTTCGCGGCTTGTTTCACTCTCCTCACATAGTGAGCCTGTGTTTCATGCCAACCTTTGTTTAAAGCCAATGCTTGTCATAACTGTCAGGTGACATTGTTGCATCATTGGTGAGTCACTGAACCAGTCTAGTCAGTGTAAAACCCTTGTTCTGTCTCCCAGAGAAGGAAGAGAGAGAGTTTATGGTCCCTCTGTCCCTCCCTTCTCTCCTCAGCAGAACCACAAGGAGGAGGGAGCACAGAATAGAGAAGCCCATAGGGAAGAGACAAAGCTCAGCCTTTCTTTGATCTGTTCCCCTGCTTCAGACAGAGGAGAACAAAGGAAGTAGTCAGAGCACAAGCATTTGAGCAATTCACAACCCTTAAAAAATTCCCTAGTTTTTTAAACTGGGGCCAGAAAAAAGAGTCTAGTTTCTCACCAGCTTTCCTGTGAGCCAGGCCCTTATAAACACCCCCCTCATCTTTTAATGATCCTATTTATCTCATCCTTTTCTCTCCTGAGTATTCTCTCATTTGCTTTCATCACTTGCCCTGGTGCTCTCCATCCCTTCTATTCTCTCACACCTCCTCTTCCCATTCCCTTCCTCCGTTTCTTTGGTCTGCCTTTGCATTCCAATGTCCCTTCCTCACCATCAACATCCCTATCTTTAGAAGTCTGTAATAATTTTAAAACTTCTTTGATGCCTCTGGTGTCCCCTCATCTCCCAAACTGTACGCTGACTGGATCCTGACAGAGATTCTGCGTCTTGCCAGCTGATCCACAGGAACCACAGATGCTTCTAGTCCTTCCAGTGGCCGAGCTGATTTAGTGGTGCAGAGAAGTCAGCAGATGTAACCACAGCAAAAACCAGTATGAGATTTAAACATGGGGCGGGGGGAAGGGCGAGGTTTGAAAAAGGCACAGTATTGAAGTCCACTGGTACACATCAGGAGATGAAAATCAGTACAGCCAAAGTCCTTTCTCTCAAGGTTGTGGCAATAAAAACAATGACTAAAGCACAGAATTAAAGTGGGTGATGGGGATTTCCCAAGAGAGAGAATTTGCAAAATTTGCTTGTAGTTCAAACTACTCGGAGTCGGAGGTAGGGCAAGGAAGGGGAGTTAGTGGTGTTAATTCATTAAACACGTTCGACATGGTGGTATTTGTATTCTTCCCACTCCTCCCAAATAAACAACCTCTCTCAAGCATCATACCCTGGTGAATGACATTAAGACAAGACATTGTAGAACACAGCAGACTACAATCCAAATCCTTTCCATTTCAGAAAAAGTACATCAACAGAACAACATGTGATACAAGAACCATTTGCACAAGGAACAAATATTTACCATCACTCTGGATGGCTGCTACACTGCATTGCATTCTTTTTGGCAAGCTCGACTGGGACAAATGTTCTCGGAAAAAGATAAATAGAATCCTGCCCTCACAAACTACTGACAAACACTGCAGGCCACTGAACCATGGGTCCTCACTGCTTCTCAGAGAGCAGGAGACCTACACTCGTGAGAGCTAAACAAAGAATTGGCTTCTCAAGTACTCTGAGAGGACAAAGAGCTACAGTGTGATATAAATAATAGTTATTAATAACTAACACAGATACCCAAATACAATGAAACCTGCAATAAGGACCACCTCCAAGAGACATTCCCTGCTATTAACCAACCACTTTTAAAGAGCACCCTAGATTTCCATTGCAACATGTTTAACTTTCAGTTAAATGCCACATCTACTAGGCAAACTAATTTTTGCTGGCCTCTTACACTAGGTTTCACTACAGCATGTAAAGGGAACTATTATATGCTGCTCCATTATATTGAGAGTAAACTTTTTTGTATAAGTATTACAGATGGCAAGTAAAGGTTACGTAACTCTGCCATAATCACTTGACAGCAAGAACCAGGATTTCCTGGTATGCCAAAAATGGGATCTGCTGCTGCTACCTACAACAAGGGGATGGGGCTGCCAAGGGGTGTAACAGTTCTGGGTCATCTCCGTGCACCTCCATGTAGGGAGCAACAGATGTCAGAGCTGGTAATTTTCCTTCTTGCCTCAGCTGCTCGAAACTGCCTCAACTGGATAAATACCCGCCCAGTTCCTTCTTTGGCTAGTCAAGCACAACACGAGCAGCTGCCAGCTCCACTGGAAAATGTGCAGGTCTAAAGATCACCTGTGAGTGTGCAGCATCTGAATGAGCCATGCTGCATGTCTCCTTCATAGAGCTGTGCTGCTAACTTGTGTTTGAAAATGGTGACAGGAACTGCTGCTTTAACAGAACACAGCTGTTTGCAGTGCAAGGTGTCCAAATGCCAACCGTCAGAAGCTCAAGAGAGGCTCTTCCTCCACAGTGTCACATTTACTGAGAGAGGGGTGCCCCAGCTTGGGTAGAATAGGAGACCATCCTCATCCTACCCATTTTTAGAACCAAACTGTACCCTCCCCCGATACTTTATAGTTTCACTCCAGGACTAAAATCTGAAGTGTCAAAATACACCACGAAAGGCATTCTTGGATCATTTGCAGCTGAGACTTGGCCAAATTCAGAGGTGATGTATCAGGTGGTATCAACTAGACTCTCCTACACTAACTCTGACAGTCAAATTTAAACCTACTTAATCTCACTGTACCCAAGCATATGCTCTTTGGCATATCAATTCCACAACTCTTAGAGTCCCTTAAGCAGTATTAGAGTGGGTAAAATAGGCCGAGGGGAGTCAAAGCACTGGGGAGTCTCAGGGCTCGTCTACACTTAAAACGCTTCAGCTGCACTACTGCAGTTGCACCGCTGTAGGCTTCAGTGAAAATGATACCTACACCAATGGGAGGACGTCTACACGGGTGGTTCAATCGATTTAACTGCGTCAATCGGAGATGTGGATTTTTCACATTCTTGAGCAACATAGTTATACCAACCTAATTTCCTAGTATAGGCATGGCCTAATTTAGTGGGTCTACAAGTCACCTCTGAATTTGGCCCTGGAGGCAGAATTACCACACCTTTCATGAGAAAGCCTGTTTTCCTGAGATTTAGAGACCAGCTATTCACACTTAAGAAGTTTGGATAGCCTGTAAAGCATCCCAGCTTTTAACTGCTTATCCAAACTGAACGCGAACTCTAAATCTTTGAGGCTGCCCCATCCCTAGTCATGACCCAACTGCCTTATGATTTCATGCAAAGAAAAATGATAAACTCACTTAGCCAGAGCTGTGGTTTACTAGAGCTTGGAGCTCCCCCAGTTGCCATAGCAAATCTGAATTGCATGTTCTCCTGCTTCCCTCCCCCTCACTTCTCCACCCTGTCGTCCTGTCTCTAGGTATTCACAAATGCTTCTGGCCCAAGTCACACTTTCTGAGCCCTCACAAGAATGTCTGATTTGCAGGCAGTTTATTCATGTGCCGTTAATTCCAGGGAAAAGAGTAGCATCATGTCATTATCACATTTATAAGTTTCACTGAATTGTCCGCATTAATACAGCAAGGCTCACGGCAATGTCTGATGCTGGAATGTTTTCTGAGCTGGGAGTGGCTAGCCCAGAAGCTTGTTTAACAAAGGCAGGGGAGACCATGTACTCATACCAAGTGATTCAGCTAATTTATTTTTAAGTGCTGTATCAACCAGGGAGCCAGAGGAGTGCAAACCAGTGGAGATCTAGAAGCAACAATAATCCCTGTAGTCCTGCATCCCTCCAGTACGACGGTCTGCCTCTCAACTATGTGTTTAAATGATTCAGCGAGCCTGTTTAATCAGACCCAGTTCCTGTCATCTGTAACGTCTGAGACATTATAGGGAATGGGTATTGTATTATGCATAATAGAAATCCATTTGAATAACTGTACTTTGTACAATACATTACCCACTTGACATCAATTACAGCAGGCAAGGGTGATGTTTTAGGGATCTTTTTCTCTGGTGGGTGTAGTGATTCATAGAGACAGAGTAGTGTGCTGTGTAGACCCTCTGCTTTTCTCAGCAATGAGTCAGAATCTTTGGGCCATAGGAGCATGCCTAAGATTCCAGACAAGCGCTCTTCCAGAAACCTCCTTCTCCCTCTGAACCTCTGCTCTGACAGTATCTTTGTTACTGTGTGGGAGTGGGACAAAAAAGGGAAGGAAATGTAGAACTTCTGGAGAATCTGCAACCAAACCCAGATGTCTGATCAAAGGCTCTGATCAGTTTGGTCAATGATCCCCATATACACAAAGATGCTGTAACATAATTCCAGGATCTATAGTGCTAGGGTTACCATATTTCAGCAAGCAAAAAAGAGGACGGGAGGAGCCCCGCCCTAGCCCCGCCCCTGCCCCTCCCACTTCCCGCCCCCCCTGACCTCCCAACCCTCCCCCCGTTCCTTGTCCCCTGACTACCCCCTCCTGGGACCCCTGCCCCTAACTGCCCCCCAGGACTATCTAAGCCTCCCTGCCTCTTGTCCCCTGACTGCCCCAACCTTTATCCACACCCCCACCCCCAGACAGACCCCTGGGACTCCCACGCCCCATCCAACCACTCCCCACCCCCTGACAGCCCCCCCCCAGAACTCCCAACCCATCTAAACCCCTCTGCTCCCTGTCCCCTGACTGCTCCGATCCCTCTCTGCACTCCTGCCCCCTGACAGCCCCCCCCAGAACTCCCAACCCATCTAAACCCCTCTGCTCCCTGTCCCCTGACTGCTCCGATCCCTCTCCCCACCCCTGCCCCCTGACAGCTGCCCCCCAGAACTCCCAGCCCCCTACCCCCCCCGCTCCTTGTCCCCTGACTGCCCCCTCCTGGGACCCCTGCTCCTAACTGCCCTCCAGAACCCCACCCCCTACCTAAGACTCCCTGTTCCTTGTCCCCTAACTGCCCCCTCCTAAGATCCCCCCCCCAACTGCCCACCAGGACCCTACCCCCTACCTGTACCCTGACTGCCCAAAACTTTCTCCACTCCCCCCAAAAAGCCCCCCCCCATTTCTTGACTGCCCCCTCCAGAACCTCCCTGTCCCTTCTCCTGCCCCCCCTTACCCTGCTGCTCAGAACAGGGTGTTGGGCTCTGTGCGAGCCGGACACGTGGCTGAGCTCCCCAGCACAACAAAACCCGGTCCCTGGCCCTGCACAACAAAACCCGGTCCCTGGTCCGGACCGGGTTGCAGGGGAGAGCTGCCCTTGTATCAGCACAAAGTGCTCTCGCTCCCGTTTTGCTACCCTGCATGGCAGAAACCGCTCCCAGTTGCAAAAGGGGAGGGCTGCACTTTGTGCTGAGACACTTGCTCAGAATGCAGGGCGGAGCTCCTCTCCAGCTGCTCCGGAGTCCAGCCCGGGACTTTCCTGCAGCCCTCCCAGCCGCTCGCTCTGCTGTGCCGGGGGAGGGGGAAATCCCGGACATTGTGAGTGCTTTACAAATTCCCCCCGGACGCTATTTTTAGCACAAAAAGGAGGACATGTCCGGGTAAATCCGGACGAATGGTAACCCTATATAGTGCTGGAAGTTTTTAATAGTAATATAAAAATTTATTGGCAGCTCATGTACTCGTGTTCTCCAAGATTGATCTGTCAAAGATGTATTTCTTTAAGCACTTTCAATATGCCTACTCACCATAGTTTCCTAAAAGAGATGTATTTTACAAACCTTTATGTCTGGCTATTTTATTTTTTTCTTCCAGTGAGTCGGAGAGCATGTGATAATTTCTTGTCTGAAATTATCCCTTCTGGAGTACGTGAGGTGCAGTAAGTGGTTTTTCTGAAGTCCTTCTGCAGAGTTGTTCAGCATATTGGGAGTAATAGGAGTGGTCAGAGCGTTATAGATGGTGCGACCTCTAGGGATCATGTTTTGTTTCTTGCATTTGCTCAGGAAGTAGATATCGTTGTTAAGTTTTGCTTCCTTTTTCTTCATGTTGCGGAGTTTCCATTTCAGATGCCAAGATTTTATATCTTCCACTATTGTATGCATGGTCCCAGGATATGAGAGAGACAAGATAGGTAGGTGAGGTAATATCTTTTACTGGACCAACTTCTGTTGGTGAAAGAGACAAGTTTTAGAGCTTACACTGAGCTCTTCTTACATCAAACCTGAAAAAGGGCTCTGTGTAACTCGAAAGCTTGTCTCTCTCACCAACAGAAATTGGTCCAGTAAAAGATATTACCTCACCCACCTTCTCTCTCTAATAAGTTAACTTGCTTTTTTTAATAGCCAGGTTGCAACCATATCTGTATATAGAAAAGACATTTCTTGAAAACGAAAGCTCTGTGTGATCTGCGCAACAATCATGCTGTTCTTTGGTATCAACAATACATCAAATCACTCTCCCATGTACCCACACCAAAAGTCATATCAATCAACACTAAACCCTGAGCAAAAGAATGGCATAAAGCCAGCTAGACTTTAATACCTCAAAATCACACAAGGGCATTCCATAGCTGCAACTGTAAATAATTACTGCCTTATCGGCAGAACATCAGAACTGGGTTACAGGGGAAAGGAGAGTATAGTTGCTCAATCCAGCCAAATTGGAGGAGTATCTGGGACCAAAGTAGTGCTGCATGCAACTGAGAAAGGTACATTTTTTTTCCTCTTTGAGGAAGCATGATTGATGAGGGGAGCTAAATGACTGATGTAGGGTGGGATTCTAATGGTGGGGGTGATGGAGGTTGGTGTTGCTGGGGATCAGATTGGATCAAGTACCCACCCTTTGGTGAACTGACACCCTAAGGCACTTTCCACAGATCATTTCAAAATCTGTAGACCCAGATACGTGGTGAACAAGTACCTGCAATTGCAGGAGAATCTCTGTACTGGCCTTGAGGTACAAATACCCATGTGGTGCTTGTGAAATATTCTCCTGGTAGCAACCCTGCGGTGTTTTTTCAGCGTGCTCCACGGGCTATTGTTGCCTAATACCCCTAAACAGTAATCAGAAGAATAGGAGCACCTTGCACCAGAGTCAGACATCAGCGTCAGTACTTGGAAAGCAAGGAGACTGTTCTCCAGTTCAGAGACTCAGACACAGACAGTAATAAAATACACTTTAAAAAAAAAGAGTAGACATCAAAGTGAGTAACCAAAGACCCAGAAACAAATGGATTTCACACTTGGTTAATTGCTTGAATTAATTAAATGGAAGGAGTTGCAGGCATGTCGGTATCAAACTGCTCACCAGCACAGATGGAAGCTCAACAATAAGTGAGAATGTCACATGAATCTGATTTTGTGGCTTGCACTATACATTTCCATCCCTAGCTCAGACTCAAACCCTGGCCGCAAGGTAAATGTCTGGATTTCATTTCTGTGGCCCTCTACAATGTGCTCAAATCCTTCAATATCAGACATGTTTGTGCCTGTTACCGTCCTACTGCTTTTGTTTTCCCTCGGGGAAGGTAGGGAGGAAGAAGAGAAGTTGTTGGGTTTTCATTTCACAACTCTCTGTTAGCCACTTTTCTGCACATGCCATAGTTCAGAGTCTCTCTCAAGTCACAGTACCAGGAACTGAGTGTTTACACAGTTCATTATCCTCTTTGCAGTTGCTATAGCAACCACAAGGGGTCAGCTTATAGAAGGAGAGGAAGTTCACTTTGGGGGAGTTCAGCTTTCCAACTACAGAATCAAGCATGGCTGAAAAACAAAAGGCCAGACGCTGGGAGGAAACACATTTTTAAAAGTTTCCTATGTGTAAAACCACCCAAGCTTTCTAAATCACCAGGAGATGCCACATTCCTTTCCCCTTGGCCAGAGAGATGCTCTGGTATTGCTGATGCAGGAGCTACATTTTCAATAGCCCTTCTCACTCAGATGCCTGTCAAAATTTGAGAGTAATGCAATAAGAAATCAATAGTCTCCGTGCCACAGTTTCATAAATGCTTCTAAATTTGCACCCACAATTTGGTTGGCCCTGTTTGTGCCAGCAGAGCAGAACCTGGATGCTCAAAGGCTGTTTGCAGATATAAATAATGTAATTTATGGATGCAAATGATACAGGGCCAAATGTTCTCTGTAATGGAGTTATACCAGTAGAAAATTTGGCCCTTCATGTTCAGAGTTGTGGGTATATATTTAGGGCCACATTTTAAAAAGAAGGCTCACAACAGCATGACTATGTTTGCACACATAATGATGACAGCATGATCAAAAATGTATATTTTAATTCCTTCAAAAATCAGAGGCTCCGATCCTGCAGTTCGCCACATCTGCATGGAGCCCCGCTGAAGGCAATGTAAATACAGATGCAGCAGTCCTCCCATGTGATGTCAATTGTAGGACTGGATCTATCATTAGGTGCCTAAACTGCCATCAATCCTGCTCAACTATGTGCTCAAAGGTAGCTGGGATAAGATGGAGTCCAGCTGCACCTGTAACCCCTACTTCCCACTGTCCAGGTGCCCCAGCCCTCTGTGTCACTGCTGCTGACCAAATTTTCCATTCTTATTTCAACCTGCACACTCCTGCCCACCCTTCCCAAAAAACTGAAAAATAAAAGATCCTTGAGATGGTGTCTGAGGAACTCAATTTTTCCCCAGCTGTCCTGTCCAGCTCCCCACTCCCCATGTCCCCCTTATGGAAGGGAGTAGGTGTTAGGAGGGTCTGTGCAGTGGGGACAGAGTTCACCCAGCATTAATGCTGCCCATGAGTGGAAGGCAGTGTGCCCATCAGCCAGTGGTCTATCATGGAGTGTGATGGGGTCAGTGCCGGGAATGGCATTTTAATGGGGAATAAATAATTCTTTGCACTTCTGGCCCCCCCATCTACATGGGGAAAGTGACCGTGTTCTGAAATCCTTTTCAACAACTGATTTCCTCGGTGGCTCTCACCAGCGTGGCTGGAGCAGCGGATGGACGGCGCGTGGGTCTACTCAAAAGGGTCCTGAAAAGTCTGTTTGCCAGAACCCTTTTAAAAGAAGCCCCTCCCCCTCTGCAGCAGCTGGCCCAGCTCAGTGAGCCCAGCCCAGATTTTCATTGATAAGGAAAATGGGTTCAAACCTGCTGAGTTTCCCAGCATAGCTGGGACCTGAACCCTCCCTCGGCCAAGGATTTCAAAGCACATATCCCCATCATTGTTCATTAACTAGCTCTCACACACCCTTAACCCCTGTGAGATGAGTGTGAGAAATAAAGGGATCCGGTCCCCCAGCCCTGGCCTGGGATACAGCAACTGTTTGAGAGGACAGGGAATGAGGAGAACTCCTGTACCCAACTGACAATGCAGAGGGTGTGGAACGGAATCCCAGAGCTGGAGCTTGGCCAGAACACCAGGGTGAGCTGCCAACTCCTGCAAACAGGCTGATTGGAGCTTTAGTAACTGCAAGGAGCTGGGACTTTCCACCCAAAGGGTCATTTCTGTTCCCAGACTTGTGCAAATGCATCAATATCAGGGTTCAGGATGGGGGTGACACTCCTGGGAGGCTCTCATGTCCCATGTGGGGTCTGGTAGGACGCTTCCTCCCTCACACATCTGTGGGGAGCAGCAAGGAGCGGGGACATCAGTACATGAGGCCAAGAGAACTGGGCCGGTTACTAACAGCCTGACATGTTCCAGCACCATGCCCCCTCCCCGGAGCGCAGAGCACTTTACTAAGAGGGAGCTGAGGGAATGTTATTACTAGCTCCATTTTACAGATGGAAAATCCAAGATGGAGAGGGAAGCGACTCATCAAGCTGCACAATGAGTTATCTGCAGAGCCAGGAGTAGAGGCCAGAGTCCTGACTGCCAAACCCAACTGTCACAAACTAAAAAAAAAACAACAACGAGGAACCCACTTCATCGGGTTCTAGCCCACGGAAGCTTATGCCCAAATAAATTGGTTAGTCTCTAAGGTGCCACAAGGACTCCTCATTGTTTTTGCTGATGCAGACTAACACGGCTACCACTCTGAAACTACACAAACTGCATCTCTTGATTCTTGCTTTTCTTGTTCTGAAGCCAACAATCTGCATGGTGACCTGGGATCCCACACGGGCCTGGCTGGGCAGATTAGAATCCGTTCAGACCCCACTGTCTCTCGTATACCTCATCACACGAGATGATGCAACAATGCTGTGATGTTAACTGCTCATCTCTGACATACTTCACCAAAGGAGAAGATGCCATAGTACCTGGATGTTATCATTTCCTGCCTAGTCACTGCTCAGCAGCCCCACAGATGAGCAGAGAAAGGTGAGCTTGGAGAAGCCAGTATAAGTTCACTCAATAACCCACTGGAGTCTGAAAGGACAGGGATATGGAGAAAGACTGGAGGGACTGCAGAGAGAGGGTGAAATGACAAGAGACTAGCGTACAGGGCGGTGCCATGTGCAGTAGAGAGAAAACAAGTGATTGCCCAGGAAGAGGAAGAGGGATGGGAAGAGAATCCCTGGAGGAGAAGCTGTGAGACACTGTGTGAAAGACGACAGAGAATCATAATGGATCATGCTGAAGTGAAAAAGGAAAAGAACTACTGCAAGGGATCACACTGAGGAGGAAGAGAAGAGACAGCAAGAAATTGCACAGGGGAGGAGAACAGAGCATGAGAGAATGCACTGAGGAGGAGGAGGAAGGACCGTGAGAGATTGTTTCGAGAAGGAGGAGAAACCACAAGGGATCACACTGAGGAGGAAAAGAGGGACCACAAGAGATCGTGCAGAGGAGTAGGAGGAGGCAGCACTGCTGCTCAGAAGAAGAGGGATGAGCATGAAGGTAGGTGCCACCACAGGTGAACCAAGAGGCCAGAGAGTGGCAAAACAGCTTTAGCAATACTTGAAGTCTTCCGATTCCCTGGCTCCCAGGCAGCCTGGTTTTAGGCTTTTTTGTGGGATACAGATTGGTCACATTGATTGCCTCATGGTGATGGAAAAGACCACATCCATGCTGATTCTTTTTGTGCCTGATCGTAAGCCCATTAAAGTCAACAGCAGTCTTTCTATTGATCGCTGCAGGCATTGGATGAGGCACTTTTGAGCCATCAGCTACCTTTGATCCCAGTGATCATGAGGTGATGGCAATTCTGCAGATGCTGGCAGGGACAGACATCTCTGCTCTTTCCTCTCCTAGAGGACCCAGATGAGCAGTTGCTCCTCTATTCTGAATTCAAAGGCTAATGTCAAGTGTTGAACCTTGGAGTTTTTACTCAGGCAAAATTCCCATTACTGTGTATTTATCTTACTGCAATGGGAATCTTGTCTAAATAAAATAGGGTCCATTGCACAATCCATGTGCACTATAATGAGGCACTTCAGTGTTAATAGAAATGTACAAACTAATATGGAAAAAGTAGAGCAATGGTTTAGGAACAGAGACAATAAAATGCATAATTTGATTTAGCCACATCAGGATGGGAATCTTGCCATACTTACTTAGAATGTTGGAAAAATCTTTTCAACGTCCCTTAGTAAATAATGTATTAATCAAAACCACCCCCAAACAACCAGGCCAGAAATTGGTGGCAGTTCTGAAGGCCCTAATGTCTCACCCCTCTAATCCACCACACAAATACCACCTGAGGGAACAGTGAGCAGCAACCACCTCACAGTTGCATTCATTCACATCAACAGACGAGTATTGGAAACATGTCAGACTTCAATGGGACTACTCTCAGTGCATCTCCACTGCACCCTTCTTTCAATGGGGTGTAGTGTAGACACACAAGCAGTCCCCCAGTATAGATAAAAACAGCATGGAGGAAGGTGAGGCATGAATAGGTGAGTAAATACACACTGGAGGATATGGGTATGTACTTAAGCACATAACCTACCTGGATTTCTACTTACCCAAGCTGTGCATCCCCATCTATGCTGCTATTTTTAGCAGTGTAATGGTCCTGCCACCTCCCCACTGCTGAAGTCTTTCCCTACCACAGGAAAAGTCTCCAGCAGCAGGGAAAGTCTCTGGCAGTGGGGAAAAGGCACTGGAGCCTTTCCCCCATTGCCTCTCCTCTGCCAGAGCCTTTCACTGACATGTGTAGCTGTACACAGCAGTGTGGACCCAGCCTGCTTTCCACGCAGTATGTAGCTACACATACACTACATACGTTCTGAGGTATTGTGTAAATTTATTTTTAAAAGGTAGTCTTTGGTATAACCCAACCATCCAGACATTTACTTCATATGTTTGTAACTGCACAGTAAACGCCATTTATAAAATCATCTCAGCCTGTGCCAAACGCAGGTAATAAAAAAGGACTAGTCAAGATACATGTAATGATTTTAAAATAGTGTTGCTGCCACTGCCTTATAGGAAACTAATTTTTTTGAGTTTACTAAACTGTAAGGATTATTCATATGGTATAGAAAAATTATCAGATAGGGAATAATAGTGAGAATATTATAATATCATCATATAAATCTACGTATGCCCTCATATTGAATACTGTCTTCAGTTCTTGTCACCACCTCATCCTAAAAGATATATATAGCAGAAGAAGAAAAGGTTGAGAGATATATGACCAAAGCGGTATGGAAAGACTTGGGGAAAGATTGTAAAGACTAAAGACTAAGACTGAAAAGAGGTGAAATCTTTGCCCCATTGAAGTCAATGACAAAACTCCTATTGACTTCCACTGAGCCAGTATTTCACCTTAAGACTCTTTAGAAAGCATCTGCATAAGAGGGGAAAGGATAGAGGATCACAAACTAAAGAATGGTATATATGTCAGTGAGGTGCTTGTATTTGCCCACTCTAACAATTCAAGTACAAGGGGGCATCCATGAAAGCAAAAGGCAACCAATTTAAATCTGATCCAAGGAAATACTTTTTTTTAAGATCATGAATAGTTAACCTGTGGAACTCACTGCCACAAGATAACATTCATATCAAGAGCTGAGTATGATTCCAAAAAAAAAAATTCATTACATTAAATAGGGCCTGACATTGTTATAAAGGATATAAATCCTCACGTTTCAGAGTGTAATACCAACACACTTGGTGGGGATTAAGAAGAAGGTCCTTCTATGGGCAGGTTAATTCATAATTGTTCACTTTGTGAATCTTTGCACCTTGTTCAGAAGCATGTGATAGTGAATAGTATATAAGACAGGCTACTGCACTAGATGGCTCACTGGTCTAATCTGGTATTTATTTAATTATTAAATAAATACTAGTAATAACTCTTACCCATTAACAAGTGTTAAACCTGCCCTGTCTACACTAGGGTTTTAATATGTGTTGGCTCACAGTTTTAAAAACACACCTTTCCTCCTTGTCTAGACAAGTGCTTAGTGAGTGGTTTTTGTAAGGATACTTTATGCTGCTTTGGATACTTTCATTGGTGCTAGGACCTTCCTGTCACTTGAAATAATCTGGGTTTGGCAGAGATGGGCCACATGCAGGCCCATCTCTAGTTTTGATCTTATTTGTGGGCAGCCTCCAACTGCATCCTGGCAAAAGCACTTGAAAATAAAGAACATATATTGGTAATTACTTCATTTACAGTTTACAATTGGCTCGGCCTAAACTGTGAAACTAGACTGGTCCATTTCCCTTTCTGTTTGGAGGCACTTTCTCTTTTTGGCTCTTATACACGGATACAGTACAGTCATGTTTGGATTTCCAACTCTTAAATAATAAGCCAACAGGCTTAAATAATAAGACATCTCCACTGCAGTTTTAATTTTTAAACCATTAGAGAGAACATTTATTTCATATGAGGTGTGGAACTCACCTCCCTTTATTAAAAAATAAAAAAAATCAACTACATTTCTGCTTGTACTTCTTGTCTGTGTCCTTTTAACACCACTCAACAGCTGTTAAATTGGATAATCTCCAGTTATCCTCATGTCACTAATTCAAATGCTAATTGCTCTCACTGCACCAGAGTTTATTCATCCACTCCAGGGCCACCAGGTATGCTCTGTATAAGAAGGACGTTAAAGTAACTAAGCTCCCTCCTGGGATTCTGGAAGCATTTAAAGAAATAGTTCCAGATAAATTTGGAAAGGAGATAGTGGATAGAAATAAAGGAAAATAAGATGGGGAAGAAGCCAGTGTGGAGCACTTGCGTGTTTTGATGTGTCAAAAGTGATCCATTCATCACTCTGGCTTTTAGACGTTGTGCACCAAATTCAACCCTCAAAGGACGCAAGTGGGGATCAGAGTTTCATTGTCCTACATGCAGTATGCACCCACAGGAAGACACAATCCCTGCCTTGAGGAGCTTACAATCTACTTTGAAACAAGATGCAACTTCATAAGAATAAATCGACATGCTTTCTATTAAATGGTTAACTACTTTGCTGTAGATGCTCATGTATGCGTCAGGCAGGGCTGCCGGGGGGGGGGAAAGAGCAAGTGGGGCAATTTGCCTCAGGCCCGGGGCCCCGCAGGGACCCCCATGAGAATATATTATTCTAGAGTACTGCAACTATTTTTTATGGAAGGGGCCCCCAAAATTGCTTTGCCCCAGGCCCCCTGAATCCTCTGGGCAGCCCTGGCATCAGGCACAACGTTTCTCCAGCTGTGCTCACCTGGCCCAAGTACCGAGTGGTCACCCTTGCCGTGCAAACATTCTATTGGAACTCTGGCACATTTAAGGAATACTGCCACGCTCCAGTGCAGCAGAGAAGAGACTGTGGAAGCCAGCAGCAAAGGCCTCAAATTAAAATGACTTTCTATGGGCCATATCTTGCAGCTAGATCCCTGTGGGTGGACCCCTACACTCACACAGACCCAATTGCCAGATATGGTCCTAGTTAAATATGTTCATTCAGATTTCAAACAGACCACCTGGTAGACTGAGTCTGGCACTGATCCCAGGGTAAAATGAACAATTCAAATCACCAAGCAGGACAACCCCAAAATACTCTCCAGTGAAGTTTATTCCTGCTACAGGAGTATCAGGCTATCCATTAATCTCTGTAATAAGTGTTATAGTGGTGTCTATTCTTGGCGGTTGGTCTGACTGAGCCAGAGGCAAGGGGGATCTGTTTAGCTTTCAATTTTTAAAGGATTTGTCTTCACTAGAAAGTTGTAGCCCTTTAACTATACTGGTGTATTAAAGCAGTACACACAATCCTAGTAAGGATGCAGTTGTATCAGTATAAAGCTATAATAAAAGGGAAATAAGTCATACTGGTATATGGCTCCCTTATATTGGTATAATTGTGTCCACACTACGGGTTGCACTGGTATAACCATAAAGGTAAAGAAACACACCCCTAACCTAAACAGTTGTACCATCCCAAAAACTCTTTCCTTTTGATGTTGCTAATAGCTTGTTTTCAAGGTAATACATGGATAGCAAGTTGAACCTGCTTCATGTTTTAGTTCCTCGCATTACACAGGTGCCACTGGAATACATGGTACCAGCTAAAGCAAAAATCACAGACCATATGGGGCATAACACATCTGTAGATTACATCTGCTGCCACAGCTGGCATTTCAGAAGACCCTACTCCCTCACAGGCACCTCAGAGGACCCCAACAGCCCCAGCCATTCTTGTGGCAATGTGAGAGTACGCAGATGCTGCATTGCTGCCATTTAAGTCTCTAGACAGACACGTGAGAGGGACAGGACAAGTCGGTATAATAATAACCTGGAAGGGAAGAAACAGAAGGAGAAGATGGGAGCAGAACAGGGAGTGGAAGAGGGAATTGGAGCCATGTATCATACCATTAACAGGCACATTTTCAACTGTGAGGCTAACACATCACATGGGGGGCTGGTGACTTGATCTTTGCTCCCATGGTTTGATGACAGCCGAACCACTCCATGGGATTACGGCCCCATAGTGTAATTCACAGATTTCTTTTGTTCTGCATATGATTCAGATAGAACCAGGTTGCATGCTAAGGTGATGAAACTCCAGCCCACTCCCACAACGCTGGACAGATGCACTTTGCTGGTGAGCTAAGGGAAAGCGGAGAGTAGTTGAGGATGGGAAGTAAGGGAGTTCTCCCACAGAAATAAAGAGCCAAACTCTTAAGAATCTCAGAGCTTTTACCAGCTATTTTCCTAGTCTATCTGCAAGGTGAACAAAAAGGAGAGAGTGCTAACCCTGTCCGCTGTCCATATAGAAGACTTGAGGTCACCTGTCGATTTGCCCTTCTTTCGTGTGATTCTGTGGCGTTGACATGAAGATACGCACGGGCGATTTTTTATTTTATTCTCTATTGCTGGTGTGATAATAAAGGAGGATAGCTTCTTTAGCCCTGACCCCACAATGAACTCCATGTCAGTGGACCCCAGAGCCCACACCAAGCACCACTGACTAGGATCTGTCTGCCCGGGCCTGACTGCAGGAGCGTGGGTCTCAGTTTGTACTGTAACTTGTGCTAGAAATATACAGAGCCAGATTTTCAAAAGCATTCAGGACAAAGCAGCGCCCATTGTGGCACATTGGATAGGTCTACAGCAGTTAAACACCCGCAGCTCACCCGAGGCACCTGACTCAAGCTCGCGAGGCTTGAACTGTGGGGCTGTATAATGGCAGTGAAAATGTTCAGACTCAGGCTCTGGGATCTCATGAGGGGGGAGGGTCCCATAGCTCAGGCTCCTGCTGGAGCTCAAATGTCTACACCACAATTATACAGTGCTCCAGCCTGAGCCCCACAACCTCAAGTCAGCTGACCTGGGCCAGACACTTAATGGCTGTGTAGACATACCCCTTGGGCCAGACTATCGAAAGAACTCAACATCTAAGTGCACCCCATCTACGGAGCTTTTTTGAAAATGTAGCCACTTAACTTGGGTGCCTATATAGGAGCAGAGTTATTTTGAAAGTCTGTCCCACAATCCACAGGGACGACAGTATTTTTTTTAAGGAAGCCATTTGCCAGTACATTCTGTCAATCTTGGCAGACACTCTCAGTTCTTCCTCACTCTTTGAAAAGATCCTGTATTACAGCATGGCTAACCTCAGTATTGTCACCTCCCTCATTACTTGGTTTTCTTCTAGAATCCTTTTCAGTATGTCTTCTCCACAGTGGAATTATTTGAAGGCAAAACAATTTGTTAGTTGCATATTACAAAAACAGTTACCATGACAGTAGCATGGGTTGCAGCCAGCAGTTTTAGTTGCACTATGTCTAAAATGGTAACCAAGTTGACACCCTTTTTATTTCCTCCTTGGAAAGGAAGTAACATGGTTAGCTCAATTATTAATGCCAGGGCCGTCCTTAGGCATATACAGCATACGCAGCTACTTAGGGCACCATGGAATTTGGGGCACCAAATTGCCCCAAATTTCATGGTGCCCTAGGCAGCTGCATCCTGCATATGTGGCATCACCAGCCCCAGCAACCAGCCCTATCCCTCGGCCGGCCGGCCCCCCCTGCAAGGGGTAGGGCCATTCCTAGTGGGGGTGTGGGGCCCCGGACAACTCCCTCCGCCCTACCTCTTACCCTTCCCCCCTGCTCCGCCCCAGCCAACTCCCTCCGCCCTGCCTCTTACCCTTCCCCCCTGCTCCGCCCCAGCGACCCCCACTCACCGGCAGTGGCGGGAAGCAGAGCAAACCGTCCCCAGACCACTTTGCTCCGCCAGCTCCCAGCCGCAGTGCTCCACTTCCCACTGCCGGTGATTGCGGGGAGGTTGGGGAAAGGACGCTTCCTGTGGGGGGGGGGGATCCCTTCCCCTTAGCCCCCTCCCCCGAGCGACACGGCTTGGGCCAGGGCGAGGGAAGCGGAGCGGGCTGCTCCCTGCCCCCCACTAATCCCTCGGGCCACTCTGGGCCTGTGGGGCCCCCAAAAGTGGCACCCCACAGCTCCTGCCTCCCAGACCCAGACCCCACGGGAGGGCTGCGTAGGGCACCCAAATGGCTAGGGATGGCCCTGATTAATGCTGGAACACTTTTTCTCCTGCAGGTCTGCTGACGACACCCTAAAAAACATGGATTGCCTCCTTGGTGTGGTATATCTGCTGAAGGAAGTGATCCAGTCTTATCTACAAGTTGTCATCGGAATCTGTCTGGTAGCATTTAGCTGCAGTCTTGGCTTTCTTGTGTCAGGTGGGGGTGTTTCCTACATCAAAGTGGAAGTAAGAATGCTGCCCACAACTCACAGACAAATTGAGGAGCTCAGAACAAACACAAAGTTAAGCTTAAATTTGGTGCTTTGTCTTCACATATTACATTTTGCAGCTCCCAAGGGTCTTCATGGAATCCAGTCATATATTAGGTATAGTACAGACAGGCGGTCTCTTACTCCTTTCGACTCCAATGGCACTTTATTCTTGGGGAGAGGGTAATATTTTAATATTGGGTTTTGTTGCAAATTTAATCACTCTTAGCTTCTAAAGAGCCAAGTTTGAAGGCGACAGTTAATTATGAGGAGCTGATTACCAGTCAGGGCAAAGAAATAACAGAATTTGAAAACAGGATCTTGGAAAGACTAGAAAAATGGTCTGGAAACAAAACAAGACTCAACCTGGAAAAATAAGCCAAACTTATGCCTTTGGGTACAATTATCCGAAATACACAACAGCAATGGGAGAGAGTAAAGAGATGAGCAACAAAAGTGGTTAAGGAGTTGATTTACAAGGTGAGATGAAAACAATTAAATAGTATGTCCAATTTGGCTAAGAAACTGCAAGAGGAAGGGAAGACATAAGAGTCTACAAATATTTGAAGGGTGTATACATCAAAGAGAGAACAGGATTATTTAGCATATTCAAAAGAGTAAGTAATGCATAAAGTAAATAACAAGTAGGAGTAATGGTATGACATTTTATAAGTGGAAACTTAGGCAGAAGAGCAGGAAAAGCTTCCTGACAGAGATGTATTAGCATCTGGAATCATCCCCCAAAGGAAGTCCTGGAAGCCTCATCACTTGGCACATATAAGCTGGACTGGATAAAACTGCAAGTACTGGAAGGGCCTGATCCAAAGCCACTGAAGTCAATGGAAAGTCTCCCCATTGAGTTCTATGGGGTTTGGATCAGACCCTAAATATCAAGCAGGGAACAATCCTGCAATGGAGAGATGAACTGTCAGTAAGTGACTTTACAAAAAGGATCCAGGGTGGTAGTAGCCTGCACCAAATAAAAAGGAAAACAAGTGCAAAATTAAGAAGAAAATAAGGCATCCTGCTGCTTTAAAGCAACACGGCTGTCTGTGAAGAGCTGCTCTGCTTGGGCCAACAGAGAAAGAGAGAGAGAGAGTCAGGAGGGTTGAGGTTTTCATTAGCCCCTGGGAGAATCATGGGAGAATCAATTGCCAAACAAAGACAACTTCACTTTACCCAGGGCAGGATATGTGTGGGTGAGAGAGAGAGAGAGAATGTGTGTGAGAGAGAATGTGCACTGTATTTTTAAATGTGCAAGAAGCCGAGCTGGAGAAGGCTGGAGCCAAGCAGAGGGCAAGGCAGAATAGCTACACAGTTAATACTGTTTTCCTTATTCTAATAAAGTTCCTTGTTCAGTTTTAGAAGTAACCAACACACTGTGATTTTTGTTCACCATAAAAATGGACAGTGCACTGCTTCCTTCCCAAGAGCTCCCTAGTCTACCACCCCTTTCTATTAATACCCTTTCTTGGGCTGAGCAGTGTGAGACAGACCTTCTGCCTGGTTTTCATTGCATGCAATTAACCCCCTCCCTGCCTATCTGTGTGAGGTATACACACTCCATCACCACTGTTGAATAGGGATATTCTGTCTCCAGATTCTATGGGCCAAAATCTGTTATCAGCTGCACCGGTGTGAATGTGGAATCGTTCCACTGACTTCAGTGGAGTAACTGCATTCACACTGTATAAGAGAACTGAATTTGCGTCTATGATTCTGTGAAACTTTCCTCTCTGACAAATAAATATTTAAATTATATTTTTAATTAAAAAAAAATTATCAGTTGAAAGTGTGTGTGTGTGTGTGTGTGTGAGTACCCCTTCCCATACATCCACAAATTTCTGCAAGTAATCATGGAATTTGCCTTCCATCAGTCATCATTCTGCTTGTATGCATACTGTATCCCTTTACTCTTACCTTTTGTCTGTACTGTCTGTTTAGATTGTAAACTCTTTGGGGGAAAGGACATTCAGTCTCTAATAAACCCATATAAAACAATTTAAAATGAAGTTAAGGTTGACAGTATATTTTAGTAATTTAAAGGCAAAAAACATTATGGGGATGTTGCAATTATTCCCAAACCAAACATTACAAGCCTAGGAAATTCAGAGTTAAAGTTACACTTAAAAAAAATCCAAAAAGGCTAAGGTACAGAAATGCACAGCCAAGGTACACAAACAATCTTAACTCTGCCCTGCAGTGACACACAACCACACCATTGTGATCAGGAGTGAAAGTGAGCCGGTACGGGCCGGTACTCCGTACTGGTAAGAACCCGCACCGGACCATACCCAGCCCGTATTAAAGTGCTGCCGCGGCAGCGCTTTAATGTCCCTGCCCCTTTTGCCTCCCCTGTCGGGGGCCCTGCCGGTAGGGTCCATACCGGCAGGGCTGCCAATGGGGGGTGGGGGGAGGGAGCCGCAGCAACGTTAAAGCGCTGCTGTGGCAAAGGACCCTGCAGCACTTTAACGTCCCTGCCCCTTCCCCCCCCGCCCATCAGTGGCCAGGGGGTAGAGGGGCAAAGGGAGCAGCTGCCCTGGAGCCGGCGATTTAAAAGGGCCCAGGGCTCCAGGCCCTTTAAATCAACATGGGAGCCCCGGGCAGCGCGGGCCAAGGGCTGGCTGGGGGATGCTGACCCACAGCCCCGCCCCTTCCGCCCAAGGCCCCACCCCTTCCGGGGGCCAGAGCCAGCCTGCCCCCGTACCAGTAAGTGTCCTCAGTTACTTTCACCCTGATTATGATTAAAGCAGTTTAGTGTTTGTTGTCCTCAATTAGATCAGCCGATTATTAAAGACACAGATTTTTTTTCCATACTTTCCCCCCCGTTCAGAGTGTCACTACAGAGCAGAGTTAAGGTTGTGATACTTGTCATGGAACAAAGAAAAGGCCCTTGTCTGGCCTAAGGTTATTTCCCCCACTGAATTTCAAAGGACTCCTGCAAGCTATGGCAATAGTAGAGCTTCTCAATAAGACTGCACAAATTGTAACATGGAAAGTGTTAATCGGTCTACATATAGGTGTTGTTCCCTGCTCACTCTAATGATAAGTCACATGCCTGATTAAATAGTGCAGGATGGATGAACCAATCGGACTGAAATAAAAAAATACTGAACCTTCATCTAAGGTCAAAGGCCCAACTACTCTACACAAAATCCTTGTTAGCTGAACTTTTTTTTAAAAAGTGGGTTTTAAAAAGCCCTAATGTAGTATTGAAAATTGCATTCATATACATCAGAATCCGGCTTTTTCCCATATACAAGTCTCACACAAGTTTTAAATGTTTCGGTCCCATTTATACTACAAATGTTCCACAACAGTCCAGCTGGCAGAGGCTGCTGAAGCACCATGTTGATTCAGCACATCCCTGGGTGGTCTGAGCTCTAGCCATGCCCACTTACTTTTGGGGCTGGCTTGGCCCACTGCAAGCCCCTCTAGTGCAAGAGATGATTTATAGCTGCTTTGTGTGGCCTCTACCTCCCCATGGTGGACTTTCCAGTTTGGGAGTCCTCTGCGTAAACCCTGGAGGAATAATCCTTCCCCTATCCCCAGTGCTCTTCCATTCTCTAATTTTATTTCCCAGCTGGTGTTGGAAACTACCAGACATCAGAAGTTAGTATGTATCAGTGCATGTGGCAACATGGTATGTGTATGACCCATGTCCCAATAACATGAGCATGGTTATATGTTCCAAGATGAAACAGCCAGGGGTACTAGTCAGCACTACCACATTTAACAATTTCTTCCCCTACCAGTACCACACATATCCCCAAATAGGTCTTTGCCTCATCATACACACACCCAGTCCTGCAAAGGGGGAAAGAATAGCACCATGAGAGCCTACTTAGCCTTGCACACTAGTTACAGATGTGTCATCTTTTGGCTGTATCAGAAAAATCCCTCAACTGCAAAATACCTCAGACTAACATTTGGCAGCTCCTGTGGTTTTGCAATGTGTGAAACTCCTAGGTTTAATAGTTAGCTTTGCAGCAGGTGAGCATGTATTTTTGTGGAGGGCGAAGGAAGGGGTTTTCCTCTGACTTTTTATGGGGGTATAATCTTTGCACACATATTTCTTTTACCTGTTTTTAAAACGCACAGAAAATAAAAGCAGAAACAAAACAAAAAATTACCGTATAACCAATCACAGCCTTTGTCAAGGACGAGGGAACTAATCAAGTCCAGATTAGTGGGTGTACATGCTCAAATGTACATGCCGTTGTTTCTACTGAGTTAGCAAAAATCTGATCAATATCAAGAGACAATTATTCCCTAAGTTTGCCACCTATGTAAACCCACTGGAATAAATGGGGTTGCATGGGTGTAACAGAGGGCTAAATTTGGCCCCAAATATCAACGTGGCTGCGGCTTTGTATAGCATTGATTGACCTAGAATCATGTTAAAGTGACTTGTCAGAGCTTCAGTCCCGACTGAAGCGACTCTGCAGAAGCTGTATTTACATAAGAGTGTGGGTGGCCTGAATTGTCATGATGTGTTTAAATATCTGGCACTTAATCACAGCTGTCCGCTTATTTGCACTTTTGCTGCCGGGCAGTGGGACAAACTTGGAATTAGCCAGAATAAAACGTATTAACAAGTTAACAGGGGTTCTAGGGTTGGCAGACCTTTTGTTTGCACAAACACACACGCACAGACTTCTAGTGAAGTTTGCAACTTTTTAAGGACCAGTCTGCACTTTTTTTTTCCCAATAGTGTTTCCTGACGTAGTTTTAACACATGTCAAGCTTAAAGGGGTGGTAGTTTTTGTTTTTACATTTAGTTATAACTTTACAACACTTACAAAATTATACATTTTACATGAAAAAACACCCTGCTCTTACCAGTCTCTAGAATGCAGTATATGTATGAAAAAAAAATTAGAGGGGAAAAAACCCCAAACAGGCTCAGCTTAAGAGAACCATTATTCAATTATTCTTCAGTCAAGCCAAAACCCATCATCCTCCCCATACGGAGATCTCAAGTAAGCATACAACCAAAAATAATTACAAGCAAAGCTCTTCATATACCTAAGGTAGTTATATGCCCCCATTACAGTAGTATCAAAGCACCTCACAATCTTTCAAATATTTTTCCTCACAACACCCTCTAGGAGGTAGCAAAGCGCTATTATCTCCATTTTACAGATGGGATAAGAGAGACTAAGTTATTTGCTCAAGGTCACACAAGCAGCCTGTAGCAAAGCAGGAAGCTGAACCTTGCTCTCCTAAGTCTCAGGCTAGCATCCTAACCACTACACCACTCTCCCTCTCTATCAGTAGTGAATGCTGATAAACAGTAAAATACACTACAGTTATGATTTAATAACTGCAGCCAAAGCCACACACTACTCACGAGGGGGAATTTTCCAGAGAAACTCAGACCTGGGCTACACTACAAAGTTAGGCTGACATAAGCTGCCTTGCATCTACCTGTTGTGCATATGGCAACACTTAAATTTGTCTCCCACTGATGTAAGCGCCCCGTTATGGTGACATGGTCGCACCACCTCCCCAAGCAGCACTGAGACTTGGTAAATGTGCTGAGGCGGACGCAGCGTGAGTGTATACACTGCGTTATCTATCTCGACCCTAACAGTCCTCCAGCAGCTGTTCTACACTGCCCGATACTGACAGCTCTTGTCACACTGCCCAGGGGTCACGGAGACCAGAAGACACACCCCCCATAATTTTTGAAATGCCTTTTTGTGATTGTCCAGTTTGGCAAGCATACCTAGCAGCTCTCCATTGTTGTGTGCAACTGCCCAACCAGCCATGCTGGCTACATGCTCCAGAAGCACTCTGGGTTGGAGTAGGCTGGAGATATTGGATCTCCGGGGCCTGTGGGGAGAAGAGACTATGCAGGCACAGCTACAGACCAGCTGTAGAAACATGGACATCTACGAGCAGATTGTATGGGGGATGCAGGAGAAGGGGACAACAGAGACCTGCAGCAGTGCCCCATGAAAGCAAAGGAACTGCGGCAGGCATATCAGAAGGCCAGGGAGGTAAACCATCAATCCAGTGCTAAGATGCAGGCTGGCCACTTTTCTAAAGAGCTGCATGCCATACTCAGCAGATACCTCACCAGCACTCTGTAGAGCACGGAGGATACTTCCGAGGAGCGCGAGTCACAGGCCCCTGGCATAAACAGCAAGGTCAAGGAGGTATGAGGAGGAGGATGGGGGACGTACAGCTGGTGGGTTCAGCTATGCCACCAACTCCACCACAGTCTAGTCCGTCCTGGCAGTCGAGCAAGGGCGAGCCCGACGCAGGGGAAGGAACCTCGGGTAAGTGTGTAATTGTATTTACCATTACAGTACTGATGTTGCCCCCAACTTAACAGGACAGAGCTATCGACTTATCATTAATTTACTCATACTAGAAGAGGTAGCAGTACAGCAAAGAGAGGTAGAGTTGTGATCTGCTTTTGATTCTTCTGGAGAATTAGGTGGGTTATGAGGCGCAGTCTGTTTATGTACACACGGATATCCCTTGAATCCTCCTGAGAGATCTCAATGAAACTTTCATGGAGGTACAGTACTCTGCAATCCTCTCCTGAAGGTTTCTAGCCATGGCAGCCTTATTCCTTCCTCCGCGGCAGGACACTTTCCCATGCCAGTCAGTGATAATTTCGACAGGCATCACCCCAGTACGCAGTCTTTGTTACCCTCAGGGGTGAGATAGCTAAAATCACCACTGCCTGCAGAAAATGGTGCCAGTGTTCAGTGCCATTGCCCTATACTCAGAGTTTTATGTAGCTGAGCAATTCCCTCCATGTTTCCTTCACCCCTGGCAGGCCATACTCACCATTGCTGGTACTGTGCGTGGCACTGTGCACAAGCACTCTGAAGTAGAAGTGTCAATAAGCATGTCTTGTTTAAAACTTTACAGGAGCAAGGGACGGGAATTCTGAGTCTCAACTTTCACTTTCCATTGTGACTATACTGACTATGGCACTTCTGTGTGTTTTATTTGCAGCTGCTGCCATTGCAGCCTTGAGGGGCCCCCTTTCCACACCCACGGATCACCTGAGCCAGAAGAAAGCAGAGGACTTGGGATGACATGTTCAATGAAATCCTGCAATCCAGTGCTGCATCAGACCATGAACAGGGAGCCTAGAGCAGGGGTGGGCAAACTACGGCCCGCGGGCTGGATTCGGCCCGCGAGCTGTTTTAAGACAGCCTGCGAGCTCCTGCTGGGGAGCAGGATCTGGGGCTTGCCCCACTCCAGTGCTGCAGCCAGGGCACCAGGTCAGAGGCTGCACCACGCAGCTCCCGGAAGCCACAGCATGGCCCTGCTCTAGGGTGCAGGGTCGGGGGCCATTCCATGCATAGGAGCCAGAGAAAGGACATGCCACTGCTTCCAGGAGCCCGTTGAGGTAAGCGCCGCTTGGATCCTGCACCCCTTAGCCTCTCCCCACGCCCCAACTGCCTGCCCCAGCCCTGATCCCCCTCCCACTCTCCAAACCCCTCAATCCCGGCACGGAGCACCCTCCTGCACCCCAAACCTCTCATCCCCAGCCCCACCACAGAGCCCACATCCCCAGCCGGAACCTGCATCCCTTCCTGCACCCCTGCCCCAGCCCCAGCCCTGATCCCCCTCCTGCCCTCTGAATCCCTCAGTCCCAGCCCAGAGCACCCTCCTACACCCCAAACTCCTCATCCCCAGCCCCACGCCAGAGCCTGCACCCCCAACCAGAGCCCTCGCCCCTTCCCGCACCCCAACCCCAATTTTGTGAGCATTCATGGCCTGCCATACAATTTCTATTCCCCGATGTGGCCCTCGGGTCACAAAGTTTGCCCACTCCTGGCCTAGAGGGTGAACACTGCAGACAGCCTGGAGAAGGAAAGAACAGACAGGAGAAAGGCTCAGGAGACCCAGAAGAAAGAGGAGAGGGAGATACACCAGGGCATAATGGGGCTTCTCTGGCAGCAAGCACAGATGCTGCAGCCTCTTGTGGATCTACATGTTCAACAGTCACAGGCTCGCCTCCCTTTGCAGTCCATGGAGAACAGCATTACGGCGCCTCTCTTCACCCCCCTTCAACATTCCATGTAGCATCAGGGGCTGCATCCCTACCCCTACCACCCTACTCCTAGGGACAACTACAGCTTCATATGCACTGACCTGTGAAAGCCACAGTTGCTGTATGAGTAACTAAAATGGACATGAATGTTCTGCCCCCTTGTTAAGATCTGTTCCATTAATTTATTAAGGTTTTAACGTATTTGCTTTTACATTGCACAGATTTTTCTTTGCACTGGTTTTGTTACTGAATAAAATTCCATTATTTGGGAAATAATTCATCTTGATTAGTTCGCCACATAGGCTGCAGAGTGCCTAGCAGTGCTGAAAGCACCCACTTACTTGTTGCTGTACAGTGTGACACAACTTACAGGATCAGTGACAAACAGTGTAATAATAATAATAAATTTACAGCAAGCACCACAAAATTAATAGGTGCATGGACAGTGTTATGTTCATCCATGTACACACAATTCTTAACAGGCCCCAAAACAGCAGGGCCAGGTAGAGCACAGTACACAATGCATTACCGTGGCTCACTGCTAACCTCTTCTGTCAATGCCTCCCTGAGCCTATTCCTCCTCACTGAGTTTTTCATTGTTCAAACTCAGCCAACACCCACTCCACCCCCATCCCAGCGGAAATTCTCCCCCTTCTGCTACACAGATATTGCGCAGGACACAGCAGGCAGCTATAACTATTGGGATTTTTTTTTCAGAGAGCACCAATCCTGTGAGTAAACAATGTCAGCATCTTTTCAACCTACCAAAAGCGCATTCAACAGTCACTCTGCACCAACTGAGCCAATAACTGAATCTTTCCTTGGTGCTGTCAAGGTGGCCAGTGTACGGCTCCATGAGCCGGGGAGCAAGGGGTAGGCTGGCTCTCCCAAAATCACTATTGACATTTCACTATCTCCAAGGGCAATACACCAGACAGGAAAGAAAGTCCATGCTTGAAGCTTTCTGAACAGTCCTGTGTTCTTAAAGATGCAAGCGTCACACACCTTCCCTGATCAGTCAACACTGTTGTTGATGTCAGTGAAGTGTCCCTGGTGATCTATGAACACCTGCATAACCATAGAAAAGTAGCCCTTTCTGTTGATGTACTCTTGGCAAGGTGGTCTAGTGCCAAAATGGGGATGTGTATGCCATCTATTGCTTCACTGCAATTCAGGAACACGACTGCTGCAAATCCATTCGCTATGTCCTGCACGTTGCCAAGAGTCACAGTCCTGCATAGCAGGAGATGATTAACAGCCCTGCACACTTGCAGGACAGTGGTCCCCAGGGTGGATTTTCCAACTCCAAAGTGATTTCGCACTTCCTGGTAGAAATTCGAAGTTTCAGGTTTTCACAGTGTAGGGTTACCATATCTAATAAATAAAAAAAAGAGGACCCTCCACGGGCCCTGGCCCCGCCCATTTCCCCACCCCTAGCCCCACCCCAACTCCACCCCTTCCCTGCCCTAACTCCGCCCCCTCCTCCCTCCCACTCCCAGCCACGGGGAAAGGGCTGCCCCAGTGCTACCGGCTTCAGGGTTTGCCGGGCAGCCCCCAGACCTTGCGCCCCCAGCCAGCGCTTCCCCAGTGCAACTGGAGCCCGGGAGGGGAAGCGCCCAGCCAGGGGCGCAGGGTCTGGAGGCTGCCCGGCAAACCGTGAAGCCAGTAGCGCTCGGGCTTTGGGCAGCCCCTATGCCTCTGGACCCTGCGCCCCCAGCCGGGCACTTCCCCTCCCGGGCTCCGGCAGCGCAGGGTCCGGAGGCACAGGGGCTGCACGAAGCCGGTAGTGCTCGGGCAGCCCAGCTCTTAAACAGAGCCGAGCTGCCCGAGCGCTACCGGCTTCGGGCAGCCCCCCCGCCTCAGGACCCCGAGCCGCCGGCCAGGCACTTCCCTTCCCGAGCTCCAGCTGAGCTGCTCCGCTCCTCCCTTCTCAGACTTTAAAAGCCGAGCTGCCCGAGCCAGCGCTACCGGCTTTGGACAGCCACCCTTGCCTCTGGACCCCGAGCCGCCGGAGCAGAGCAGCTGGAGCCGGGGAGGAGAAGTGCCTGGCCGGCGGCTCGGGGTCCGGAGGCAGGGGGGGCTGCCCAAAGCCGGTAGCGCTGGCTCGGGCAGCTCGGCTCTTAAAGTCTGAGCGGGGAGGAGCGGAGCAGAGCAGCCGTGGGAGGGGAAGTGCCCGGCCGGCATTTTCCCGGACATGTTTGGCTTTTCGGCAATTCCCCTCGGACGGGGGTTTGATTGCCGAAAAGCAGGACATGTCCGGGAAAAACCGGACATATGGTAACCCTATCACAGTGCAATTGCCACTCACTTCTCCACCATCAGTGCAGCTCTCATTCTGGTGTCCTTTGCTGGAGGGCTGGGGTGAGCTCGGCACACATATCCAAAAACGTGGCCTTGCGCATCCAAAAGTTCTGCAGCTACTGCTTGTCATCCCAAGCCTGCATGATGATGCGATCCCACCAGTCAGTGCTCATTTCTCAGGCCCAGAAGCAGCTCTCCACCATCTGCTGCTTCTCTGTGAACACCACTAACAACCTTCAATTGGTTCTCACTACATCCCACAGCAATCTGTCCTCCAAGGAAAACAACAAAGAGTCTGGTGGCACCTTAAAGACTAACAGATTTATTTGGGCATAAGCTTTCGTGAGTAAAAACCTCACTTCTTCGGATGCATAGAGTGAAAGCTACAGATGCAGGCATTATATACAGACACATGGAGAGCAGGGAGTTACTTCACAAGTGGCGAACCAGTGTTGACAAGGCCAATTCAATCAGGGTGGATGTAGTCCACTCCCAATAATAGATGAGGAGGTGTCAATTCCAGGAGAGGAAAAGCTGCTTCTGTAGTGAGCCAGCCACTCCCAATCCCTATTCAAGCCCAGATTAATGGTGTTGAATTTGCAAATGAATTTTAGTTCTGCTGTTTCTCTTTGAAGTCTGTTTCTGAAGTTTTTTTGTTCAATGACAGTGACTTTTAAATCTGTGATAGAATGACCAGGGAGATTGAAGTGTTCACTTACTGGCTTGTGTATGTTACCATTCCTGATGTCCGATTTGTGTCCATTTATTCTTTTGCGGAGGGACTGTCCGGTTTGGCCAATGTACATGGCAGAGGGGCATTGCTGGCACATGATGGCATATATGACATTAGTGGATGTGCAGGTGAATGAGCCCCTGATGGTGTGGCTGATGTGGTTGGGTCCTCTGATGCTGTTGCCAGAGTAGATATGGGGACAGAGTAGGCAACGAGGTTTGCTACAGGGATAGGTTCCTGGGTTGGTGTTTCTGTGGTGTGGTGTGTAGTTGCTGGTGAGTATTTGCTTCAGGTTGGGGGGTTGTCTGTAAGCAAGGACTGGCCTGCCTCCCAAGGTCTGTGAGAGTGAGGGATCATTTTCCAGGATAGGTTGTAGGTCGTGGATAATGCGCTGGAGAGATTTTAGCTGGGGGCTGTATGTGATGGCCAGTGGTGTTCTGTTATTGTCCTTGTTGGGCCTGTCCTGTAGTAGGTGATTTCTGGGTACCCGTCTTGCTCTGTCAATCTGTTTCCTCACTACCCCAGGTGGGTATTGTAGTTTTACGAATGCTTGATAAAGATCTTGTAGGTGTTTGTCTCTGTCTGAGGGGTTGGAGCAAATTCGGTTGTATCTTAGGGCTTGGCTGTAGACAATGGATCGTATGATGTGTCTTGGATGGAAGCTGGAGGCATGTAGGTACGTATAGCGGTCAGTAGGTTTCCGGTATAGGGTGGTGTTTATGTGACCATCACTTATTTGTACTGTAGTGTCCAGGAAGTGGATCTCTTGTGTGGACTGGTCCAGGCTGAGGTTGATGGTGGGGTGGAAATTGTTGAAGTCTAGGTACCCCCTGATACTTGTCCTCCAAGGAATCATCATGTCCCCCACTGATTCTGTTCTTCTTAAGGCTCTGCAAATACTGGAGGAATGTGCATCCTGTGCTTGCAACACTTACCACAATAGGCAGAGCTGTGAATCAGAGATGCTGGACAGTGAGAAGGGCCGCATAGGTTCATGGGATTTTTTAAAAAGGCATGAAAATGATGGGATATAGATGACATTACAGGATGGAGACAGTTGCACCCTGGGAAGTTGATTCTTTGCTCCCAGTCACACTTGCGTGACTCATTTCTGCCCCATCATGCATTATCAAAACTTCCCAAAAGACAATGTGCTGGACACTGGCAGGTGCACATTAGAATACGTACCTATGGGGCACCACAGTGTGCAATGACACAAGCACTTGGTGTGAGTACAAGGAGCACCAACACAGTGAGCCAAGCATGCACACACATGTGATATACTAACTGCGACAGCTTTATGCTGCTGTAATTTGCGTCAGCCAAAGTTTGTAGTGTAGGCATAGCCTTAGAGAAACAGGAAAACTCCTCCTGTCGCTGTAGTAAGTGTTAGGGTGACCAGATGTCCCAATTTTATAGGGATAGTCCTGATATTTGGGGCTTTGTCTTATATAGGCGCCAATTACCCACCCCAGTCCCAATTTTTCACACTTGCTGTCTGGTCACCCTAGTAAATGTCTACACTGAAGCACTTTAACGGCACCACTGTAGCATTTTAAAGGTAGACATAGTCATAGTTATACATGTGGAAGCTGTTATATTGGTATAAAGGTACCTTATACCTGTATAGTTATTCCCATCCTCCTACAAGTTATACTGCTGTCAGCACTTTTATACTGGTATAATTTGCACGGGGGTTGTACTGCTTTACCTATACAGTTAGAGTTGAAGTAGTGCAACTTTCTAGTGTAGACAAGGATTTGCATTTATGCTGCCAGATTTGCCAACACATTCCATCTGCTTTGCACTGCTCTGATGACACACAGCAGCTGTAAACCTGGTTTAACTGGCCAGTTAAAATGGGTTTTGTGCCAAAGTGATGCAGAGTGGCCAGAGGATACCAGTGAATCTGGACCATTAGCTCTTGGCATTGTATATCCTGGTCAAGCTAGTAAATTAAAAATGTAGATGTGCTATGCCATGAACAAACTGTAGGGTGCCTGATTCTGATCTCACTTCTATGGGTGTAAGTCAGAAGTAACGTCACTGAAATCAACAGAATTACACCACTATTAAACCTTTGTTAGCTAAGGTCAGAGTCAGGCCTGGACTTTTTAAAAATGGTTTAAATGCAATTTAGTTTCCTGGTAATTCCTAGTCCCTCAAAGAAAAGCAGAACAATAGAACAGCCACAAACTATGCCCATGTATTCCGTGATTAATTAAAACCTTGTTTTTCTCACTGCATAAAGAACAAACCCAACCCTCTTGTGTTCTTCTGGCATATTTAAATTGTGAGTCAGAGACCACAGAGGAGATACTGCTTGCCTAGCCTTACAATGTTTGAGTATCATATGCCAAATAGCAATCACTGTGATAATTGCTCTGTCACTCATGAGTCCTGTTATTTCCGCCTTCCTATGCATATAGAATATACTGCCTCATTGAGAAGGTGCAAATAATTCCTGGTATATTTTAATTCTGTTTTCTATTTGTACTCTGATGGCACCCAGAAACCCCAGTTGGGATCATGGTCCCTTGTTTATTCTTGAGGGATTTTTGGGCCAAAAAAATTAAAAAATCTGCACACAATATTTTAAAATTCTGCAAAATTCTGCACATTTTGTCAATAAATAAACGTGGAGGCTCCAGCGTGGCAGGGGGGAGCACAGGCCACTGGCTGTATGGAGGTGGGAGATCGGTCTGCAGCCCTCCCTCCCCAGGATACGGGCTCGGCAGTGAGGCTGCACCCTGACCCTGACCCAGCACAAGGGCTGGGCTTGACTCAAACACCCCGGGGCACTGCTCCTCCATGCCAGGTTCACTGTGATAGTGAGTGAGATGGACAGAGTGTCGCACACACGGCCACCTCTGGCCCCCAATTCAGGTGTGGGGCAGGCAGACTCAGCCCTTCAGTAGCCAAGTGTGGTGGGGCTTAGTGTAAGGGGATCCAGATGTGGAGTGAGAAGATTTTGTGTGAGGCAAGCTGGATGCGGGTGGCTCGGTGGAGTGTCTGGATGCAGGGAGGGATCCAGATGTACAGCGGCTTATGGGGGGGGAGGTTACGGGTGCAGGGGGAATGGGACTCCGCAGGGAGTCCCAAGTGAAGGTGGTTGGGGCTCAGCAGGGAGGTGCGGGGGGCTCATTGGGTAGTCCAGGTGCAGGGGTGGGGTGGATCGAGTGCGGGGGTCGGTTTGGGTGCAGGGGTCGGGATCCAGATGCAGGGGAGTTCCAGGTGCAGGCGGGTTGGGCGGACGGGGGAGCAGCTCCTACCACAGCTGGGAAGTGGTGGGGGCAGGAAGCAGAGAGGGAGGTGTATGGAGATTCCTGAAGTCAGGGGAGGTTTCTGGGGGTGAGTCTGACTTGGCCCTGGCCACTTCTTGCAGGGGAAGAGAAGTCCCTTCCTCCCCCAGCTCAGTCAGGACAAGCAGCCGAGCCCAGTGCTGAATAGGAGCCACTGGCTGGGTGTCCGCAGCGCCCCCCCCTCCAATCCGGCAGTTATTTACCTCTCCACCGGCTGCTCCGGGCGCCCAAAACGACATGCCTGCGCTGCTGGGGAGCGACACGTAACCATTCTTGGAGCTTCCCTTTGCTTCCCCATCAGAAAGTCATTTTTCTGTGGGGAAGCAAAGAAATCTGTGAGGGACATGAATTCTGCATGCACACAATGGCGCCGAGTTCCCCCAGGAGTACTTGTTCTGGGTGCTGCACAAACACATACGAAGACAAATTCTTTGCTCCAAAGAAGTAGCAATCAAACCAATGACACTGGAAGATGAGATTCCCAACAGTAATATTTCAAGGAGAGGCCAGAAAAACTTCCTCTTTGAAGGCCTGCTCTAACGCTCAATTAAATCAATGCAAAGACCTCCACTGACTTCAGTGGACATTGGATCAAGACCTCAAACATAATCATCTTTGGGCTCACTCTTGGGTTTTCTTCTAATAATAATACTTTAAAGATTGTATCAGTCCTATCAGACTTTAGAAAGAGAAATCAACTGAGTTCTGGAAGACACCCAAAAACTGTGAGAGGGGCGATAATGATCTAATCATAGGAGAGATAATTAAAGAGCATCTCTACGCTGAGAAGTGACATGCACACACAGCACTTTCTTACTCATCAAATCTACTCTTTGAGGCCTGGTTTACACTTAAACCTTACATCAACCTAACGATGTTGCTTAGGGGCATGAA